>NC_052664.1:7457515-8057515 GCF_016802725.1 Solenopsis invicta | reverse complement strand
AATATTTATATCCGTATTTATATTAAACTGAAATAATCAGTGTAGACTAATCAAAAATATGCTTCGTCAAATTCTAAACTAACCTTAAAATATTATAATTAATAAGTATTACAAAAATAATATTTTAAAATGCTATATGCTACTCACAGGACTTATATTTCCTTTGTTCATAATTGTTTTAATTGTATCAATTACAAGAAACTGTTATTTTTCTTTATGTTAACCTCAATCCGCTCTGATCCGCTCGATTGAATACGCTAAAGAATAACTTCGGCGGAACGGCAGCGAACCAAGAACAGCGGAAGCAGCGGAACGTTCGCGATTGGTCAGATTTTCGATACGCGCAATCCGCGATACGCCCGTACGCTCCATGGGACTGCACCCTCACGGAACGCCACGGTCGGCGCGCGTGTCGCCGCGTGGTCGCACGTTGAAGTTCGGTCGTGCTCGCACGTGGTTCCCGGATACGCTCGGTGTTTGTCGTTCGGTGGACGGAACGGAGGCGCACGGACGTTGGAGGGGCGTATCGTTACAATTTTAAAACGAGGTAAAAAGTTTCAAGTGATAGAAGAATATAGATCAATATTTAAAAACCAAACTAATTAAAGATGAATTTTATGTAATGATGAGAGAGATCTTCTGTTGACATTTTTCATGTTGATACTTTTCATATAATGTTATATTTTCAAATTTATCAAACTGCGCGTTAAATTTTCAGTCTTGAAACACAATTATAAGTTAAACAAGAATATTAACACCATTATGTTAAATTGATAATAAAATTAGTAATAATAATGGTAACAAATATCTTGCTTCAAATATTGTAAAGATTTGTTGCGTAAAATAATATCTTATCCAGAGATCAAATATCAAAAATTACCTCATTTTTCGAAGACTATTTAACAATTAGCATTCAACTTTGATTAAAAAGTTTTAGCAACATTTTATTAGAAAACGTCTTTTATTATAAAAAG
Organism: Solenopsis invicta; assembly: GCF_016802725.1. Lineage (NCBI taxonomy): Eukaryota > Metazoa > Arthropoda > Insecta > Hymenoptera > Formicidae > Solenopsis > Solenopsis invicta. The sequence continues at coordinate 8,056,541 of NC_052664.1, read as the reverse complement.
TTTTTTATTAAAAGACTATAAAATATTAATAATTATTTGGTGTGTGCATAAATTTGTAAGGTTTTTTCACACATTCTAAAGAATAAGTTACAAAAGAAGTTGTGTTGTCACAGCTCAATTTTCATTAAACAGTTTTTAACTCTTTATCGCCGATTTTCTTAATGGCCTGACCTTAGGCGATAAAATCATTGATGAAAATCTACTAACAATAAGTGCCTGAATCATATTTTACACATAATTACTAATACAATTTCCTTTTATTACATGTGTCGTGCTAAATTCTTTTGACTTCAGAAAATCGATCATGTAATTTTACAAGGTACATGATCGATATCTTGCTATTGTCTTATTTTTTAAAAATAAGAAACGTGCAACAACAAAAGTAAATTTTTTATTTAAAAATAAGGCCAAGAAACTAAATAAACAAAACTCATAAAATTTTTTTGCGCATTCTAAACAGATAATAGATGAAACACACATACACATACGTGGAAGGAAGAACGTACATGTACTTCTCCTAGTTATTGATGCGTTTGAATTAAAGTTTGTACACTTAATATGTGTAAATTAAGAAATAAAATTAACACATAAAATTTTAGTATATTTTTAAAAATTTAGTTAAATAATATTGTTAAATGATTTTATAAGTAGATAAAAAATATCAATATGTATAAGATTTAAAAAAAGTATTTCCCTAATATATATCTTTTTGAAAGTATTATTTTTAGAGTTGGAATGTGTATATTATATGATCACCAATAAATGGAGTATTAAATTTAGGCACTGTAATACATCATCAGTTTTGCAACATCATCGTCTTCAATATAATAATAATTTTTTTCCGGAATACCTATAGACGATATGGTTCTGCATGTAGGCAAGAGTTATGTGAGAAACCTGAGGCAATTTAGCGTGCAAGAAAGTTTGTTCTATAATTTCACATTCACAAGTTTGAGACAAAATATTAAGTGGTAATCTAGCCCCTCGATCGTTATATACTCTGCATTCCTTAACATTAATATATAAGTTGTTATCGCAATAGCCCGATCTAGAGAACTCCACCAGCTTAGTTTTTTGAGGTGCTAAGTCCAAATTCAAAACCGCTAAATTTCTCGCGACTCTATGCACCGCCACTTCTAAATTTATCTTATTTTCAAGCCTGTCACCGCTTTGTACATAAATTGCAATGTCATCCGCAAATTGTACAATCTGAACCAGTTCGTCCATATTTTTTATTATTTGGTTAGTATAAAGTGCATATAATATGGGGCTTAACACAGCTCCTTGCGGCAGTCCCTTATAGACTTTTTTATTTTCAACAGTGCGATTATCTATGACAAACTTAGTATCTCTAGGCTTTAACCAGTCGTTAATAAAATTAAAAATACCTGAAGGACACCTCTCTTCTTTCAATTTCTTAATCATGATACTAAAATCAACGTTATCATAGGCGGATGTAACATCCAGGAAAGCCACAAGGGTGTAATCATCCGATAAACTGGCACATTTAATATCCGCTACCATCTTCGCAATGTTTTCCATACATGATCTGCCTCTCCGAAAACCATTTTGCATAGGATCTAATTTGCTATTTTTTTCCAACCACCATATCAATCTTTCATTGACTAATCTCTCCATAAGTTTGCAAATACTTGAAGACAGCGCTATTGGTCTTACTTTATTCTTGCCAATTTTATTAATGAAAATAACCTGGTATTTTCTCCAATCTGGCGGAATGTACCTTTCAGTCCATACGATGTTATAAATGTCCAGCAACAGTTGTTTTCCCATCAGGAGTAGATTCTTCAACATTAAATAGTCCACATTATCCATCCCTGGGGCTGAGTCTTTCTTAAGCATATGCATCGCTCTATAAAGTTCGTCCATAGAAAATATATCGTTCATTTCATTCATCGCTTGATTTTCTATTCTATTTTCATTATTGATTGCCTCTTCAACTCACGGTGGAGCCAACTCTTCAATGGTATTTCTACTGTATTACTGTCTCTCTATCCTTGTGCTGCCACGTGTTCCAATTTATTTTATTTTGTATATTCTTAAATGTTTTTATGGTGTTCCAGACGTACGACAAACTCGTAAATCTATTAATTCCGTTACAGAACTTTGTAAAGTCTTCTCTTTTCTTTTTATTAATAACTTTTCTAGCGATAGCACGACTCTTTTTGTATTCTACGAAATCTTCCGTTCTGCCAGAACGTCTCCATATTTTTAATTTGTTAATCCTGACGTCTCTTACTTCATCACATTCTTTGTCCCACCATCTAACTTCTTGTCTATTGTATTTCCGGCCTGGGTTTTTGGATTTTATAGTACTGTTCTTATTAATTTTTTCCGAGTCTTTCCCTGAGGCAATCAATACAGACTTTTTCATGAGATCTATAAACCATATATATAGCTCTTGTATATTATTCTTTTCCTTCATATTGTTGATGATTTCTTGTGAATTTTTTAATATATCTTCTATTTTATCTTGATAAGTTGGCCAACTAGTATTTTTATTGGAAATCTTGTTGGTCGTTTTCTTGTAGGGCAGAAAGCATGTGTCCACCTTGATGACCACCGGGAAATGGTTTGATCCCCACGTGTCCTGTAACTGTTGATAACTTATTTTGTTAATTATATTTCTATTCGCGAAGATTAAATCAATGTTTGAAGCGGTTTGGCCGTGGTAATTCAACCTAGTCATGGTATCATTATTAATATTAATATAACCTTTTTCGAACATAGCTGTATATAGTCTTTCTCCATTTCTATCTGTATTCATGCATTTCCAGACATTATTATGGGCATTAAAATCACCGACTATAATTGAGTCTTCATCTTCCGCTCCTTTAAACTTGAGTAAATCCTTCCAAGCTGACATTGGTTTGTATCCATATGGTTTTCTATAGACTGCAATTAAATTGTAAATTCTTGAAATTCCCTTAACTTTTATACCGATTGCTTCAATATTATCTGAATTTATAACCCATTCTTCTATTACTGTAAATTCTATTTTATTTTTGATTAAAATTGCAACCCCTCCCTTATTATTTATATTATTACTCTGATATGTTTTAAAACCTGAAATGTATAAAGGTTTATTACGACTAAGTTTTGTTTCCATAATAATAACAATATCATATTCTAATGCTTTAACAGAAAATTCCCATTTTTTACTGTTAATGCCTCTTGCATTCCACATAAGAATGGTTGCCATTGCTAATTATACCAGCTCATCTCTCTCTCTCTTTCCTCTCTCCAAAATCCTCTTCTAGCATCCGTACTAACTCGTTTTACATTTTCTAATCATTCTTGATATCTTGTTCAATTGATCTTCCTTTTAATCAAGTCTCGTTTATTATTCTCTATTTGACTATGTTCCATATCAAGCTCGTCTCCTTCAAATGATAAGTTGAAGCTGTGTTTCCTCAACAGCTCCATAAAATCTCTCCGAAAATCTTGAGATATTAAGCATTTGTCCTTTGCGATTTGTAAGGACCAGTCAAAGCTCGGAGATCAATCTTTATCTACTTCAGATACCTCATTACTACTATTCTTATTGATGAGGTGTTGGTCTTTGCTTATCTCATTATCATTCACACGCCGAAGGGCCAACCCTCTCTTTTCCTTCTTGCCCTCTATTACTTTCGTATTAAACTGTTTATAATAATTTACATATTCTTGTCTGCGTCTTTCTCCCTCTTCTCTTTCTCTTTGTATTCTGAGGGTCCTACTGTTTTCCTGTTGTGTTATTCTATTTTCCATGTTTCCTTTCTCTTTGTAATCGTTTCGTGAATTTGTTTCAGTCTCTTTATCTTTATTTCTGTACACAACATTAGCAAACGTGTTGGGACTATATTGTTTTTTTTGTACATGATTATTTATTATAACTTCAGTCTTTTTATCTTTATTACTACAATTAATACTGGGCCACACGATAGGATTAGTATATCTGTCATATGTTGTAGCTTTATGTCCTGAACAACTACTAGCAATCATCTTTTCTGGTTCGGAAAATGAAATATTGTTATATGCCATAATGACCTTTACTTCCTTGTTCCTGAGGGCAACTGGGAAGCTTCTCTTTGTAGAGCGATGATCACCTCCATAGTTTCTGCTTGTTGCATTCTCCGTATAAATTATCTTCACATACTATACATTTAGCCTCATTTCTGCACTGCAATTTAACGTGTCCAAACTTAAAGCAATTGTAGCATTGTATAACTTATGGTCTATGGTTCCACATATGGTCTAACTCTTAGACCTATATGTAGTTTATCAAATATCATGATTCTTTCTTTGATTTTGTTACCTTTCATCGTCACTAGGAAATTGTTTGTATATTGCATCATAAACTTCTTATTTTCTTGGTCCCATACTCTCCTCCTCATCATACCTACTTTATCTATGATGTTCTCCCATAGCTCTGGTATGTCGTACGGCTAGTCCGTAATTACGCCTCTGCTAAACGATGTTGAGAAGTCTATAAAACCTTGAAGCCAGTTATCCTTCTGTAAATCGAGCTTATTTAAACAGGCATTTGCTTCAATTGCATTATTAAAAGTTAATACAGTTATATTAAATTTAACCATGTCAATACTAACTGGACGAACTGAATTCTGATTACACCATAATGAAATTTTTACGCTGTTCTTACCTCTATTCGGCGTACAATGTTCTTGTGCTATTTTACATTTAATTTTACATTCATTTTTGATGGATTTATCGAATCTACTATTAATCTCTCTAACAAGGTTATCATATGTAACTTTACCTACATCCTTAAACATCTTAAGTTCTCCCTTCACTACAATATATTTATCCTGTATTAAGTTATCGTTTGTATTATCTCTTACAGTATTGTTCGACGTCCCGCCCTGACTAGATTTATCGTTTTTCGTGTTTGCTGTATTGTCTTTCGTTTGACCTAAGTCACCCGTACTTTCTTTTTCCGTAAACATGTTTACCTCTTACTGCCTTACCTCCCCTTCGCACGTGTTGTTCCTACTTTGAATACGGCTATCTCTAACCGTTATAGGTATACCTATTATATCATTAACATTTTCTAAATCTACTGTCTCTATCTCTAAATCTCTTTCTTTCGAACATTTACTCATCTTTTCATCTTCTTTACTTTCCTTTATTTCTATTGCTAGATCCTCTGACCGCATCTCCTTGTCGCTCCCACTCGGCTCTTTTATTGATATTCTTCTTCCTCTCTTTCCTCCATCTGGATTCTCCTTATCTTCTTCCCTTTCATAAGAGCTGTATCTGCTCTCCCGTCCGGCCGCGGGAACCTTTTCCATTATGTTCTTGTACTTTTTTAATGATTCTCTCCTTTTTAGGCAACTCTATTCTAACCTCCCCCTCGTCGCCTTCGCACAACCGCGTTTCGCCGTAAACTTAGGTTAAGTATCACAGAGAGCGATCGCAACACGTCCGTTCGGTTCAACAATCCGAACGGCACCCCCCATGAAAGAGAGTATTTGTCTTGAGGTTAGAACATTCAGCTCCTAATTAATATTTCTACTGAAGTGTGAGATGATGAATCGGTCGCGGTGACGCCTAGATATAACGCCTGTGGCCACACTCGACTGACGAGAAAATTCTCTGCGGCGTAGCTGCCTAGCGATGACACCAGCACTTGTTTGCGTGGAGCCTTGTGCATACACATTAATTTGGCTGAATTATATACATTATACATTCATCAACTATAAGATTTGAATGAGGTATTCCACATTCATAACTGTACCCAGCAAACGCAGAAAATAATAGATATATAACTTGTGTGTTACGTTATATAACGAATTTTTATATTCTAGCAATATTACAATTATGTAAAATTGAATTCTTGATATTACAACATCATAACTTATAACAGTTATATAACTGCCATTTATTAGGTTTATATAACAAACATTTTATTTTAATAATATAACTGTTATAAAACTGAATTATTAATATGACTCCTGTATAACAAATATGATACAACTGTTATGTAACTGTTATTTTTCTTATGAGTGGGAAATTACAACTAACATGGACATTACATGTAACGCGCATGTTATATTGCGTGTTACTTCCAATTTTATTCTATTAACATTGCTGTTATGCAATTGTGTTTGCTGGGTATGTATTTTGAAATCAACATTCTCATATGGAAACACATTAGCCTATAAGCAAATCACTATATAGAAACATAATGACGGTGTTATATCTCATCCATCGATCATAATTAACAAAATCACATATTTTAATTTTCATTTTTAATTGTATTTTCTATTGTTTACATTATTTTAACAATATATTAAAACAATATAAGTATTTTGGAAACTATAAAGAATGATTTTGTCTATAATGTAGTGTAAATTTCTTTTTCATTTTTAAATCATTTTTGTGTCATTTCTTATCGATAACTTTTAAATAAGAAATAAAGTCATGATGATTATCCTGATGATATCACTATGACCTTTGTTCTACCTGGGTTGATTTAAAAGCTTTGAAAAAGAATATTCATACAGCTATAATGGCCAAGTTTTTAAATTCATCGGTTGATCAATCGCATTAGGCGTAAATGCAATTTCTATAAAAGCTCTATTTGCGTATAATGCGATTGATCAATTGATGAATTATATATAAAACTCGCCTAATATTCCACCTAATAAATACAAGATTACTTGTAAGTTACCACATGAGAATAATTCAGTATATAGTACACATACTACCCCACTAGGATCGTGGCAGTCGCTTAACATACAGCTGATCGTGTGTGAATACTGCAAAGTGCAGACCTCAACAAAGAGTTTCTTCAGTGTTAAATAGTGTCAGCTTCTCGGTCACTCGGTTTCTCTATTATTTAGAGACATGACACTTAACTAAAGTTTTGTTTTTAATAATTAGACGCTTGACAATTGTTCACAATTATCGTACTAGGATGGAGCCGCAAGATATTTATTACAATAAAGCTGAATACGTTGAGACGGTAATGAATAATTAAGGAAATTATGTAAAATGAAAAAATATATAGTAGTATTGAAATGTTTATCCACTATTTGGGATTGAAAATTACAAATGAATATTACAATTATTATTAAAGAATACACACTATAGAAACAATTAAATAAATTAGATTATTTAGAAAATTAATGTTTCTCACATTCTGATATTCAGAATGTGTCATCTAACCCTCACTTTTTCGCTATTTTAGGCCTCTGGAAATAAGGTGAGCAGGCTTACTGTACTGTGCGGCTCGCAAAATATTGTGCTCCATGGGAAGGTAATAGTACAATCTGATGCTATCATTAGAGGCGATTTGGCCAACGTCAGAACTGGTCGCTATTGTATTATCAGCAAGAATGCAGTCATTCGACCACCTTTCAAGAAATTTAGTAGAGGGTAAATCAAATTCTTTATTATATTGATATTCACAGTTTTAATCTTTTTATAAAAATTTGTAAATACCATCTTATTATATCATGCTTGACTCTTTAATATAATTTTAAATTTTAAAGTGACAAATTCTGTGTGTGATTAGAGTTGCCTTTTTTCCTCTAACAATGGGAAATCACGTATTTGTGGGAGAACGGGCAATCGTGAACGCAGCACTGGTTGGTTCTTATGTTTACATCGGAAAGAATGCCATAATCGTATGTATAATGACTTTATTGTCATGTTAAGCTGAGTATAAATGCAGCTTCTTTACAATCGGTCTTACTGGTCTCCTTATAGGGCAGACGATCTGTTCTTAAAGACTGCTGCTACATTGAGGACGGCGCGGTTGTACCACCAGAGACTATTGTGCCATCCTTTACTCGTTTCGCTGGTAGTCCTGCAACGTGCATTGAAGAACTGCCCGAATGCACGCTGGATCTCATGGTAGATTACACAAAAAATTATTATGAACACTTTTTACCGGCACGAGTTTAACGCTTGTTTATTTGTATATTTGTATATGTGTACTAATAGCTTATAGTCAAAAGATTTATTCTTTTCATATTACATATACTTTGCACTCAAATAAAATATATAATAGAATATCGCATATAAGTAAAAGAAAAATGTTTAAAAGAATTAAAAATTGTAGAAAAGAATAGATCTAACTAGAAAATCTCAATTCCAAAATTCAAAATATTATAAAATTTTGTCAATGAAGACTAATTTATGATATGTAATAAATTTTTGTTGTTGCATGAATTAATCCTAATATAAAATCTATCTGAAAATTGACACCCATTTTTCGTTTTCATTATTTATTAATGAAAGTTACTAGACTAAAATTTCACAGAAAAAATTTATTTCTTCTAATAAGATTTACCGATTAGAATACTTATCAAAATGTAACTGTTCAATAATAAATAAAAATTAAAAAATGGGCCAATATTCTGGAGTTAAGTTTATTTTGTCAAGATAAACTCAAGAAGCAAACAAAAATAATTTGTTACGTATCAGGATATTCTTTATGTATTGCCAAAATTTCATAACTTTTTGAATTTTTGAGATTGGATTTTCCTCTACTTTTGTAAAATCAGCCACATTAATTTTGTTATTATACAATACATACATATATATAGTTTTATATTTTTTGGTTAAAATAAAACAATATTTGAATCAATAATTCTATTTTACAATTTAAATTAAAATTTCTTATATGTACATTGTATACGTATACTGTATATGTATATTGCAAAATTATTATTATGGCTGATTTTAACCATGAATCATTATTGTAACTTATAGATTTATTTATTGTACTTGGTAGGCAACTGATTTCAGCATTGTGTAATGTTATAAAAAAAAACTCAATAAGATTTACAGTCTTCAAAATAATCGCGTACGCCATTTTTTATGTACTATTTATGAAATTATAATAAAAATGATAATAAATATTTATTATAATATAATTTAATTAATTGTATTAATATGAAGTCGTTACATTGTTCATAATTAGTTAAGTATTTTACAAGTAAGTTCGAAACTATTTGTATTATAGTTTTGAATCCTCTGAAACATTGAAAAATAAAAACAGTATTTTCAAGTAGACACGAATCTGGAACAAATGTTTACATTCTTTATCTTAACTAAAATATCTTACTAGAAAAAGTAAGTTTGTAGTAAGGTACTTCAATGATTTGTTTCTTAGGGTTCGAATACTACTTGTGAAAGATACGATTTTTTTAATAAAAATGATTTATATGTACATTTTAAATACTCGCAGATACTCACTCTAAAATTCAAAGTTAACTAATCGGTATTGATTACTTTGCAAGTACAATATATGAAATATTTTTTACGAATATTGCTCTAAATTCTAGAAAATAAAATTTTATTATTAGATTGTACTTGGATTTTTAAGTACATATTGTACTTGATCACTTTTCATAATCGCTTGATATCCCCGAGTCATATTTTCAATATATTCTCAGGATAGAGATTTTCATGAGAACGATTTAATTTAAAATTAATTAACTCTTTTTTTTACATCTTGCTTCTATAAAGCTTCAATTTCTTATTGGAGGAGACTGGCGCATTATGATCGAGCTATAAATGTAAACATTTAAAAATACTTGTAAATGTAAACTTTTTGTCTCATTTTTTATATAAAAAAATTATATATTTTAAAATTCATTAATAAGTATGTTAGGTAAGTAGTGACTAGTTTTTGAGAAAGAAATAAAAACTCATTTCTTAAGAAATGACTTCAAATGCGCCATACCTGAGGCATTACGAGTTACATACACAAAAAGCAGGATTATTTAAGAAATAACAGTAACGAAATTTGAAAAGAAATTTTAATTAAAGTACACATTCATAGTATAGTTATTGAATACAATAAAGTATAACTGCAACTATTGGCTATAACTAATAAAATTGAAAGTTTATAAATAAAACTATATTGATCAATGGATAGATGAGAACTAAATTAGAATACCAAATATATGAATATTAAATAAAGTTAATTACTTTCTTAAGATTAGCATCTTTGTACATGCCTTTGATAGAGATTTTTTTTTATATGTTCTATTTATGATCTAGAAATGATCTAGAAATAAGAATATAAAATAAATTTGGTATTGTCCCGTTTCATCGGGAATATTTAATGTGTAATCATAAATATCTATATTATATCATTAACTTGTCACTTAATAACAGATCTATATTTTTTAAGTTAAATAAATGGCAGCAACAAACAACAACCTACACAACCTCTTTGGTGTTAATGCGTAGATGTGATCCCATCATTAACAGTAAGAACAAAAATCACATAAATTGGAGAAACTAATTTTCTGTTTCCGATTTAAATCATTTCTCGGCAGATGAAATAAAGCCTTTTTTATAGATTTTTAACATTCTCTGCATTAATGTTGGTTAGTGAAGACGTACAAATGTCATACCGTATAAAAGTCACACCGCAATCTTGTAAGTCATCGATTATTTTATTTTTTATGTATAATTAGCCTTTTTTCAAGTAATATTTTTGGCCTTTTCCCTTACGAAAAAGAACTACTGCCGATTACACATAGATATTACTGATGATTACATAGGAATATTACTGGATATTACAGGAAATATTATTGGATATTACAGGAAACATTACAGAATATCACTGAAAATATTGGCAATTACATAGAAGTCAATAATTATTTTGTACCACGACCGAAATATATTACTGCCAAAATATTACTGCCCAAATATTACTGTCTAAATAAAAGAGGCTTTTTAGAATAATTTCAGTAGTTACTGATAAGACAATATTTTAATAATGATTTACAGTTAATTTAAAAAAAATTTGTAGACACAATAATCAAAATATATTATTGCTATTTTTTCACTATTGAAATAGTAATAAATATATTGATAATTATGTCTAATAATTTTTGTTTCAAAATTAACTAAAAATTATATTACTAAAATATTGTTACCTTATCAGTAACTACTGAAATTAGCTCAAAAAACCTCTTCTGTTATATATATATATATATATATATATATATATAATTTATTTATTATTTATGATATATATAAGTAACATTATGTAAGACTATGTATTAATAGAATCCGGACAATTTTCAAATTAAAATTTTTGCCATATAATAACTTGTGAGCTGGCAACTAGATAGCATTCAAGTAAGCTTCATCTATTCGGAACAAAAACATAACTTTATCATGGCCGAGCTGGTTAAGCAGTGTCTAGAATATAACCGGAGAACTGTGCTTGTTGAAAATTTTCGCACGGGACGTACCGTGTTCGAAATAATAAAGTTCTTCGATTACCCGAAAGCTACAGTTTATGACATTATTCATCGCTATACGGTTTCCAAAGAGTCCGGAGAAGGTTTTTAGAGGCCACTTAGTGTACAATCAGCTCATCGAAAACATGAAAATGTGTCGGAGTAAGGCATTTTGGCCTGCTAACAGCCTGGACTTTATCCGCTGGATTATTTCGTGTGCTGCGTGTTTGAGGGACACTCTAACAAGACTCGACATCCTAACGTTGCATCACTGAAAGCCGCTATTGAGGCATCATTCGCGTGTATGGTGAAGGAATTTTTGACAAAGGCACATGCGCGCGCTTCCGGCCCAAAATTGAAGTGGTCATCGAAGTAAAGGGGGGCTATATAAAATAAAATTGTTTTTTAGGAATACTCTAACCCAAATATAAAAATATTTTTTATACGATTGTTATTTTTTTATTTTTATTAAAATAAATGAATCTGAAAACTCACAATGAAGTTTTCCGGATTCTACTAATACACTCTGTATATATACATATGTACACACACACAATAATACCTATTTATTACATACAGTTTTACAAATATATATATTTTATTTTTTATTTAATATACTCATAATATTTATATTATTCTTGTATCTTTTATACAAAAATATTTTGCTGCGTTATTCCGTTCCTCATCTTTCTTTAACAATCCACAATCTCCTTTTCTTCCAATTCTTAGTTAAACTCCGGTTCTTCTCTCCTTTCTGCCTATACACCTCTGTCGTCTCCTTGCCCTATATATTTATTCTATTTCCTGTTTCTTCTTATTTGTCTCCTATACCTCTTCCTCCATCTTTTATAACTTCAATTTCCAACGGCCGGTGATCTGAGTTCCCTCCGTTTTCTTCTTCATATAGCAAGCCACCCATGATCCTTAATTAACAATTATTTTTACATTTGTCCATACCTTTACATTTTCCATTTCCTTTACGTTTACTTTCACAATCTCTATATCTATACCTATATGTATACCTGATCCTCTTCCTATCTTACATCCTAACATACATTTTCCTTCGCTACTTCTTTTCTATACTATTACTCTTCTCACCATCTCCGTACCTCTATACATTCCTTCCAATCTCCTTCCATTCATTCATTCTCTCATTTACAATAAATGTCCTCCTTTCTCCATAAACCATTCTGCCAGATTCCTTGCGTTACCTGTCACATTATATTTTCTATAGATGTTTCTGCCTTTGTTTCTGCCGTTTTATTCCTCTATCATTTCTCCTAACACTCTTTCTATTTGCACATTGTCACCCTTTTCATTTTCCTTCCTCGTTTCATTCCGTTATCTTCCTACTTTGTTACCAGTCCTCATGGATTCTACCGCCTCATTGTCCACCCTAACCTATTCTTGTTCCTTCCTACTATATCTTCCAATATCACCACAAATCCTTTTCCCCTAATTCTGCCTCCAATTACCCGTCTTCTCTACCTTCCTATCTCTCTAGTTCATACCTCTTTACTTTCCTAATTTTTCCTAATACACTACAACACTCATACTCAGCCTCACTCTATCTCCATGTCCACATCCGCACGCCATCATACCACTTAACCAAATCCTAGTAGTTAGTGGCTTTGTTACTTGATACTTGATACGCGTAATATTTAGTAACTTTCTATTCAATTATCTTAATTTCAGTAATAAATTTAATAAATAGTATATTAAGCTGGTACAATATGAATCAAGATAATTAATTAAATATAGATATCACGTATACATTTACACGTATTGTCGAAATTAAGACAATTTAATAGAAAGTTACTTGTTAGTATGCGTGTCAAGTGTTCGGTGTAAACTAGGTCATTACATATACTATGCAGTAGTCTTTCTAGTGATATCCAACAGGCTAGTAATATCCGTCTGTATTCTGTTGCTACCCTGCCGAAAATGTGCGATTAAAACAGATTAAAACGGAAAAATTTTTAATCGGTTTTAAGCTGTTTTAATCGATTTAATCTACGAGCGGATTAAAAAGTAATCTGTTTTAATTCTGTACGAATCGTAATTGATTTTAATATTGCTTTTGCAAATTATTTAAGTGTAATGCATAATATAACAATGTTTGAAAATTTTAATTTAGTTGCATTAAAACTCCTAAATACTTTCAGCGACCACGTTTAAAAATCTTGATATTAGTAGCGAGAAATAATATGCTGAAATGCTGAGAATTCTTTTGTGCTATTTTTTAAATAAAAAGCTATTTTGATAAAATAACATTGTAAATCATTTTAATTAATTTGTAAAATTATTCAAAAACTATTTTTTTTTAACTGTTATTTATTAACTGCCAAAAAACATAGCTTTTGAATAATTTTATAAATTTCTTAACGTGATTTATAGTGTTGTCATCAAAATATCTCTTTAATTAAAAATGGCACACAAGAATTGTCAGCGTCTCAGCATGTCTCATCGCATTAAAATTTGATTTAATTATAATTGATGAAATCCTGTAATTTTGGATTGAAATGGATTTAACAAGTGGCGGCTGACTCCCCAGCTCATACTTCAGTGAGACTTTTAGGAGCTGCTTATTGTAACCTCGAGACAAATATTTGCTCTCATTCTTTTCAAACAAGATGTGTGTGTGGAACGCTGTTCTACATAAAATTTTACATTTTTACATGCAAATAACAATTTGTATTGTTATTTTATCTGGTACATAAATTAAATGTTTAATTCAAATTTAATCTTTTTTTAATCCTTTTCGACAAAAAAGATACAAGAAATATTGTTTTTGAAACTAAACACTTATTATGTTTACATTAATGTGTATTCTATTTTAATAAATCTGTCTAGGTTCCGATCTTTTTTTAATCGGTTCTAATACCATATTTTTAGTGTAGAAATCTCAATCGATTCGGATTACTTTTTTTTTAAACGGTTTTAATCGCACATTTTTGGCAGGGTAGTAATTATTGTAGGAGCAATAATATTCGCGTTGATAATTACAGAGCCACCAGTAATAATCACACAGCCGCATGTAATAATCACACGGCCGGCAATAGTTTTTTTTTGTAAGAGTTGAGTGCCAATACAAGAAGATAGCTTCGAAACGTTCAGCTTTTTTGCAAAATGAGTGTCGCACAGCGTAGCATTTGGTAGAACACGGGAAAGGGAAAATTTCACTGTTTTTTTTTTCAGAAAAATTTTCAATAAACAAATTTTAAATCAAAGTTTTGCACACGTTTATTTTCAACATTGTATTAATCATGATGTAAAAATACAAGGTGAAACGCTGCGCATAATGGCGGCAGAACCCATCAAAAACCAATAAAAAATTTGCCTCAAAATTAGCGCGAAATTTAAATAGTATTGGACACAATATTGAAAATGTATGTAAAAATACAGATAAATTTATTAATATGTAAAGTTTATATAAAACATTTCATAACATTTCATAATAAACATTTGTAACATAAATATAAAATAATAAGGAATTACGTTAATTAAAACGTAGTACAACTTGAATACGCCATGATTCATATTTTCAGTTAATTTTTATTGAAATGTGCTTTTAAGCATATACCACCCTAAAGCATATAAAAACTACAATATCACTTATATAAAAGCACATTTATTCGTAAAAGTGAGCTGAAAATATTCCAAGATAGTACAGAGAATTAAAAAAAAATTAAAAAATGTTTATATCAGGGGATGGATTGTGTATCATGTAACTAGAGTAAAAATTACAAAAGTGAACAAATTTACTAGAGCATTTATAATTTTATTGGTCAACACCTAAAGTAAAGTAAATTTGCTTTTGTAATTTTCATTCTAGTTACACGATACACAATTGACCCTCAGGTTTATGTAAAAAAAAAACTATGACATATGCATCAATGTAACTAACTTAATTCTACAGTTTGGAGCAAACATTTGATTGGTCAAAGCCCTCACCATTACTTTAGACTGCGCATCCACGGGAACGTTACACCTTGTATTTTTACACCATAATATTAATCACATTACATTCATTTATTTTACAATCTATTTTATAATGTTTTATATATAAAAGAAAATTGTTGAAATTTTATTAAAGGAACAAAATAAACTGATGTATACAGGGTGTCCCAGACCAATGTATAAAGATTATCACGATGAGATAGAAGAGATCGACATAAATCAAAAATTTTAATACCATTTTGCGATATTTGCAATAATTTTTGAGTAATAAAATATTAAAATCAGACGAATAAGAGCGCGCGGAGAGACAAGCGGTCGCTCGCCTGAGCCATAAAACCGCGAGCCTCGGCTCGGTGTGGGGGCATGAGGGAGCGGTGTGGTGCCAAGCTAAGCTTTCCCTCACCGCGCGCCACTTACCGTAGCCACAGTCGCGCCGCGGTGGGCGGTCCTACGGCTCAGCGACCAATGGCTTGTCTCTTTGCGCGCTTTTATTCGTCTGACTTTAATATTTTATTACTCGAAAATTATTGCAAATATCGCAAAATGGTATTAAACTTTTTGATTTAACTCGATTTCTTCTACCTCATCGTAATAATCTTTATACATTGGTTTGGAATACCCACGAGTATTTGATAATTATTTTACAATATATTAAATGACGATATATTAAAATCATCGACTCACAATTCAACTTATTGCTAAAGAATACATCCAACAAAATAATTAATAAAATCTCTGTAATAAAATTTTTTGTGAAGTTCATACTTTGATTAGCTTTAGTGCGGCAGAAAGTTTAGCAAAATCAACTGATTTCTTTCAAAACAATGTACATTTTTAAAGACATTTAATCAAGATATTCCACAGTATTGATTTCTGTATTTGACATCTCTTTTGTTGCGCGCATTGTTTGCCTGCGAAAGAAAATAAGTATAACGAATAGCAGAAAGTATGATAACGAAGTCTTTTTTAAGGCAACGTATACATTTGGATGGGCCAAAAAAAATAAGACCTAACTTTGCAAAGTTTTTTGTGGAAAAAACGGAAAGAGACAGAGAAGTTTATTTTATTTTTTCTCCATTGCAAAGGTCATACTTTTCTCTATTTAAAATTTAAATTTTATTAGAATATAATTTTATTTAAAAAAAAACAGCTAATCAAAGTCAACCTAACATTTTTTCATATATAAATTTTATTCGTTTTTTAGCTGCGACAAGAAAACTAAACATTGTAAAATAAAATCCTACATCAGACACTAGCTTTTAGCACCTAGAAAAAGTATGTAAAATTACAAGTTGATTGATTCAATCGAGTAATTCCAAGACATAATCACGCATTTGAAAATTTAATTTGAATAGCGATACCTTTATATAATTTTTAAATAAAATTTAAATATTTAATAAAGAAAAGTGTAATTTTTTTAGTGGAATAAATACAATTTCTTTATTTCTTTCTGTTTTCTCACAAAAAACTAATCAGTACACAATATTTAAAAAATATTTTTAAAGACATTTAAAAAACATATTTAAAAACATTTATAAAAACATTAAAAATAATGGATTAAGTGCCCTTTTTTCATTAAAAAATGTTTATTTTAACGTTAAAAAAATGTTTTTTAAATATTATAAAAACGCTTATTAAACATTTAAAGAAAACGTTTATTAAATATTAAAGAAACGCTTTTTTATTTAAGCATAAATGAGCAAAGTAATATTAAAAAAAAAACATTTTAAAATCTTTGGCAATAAAAAAATTTTTCAAAAATATTAAAATTTGTGGATTTATGCCCCTTTTTACGTTCAACAAATTTTTTTTAATATTGAGGTTTTTTCTTAAGAATTTTTTTTCGAAAATTTTCACGCGGTCACCTATTCAAGTTGCGACCCCGGTAAACATTGCTTGACTTCTCTGTTCGAATTGATCCCTTGTGATGATCTGTAAACACTTTGTGCTAATACATGCACATACATCACTGTTAGATCAGGTTAATATATGTCATCGAAAAGACGAAATATACATATATAATCAAAATATATTATTTATATAAATAAGTATAATTAAGTTCATTTTTTACTGATTTTCATAGATGTTATTGAGATATTTTTTAAACGAATTTTAAAATTAATAATAATTGAAAAATAAATAACTCAAATGTTAAATAAATATTAAATAAATATTAAATAAATATTTAAAAAATGCTTACTAAATCATTTTTTCAAATAAATAATTCATGAAAAATAAATACTTAAACAATATTAAGTAAACGTTTAAAAAACACTCATTTAAAAAAAATAAAATAAATATTAAATATATATTAAATTAATGTTCAATAAATGTTAAATTAATGTTTTAGAAATTAAGTTGTTTTAAATAAAAAATTAATGTAAAATAAATATTAAATTAAAGTCAAATAAATGTTAAATTAATGTTTTTAAATAATGTTTTTTCAAATGAAAAATTTATGTGAAATAAATATTAAATTAATGTTTTTAAAAAATGTTTTTTTTTAATAAAAATTAAATGTAAAATAAATATTAAATAAACGTAAAATAAATATTTAATAAATATTTTCTCTAAATCATTATTTTAAATATTTAAATAATGTTAAATAAATATTTAATAAATGTTTAATAAATATTTGTTATAATGAATTGTACAATAAAAAATTAATATTAAATAACTATTTAAAAAATATTTAAAAAATATTGTGTGCTGATTGGGAATTCGTAAAGTTCGGCTTCGTCTATATAAAACTATACAGAAAAAGAAAATACATTAAATTAAAACTTATTTATTTTATTTAATAAATTGTTATATATAAGCAAGAAATTATATTTTTATAATTACTTTAATGATAATTCTGGTATATATGCTACATCTATTTAAAACTTAATTTATCAAATATTATTTAATATACTTAAAGGGGTCATCCCGTGTGACGGCTTCAAAAAATCGATTTTTTTTTTGCATAAATCTAATCTAGAGCATGCATAGAATATACTGGCAAAGTAATTTTCCAAAATTCGAAATCATTGAAAAGTTACAACAGTGAGAAGGTAAGGTGTTTAAGCACGCAGCTGAGCGCTCGGCGGGGCGGGGAACAAAAGCTATTGTATACCTTCGGATTCTTACCTGAAGCCGATTCTGTTCACACGCACGTATACGCACACATATTTAGAGGGGTGCTGCTGTCCTAAAACTCAAATTGAATGTAACGGTTACTTAGTTTTGGCTTCGCAGTCAGCGGCGTAACAGCTCTTGAGTCGTCGTAAGCAGTAATATTGTACCGTGCAAGTGCTTCAAGTTTGCGATGAGTGACAGGAAAGGAACAAGAGAAACTCACGCTCATGCTGAGCGAAGAAAAAAGAGAAAATTTCAAGGAAACCGTTATTTGTTGGAAAATGATCTGAATTATACGTCGGTATCAGCGAAGAAACTGCTTGGAAGTATGAACCTGGAAGTGCCTGTTGCTTCGAACTTTGCGTACTGTATCTTAGAATTTGCATCTGTGTTTTCGTCAATTTCAGCAAATGTTATATGCAAAGACTGTAAAAGTGACGTGACCTTTAGTCAGACGATTTTACGAGGCTTGGGTTTTAAAATTCTTATGTCGTGTAAGTGCAGTACAGATAAAACGATAAACTCGGGCCCAATGATTCAAAATGCTTTTGAAATTAATCGGCGCTTCGTTTTTGCGATGCGGTTGTTAGGTGTTGGCCACGAAGGAGCGAATCTTTTCTGCAGTTTATTGGACATTTGTCAAGGTATAGGAAACTCGACATATACCGCGCTTTTGGAAAATTTCACACAGCCGCATCTGCAGTGTATGAGTCCGTTCTATCCTTTGCTGCCACACAAGAAAAAAATATGAATGAAGAAGCTGGAAAGCCGCAAATTGAATTAACAGTTTCCGGAGATGAAACTTGGAAAAAACGTGGCTTTTCATCTTTATTTGGAGTATAGACGTTAATTGGAAAGTATTCTGGGAAAGTGATAGATGCGATGGTTATGAGTAGTTTTTGTGGTGCTTGTAATCTGTGGAAAAAATTAAAAAATACTGAACCAGAGAAATACGAGGCATGCAGTTCATGAATCTGAGTGTTCGATAAATCACACAGGAAGTTCCGGTAAAAAGGAAATTGATGCCATTGTCGCAATGTTTTTACGCTCGATCAAAAAACATGGCGTGAAATATTTGACGTATGTCGGCGACGGTGACAGCAAGACATTCAATGGCATTTTAAAAGCTGAGCCTTATGGTAATGACTCTCCTGTTATTAAAAAAGAGTGTGTTGGGCATGTTGAGAAACGGATGGGAACACGACTCCGAAATGCTAAAATGAATAATAAAGGTATTGGTGGCAAAGATCAGGGCAAGCTAACAGACAAGCTAATTATTGAAATGACAAAATTTTATAGCTTAGCCATTCGTCGCCATCCCGATTCATTAGAAGAAATGAAAAAAGAAGTTTGGGCCACATTCTACCACAAATGCTCTACCGATGAAAATCCTCAGCACCAGAAAACTGTCCAGCAGGCGAAGGTAGCTGGTGTAAATGGCGGCAAGCTGAAGCTAAGAGCACGCTTGACCAATTCCACCACGAGAAGGCCCCATTATCCAAGGAAGTACAAATAGTAGTTAAATCTATCTATGAAGATTTATCTAAGGACGATCTTTTGATGTTTAGGAGCAGAGACGCAGAATAATAATGAGTCGTTAAATTCACTCATTTGGACGTTCGCTCCGAAACATCAACATTCAGGCACTCAGATAGTTCAGATTGCAACCTTTTTGGCCGTCGTCATCTTTAATGAAGGTTTCCAAGGCAGTATTAAGATAATGCATACGATGGGCTGTTCAATTGGACGATCAGCGCACGCTTATGTAGAGCGCCACGACGAAGCCCGGATCAGCCGTTCCGAGCAACGCATGAGCGACGCGGCAAGAGAGGCTAGAATTTCAGCCAGGGAGGAGCAGTCGGCCTTACGAAATTTCCAAGAAGAAGAGGAAGGGATACTCTATGCACCAGGAATAGCAGATTAGTGGTAAGCAAAAATTTCATGGTGTAATTCACACGTCAACTTTCAAACGCGTTTTTCTCAAAACTGGATTTTTTTAACTGGTGCCCATGATTTTTCGAAAACGGTTCAATGGATTTAAATAAAATTTTAATGGTAGATTCAGCACATGTGTGGCTATCGTGGGAACTAGAATTTTTTAAAAATATTGAACCGTTTTCTGTCCGCATAAAAAAATAGTCGTAAAAAATCATGCTATTTTGAGTTATAATTTTTAAAAGCATGCAAAAAATTGAATTTTTAATATTTTCAAAAAATCCTAGTTCCCACGAGAGCCATTCACCTATAGATTAAAATGCAATTTGATTTTTTGATTTCAGATAAACCAGTCTGCCGGAATCGTGGGCACCGTTTGTCCGCTTTTTTTTACATGGATGCCATTCCAGTGATGTAACTCGCCATCGACGCCATATTTTTAAATAAAAAAATTTACACATATAGTTTAAGATGTAATAAATATATAGTAAAAATTTGGAAGCTTTGTATTTTTTCATTTTGCCGCAAAAAAATGCAAAAGAACCTTAAAAAAACAGTCGTCACACGGGATGACCCCTTAGCTCCTGAGTACTCGTTGCGGCCATATTGAAGTCAGAAGCGAGAAATTGCGTAAAATAACATGTAATTTTGTCCGACGTGCCATTTTTAAATAAAGCCAATTTGGATAAAACAGACTAATCAGATGGCTTTAAAACATTTGTAAGTTTGGGTCAAGACTATCCTTCCGCCTAATAGTCAGTAGTCATAAAAAACATGTAAAGTGAAATCATTCAAACAGGAAAATACACGGTCACGTAATTTTGTCCGACGTGCGATTTCTATATAAATAAAGCCAATTTCGGTAAAACAGACTAATCAGATGGTTTTAAAACACTTGTAAGTTTGGATCAAGACTATAATTTTTTTCGCGTAACAGTCACTAAATAGTCGTAAAAAGCACGTAAAGTAACGCTTATTTGGACAGGAAAACACACAGATAGTTATTGAAAAAAGTGAAAAATATGCTTTTATGTATAAAATTCAAAGAAACTTTACTTGAGGTCTATTTTTACAAATTTGGTAAATGCAAGGCGAGTCATATTTTTACAATAAAACACATAATAACAAAATGACATGCACGACAACATCTCATCGTCAATTTGTTATGTTTCACGTCTATTAGTTCTAATTTTGTCTGCAACGGAATATCGTTACCGTCAACGCAGAGTTCTTGGTTGAGGAGTCAGGAGCCTTAAGACAGTTATCATTAGTTTCTTATTTCATACGATTTTTTATTATGTTGATTATTATACTTCCACGCTCTTTATCTGTAGAGGAAATAATAATAGACAATTCTGTATTGCATGTTTCATAGTCGATATAAGCGCGCATAGAGAGTGTACGAAGAAATTTTGTCTCATATAAAATCAATTTCAATTTTGTGAAGGTGCAAAACTTTAACATAAATATAATATAACTGATGTTTGATGTCGCCTGAAATGGTTGCATTATGTTGACAAATCGATTCAATTTACTATAATTTCATTAATATTAACAATAAAAACTGAAATGACAACTCAGTACTAATATAATGGTATGTACATAATAGAATGATTGGGTATAAATTATTCTCATTTTTTCTATTTTTTTTTGTAATTTCTATGTAACTCTCGCACGGCATAAATACCAGAGTTATCTTATATGAAACAATAATAACCTTGCTTATATATAATTCAATTTTTGTTATATAAAGAATTTGATAATTTTTCATTTTTATTAAATATATATTTTTATTTTAATATGATAATAATTATCTAAAGAGCACATTGTTATTGTTTTGATAATAAAGGTATTTAAAAAATCTAATTCTTCTAGTTTGAAGACGTTATTTTTTATATCCGATATTTTTTCTTCTCAGCTCATAAAAACTATTATTGAATAATAAAAATATATTTTTCTTAATAAAACTATACAAAATTTCTTCATGTAATACAGTTTTATCTGTTTGATACTACATAATCTTACTTAAATATTTAATAACATTTTGAAAATAAAAATATTCTTGAAATAAAAATGTTCTTTTTTCTTGTATGCTTAAATCTTACCTCTTATGCCACAACAACTCGAATGCAAACACAATTATAGCGAAAAGTATTCCATAACCCATTGTGACCAGTGCAAAGTAACATTCCGTGAAACCGATAGTGATGAAGCTAGTGTGACTCGAGCACACTGGTTTCCTCGTATACAAACGATACTCTTCGCGATATTTAAGTCCATATTCTCGTAATTTTAGAGCTCTGAAAACACAATTCCTGAGTGCCAAACGTTCCGAGAATTGTTATGTCACGAGGTTGTTTATCATACATCCAGTGGTTCTTAAAAATAACGCGTCAATAAAATCTGTATTTTAATTATGTGATGTTTTATGTTAGTCTTTAAACTTCTTTAGCGAAGTTTTATGTCAAAATTTAAAATTGAAAATTGTGTCTATGTAAAGATAATTCGAGGTACTATTTACCCAGTTTTTATTATCTCTGAATAGGGTGATCGCACTTGTATCACGAGGAGTGGATATAAAATTTTCAGGAAATCGATCTCAGTCAAACCGCACTTCTCCTCTTCCAAGTATGTGTCTTGCATCAATTGGTAAACCGTACCGATTTCACCTTGAAATGCGAAGAGTTCATTTTTTACGCGACGTACACCTTCTTCTATGGACATCCAGTTAGATTTGTGTCCTTTTGGCTCGATTCGTTGCTCCAGGACTGCTTTCCTAATAGGATCTTGAAAAGACTACAATTTCAAAAGAATTAATTTGTTTCCCAATTATTTTTTTTGCTACTAATAATTTTTACATTATAATAAACGAAGTATTTGATAATAAATTATATAGCTACATAATAGAGAAAGAGATGGTAATAAATACTATATTTTTTTCTAAAAGTTTTCTTATCATTAATTTCTGCAGTTTCTATCTACTGACCTTAAAATAATACCTATTGTACACTACGTCTTGCGCACCCAATTTTAAAGGGCTATTTAGGAGATCCGAAACAGTTTGAATAGAATCCGTAGTAGATTGCAACAGACCTACGATATTCGCTGTATAAGCCGCATAGAGACTCAGCGAGGCCAATAATAACATAAGAGTGACGATTCGAGACGAAACTCTGTAGGGCTCGTACGAATATCCTATGAAAATATAGAAATTTTTATAAATCTTATGTTAAACAAAATGAAAATAATTTCATTTATACCTTCACAAAGTAATAAATATTTACGCTGTTCAATAAAGATAAAATTAATTTCACATATTTTTTACTAATATTGAAGAATTTAGATCTACACTGGTGAAAATTATTATCAGAATTATTCATACAATTTTTCAAAATTTTTCCAGAATTTTTGTATAATTTTATAAATTTTTTAGATTTTTTTATACAAATTCATATTTGTGAATTCTGAAATATATTTTGAATTTCTTTAGCCCATAATTTCTAACAATTATTTTTAACATTTTTGGATTTTATAACATTTTGTCGGAAATTACAATTTTTGAAATCTTGGGAACTTTCATAAACATAATACTTTTCAGAAATAGTTAAAAAGTTTACATTGTATTTTTTTTCAAAATTTTTTGTATATGTCAATTATAAAATATCTTAAAATTTCAAAGATTTTTTGTTGCATAATTTTTGACTAAGTGTTATAACATCTAAAATAGTTAAAAGTATTTTTTAGAAATTATGAGATAAGAAATCTCAGAATATTCCAGAATTCACATGTACTCGTATGTATAAAGAATTCTAAAAGCAAATGTAACCTTTCTGAAAAAAATGTTCCAATTCATATAAAAATTATGACAAAAATAAAGTTAAAAAAGTCCAATTTTTGGATTTCCTGCGAAACCTTAATGAATTATAAAATTTGTTGTTTCCCACATAGAAATCCAGCGGATGTCCATCGCCCTCTCATAGCTCCATGAAACATCTATCTCTACGATAGAAATTAGATAGACGTTCATTAAAAGTTCACGTCCATAGCTCCATAGAATTTCATTTCCATCATGAAAATTAAATAGATCTCCATTACACATTTGTTCAACCTCCATAGCTCCATGGAATTTTATCTTCATGTAGAAATCAGTTAGATATCCATTAGAAGTCCATAAAATTTCCCCCATAGCTCTATGGGACTTTTATTATTTCAATAAAAGTCCGACACATCTCCATTAGACGTACATCCTACCTCCATAGCTCCGTGAAATTTTATTTTCATGATGGAACTCAAAGAGATTTTCATTAGACAGCCATCCAACTTCCATAGTTCTATGGAATTTTACTTTTATCATGAAAGTCAGATAGATTTCCATTAAACATCCATTGAACCGCCATAACTCCGTGGGATTTTATTTCCGTCATAAAAGTCAGATAGATCTCTATCAGACATCCATCCAATATCCATTGCTTCATGAGATTTTATTTCCATTCTGGAAATCTGATAGATCTCCATTAAACATCCATTCAACCTCAATTCCATAACAAATTCAATTAGTTCAATTCATTATAATAAACTGATAGAATATATTTCTCATGGAGTTGGGATGAATGTCTTCACTGAGAGAAAAAATTGCAGTAGTGCCAGTATAAGGGGACAACCGTACAAATTTTGTTAACAGAATTATAATATATTTATAGTTATAATAAGTGAACTACATAGGGGAGAGCAGGGTAATTCGGAAGACGGGGCAATTCGAAAAATGGAAATATCTTTTTATGGGTACATATTAAAAGTTTACTTTAAATACTGTAAACACGTCCTAATATAACAAAGTTTTGTTGGCAACGGCGTCATATTGAAGTCGTAGTGAAAAATGTGTTTTGCGACAGTCCAAGTAATTTCTGATAGTCAGCATTTCTTCGAAATTTAAGTAAGATGAATACGATTTTTTTTGAAAACTTTGAATGTATTGTGTCCAGTTGAACGTATTTGAAACATTTTGTGTTTACTTTTTGCTATGTGATGTCTATTTTTTGTCGATCATATATGCAATAATGCGCGAAATTGATGTCTGGGGTATTTGAAACACCAAACGTCGAATCGTTTTTCGGACAATTTTTTTCTTTCATATTTACGTTCATGTACCAAATACATAATTTAATACTCAATAGATGTAATTACACGAAATACGAATAGTCCGTGACTTGTTCCGAAAACGCTAAAATTCTTTATTGTGCATTTGTTTTCTTTTATTGTATGTAACATTTTTTCATAATACTATATATCTTTTTCTGAATAAAACAAAGTCTTAACAATAGCTTTTTTACATTTTTTTCATCTTAAAACATAAATTTCAGAATATTTTTGGACTATCTTTGAATTACCCCGGGCTCGGGGTTATTCGAAATATATGGCATTGGTCAACATTTTTATATGTACTTCAAAGCAAATACATTTCCGTGTTCTATTTATAATGGCATTGTGAAGAGGAAGGTTCAACCTTTCAAACCGTCCAACTTTTGTTTTTTTGTTTTTTAATAAATATAGAACTAAGGAGACACAAAAGAAAAGAAAGTCGTCCGAATTGCTCCGGTCTCCCCTATATTATAGTTATTGCATCTAAGTTAATAGTTAAAAGAACTAATAAAAAATAGTTGTAATTACTATATTATATAATATATTACAATTGGCATCTGCCATATAATATTAGATAACCGTATACATACATATACAGGGTGTCACAAAATATTCGTTTATGCTCTTGTGGGTTGGTAAAACAAGTAAAACTGAGAAGAAAAGTCCTTTACTATTTTGCAAAATTCGTTATAGTTACCGAGATAAAAATTAATATAGTCGGCAAATGGGCACATACTATCCACCGCACGCGGGGATTACCCGTCGGTCGCCAAACCATTGGCAGCCGCGGCAAGCGGCACGGTGAGGCGGGAGCCATTGCTGCTTCTCTCTTCTTTCTGCGCCGTCTGCCGCGGCTGCCTATGGTTTGGCGACGGACGGGCGGTCCTCGCATGCGGTGGGTAGGAAAAGTATGTGCTCATTTACCGACTATATTAATTTTTATTTCGGTAACTATTAGAAATTTTGAAAAATGATAAAGGACTTTTCTTCTCAATTTTACTTGCTCTATCAATCCACAAGAGCATAAACAAATATTTTTTGACACCCTATATTGTATACATATGTATATACATATATACAGTATGTATACATACATACGAGGTGTGTTCAAAAAGTATCGCGAATTTTGAATTTTCGCGGGTTACGTATATTCGAATTTCGATCTTTTTGTGGCGTTATGTTGGTACTCATGTCTCTCACTTATGCCGACAAGCTCGGCCATTTTGAATGTTCACTTAATTGTTGACAGCTGCTTTGCTTGCACGTGTTTTGGATCATCTTCGATTTTTACCTATTCAAAAAAATGGATCAAAGAACCTGTATCAAATTTTGTGTGAAAAACGAAATTAAGTGCGCGGATGCATTCCGAATGTTGACTGTGGCATACGGAGAAGCTACCTTGGACCGAAGCAACGTTTATCGGTGGTACAAAATGTTCTCAGAAGGCCGAGAAGATGTGAACGACGAAGAGCGTGCCGGACGCCCGAGCACTTCAACAACAGACGAAAAAATTAATGAAGTGGAGAAAATGGTATTGGCCAATCGTCGAATCACCGTTAGAGAAGTTGCTGAGGACCTAAACATATCGATTGGCTCGTGCCATTCGATTTTTATCAATGATTTGGGCATGAGACGGGTCGCCGCGAAATTCGTACCAAAATTGCTCAATTGCGACCAAAAACAGCATCGCATGAACATTGCTAATGAGATGTTGGACTCTGTCCGCGACGACCCAAATTTGCTCCAGAGGGTCATAACTGGTGACGAATCGTGGGTTTATGGTTATGACGTGGAAACCAAAGCTCAATCATCTCAATGGAAGCTGCCGCACGAACCAAGACCGAAAAAAGCGCGCCAAGTTCGGTCGAATGTGAAAGTTTTGCTGACAGTTTTCTTCGATTGCAGGGGCGTGGTGCATCATGAGTTCTTGCCACAGGGTAGAACGGTCAATAAGGAATATTACCTGCAAGTTATGCGCAATTTGCGCGAAGCAATCCGCCAGAAATGCCCGGATTTGTGGAAGAACAAAAATTGGCTTTTGCACCACGATAACGCCCCTGCTCACACATCGTTGCTTGTGCGCGACTTTTTGGCCAAAAACAACACACTAATAATGCCGCAGCCACCGTATTCCCCAGATCTGGCCCCCTGTGACTTTTTCTTGTTCCCTAAACTGAAGAGGCCCATGAAAGGACGACGTTACGCTACGCTTGACGAGATAAAGACGGCATCAAAGGAGGAGCTGAACAAGATAAAAAAAATGATTTTTTGAAGTGCTTCGAAGATTGGAAAAACCGTTGGCACAAGTGTATAATATCTCATGGGGATTACTTTGAAGGGGACAAAATAGATATTCATGAATAAATAACTAATTTTTGAAAAAACACAAAATTCGCGATACTTTTTGAACACACCTCGTATGTATACATACATATATATGTCTAGTATCCGGCAGTATCCGGTGCATCTCTAATACAAAACTGTATATGGTGTTATTTTGAATTTCCTATTTCCATAATTTGACATTTGTAATAACAGATTTGTTATCAATGACTCTTAAAACATTTAATTAAAAACTTTTGCAATATATCCAATTTATGATAAGTTCTAGAGTGGTATTTACGAAAATTCGACTTGCAAAAAATAAAAATACACGATATAACACACATTTAAAAAAATACTTTATCTACACCTAATTCTGGGATGTAAAATTGTTTTGTCTATTTCTTGTGGGTCCTAAATTAACTTTTTACTGTTTGCTAAGTTTTCGCAAGGGAGAGGGTGAGGGGCAAAAAATTGGACTTTTTTAACATCTTTTTCGCCAAGGTATAATTATATATTAATATATATTAATAATTATATATTATATATCAATAATCATTTCTCTACCTTGCTGAGCAAATGCGCCTAAAAGAATGAGAATATTATCGCTGACCGTTGGCTTGTTGGGATTTAATTGATTCCAGTAGGTTGCCGATTCTGTCAGTCTATCGCGATAATATTCCCATTTAATGGATAAGTGGAGCAAACAGAAGACCAAGATAAGAAATACTGCAATTGCTATCCAGACGTTTTGTTGAAATGGTAGAATAAATATGTTGCTTACAGTCGATAGTAAAGGTCGTCGAAATACGAAGCGCGAGCTGTACAGATTTATATAAAATAACAATTAATATAATAAGATAATGTAATGGAAAAAATAATATAATTGAAAGCCAAATTAATAGCAGTAACATTAGCAATAACAATCTTTTTTATCACAAATTCTTTCAATGTTAATATTATTAATTTTAACTAGAATTTTAAATGAAGAATTTTTTATAAAAACAAATCTATTTTTAAAAAATCTGGGTTATAGTGTCAAATCTTTAGTAACGTCACATCAGAAATAATTTTGTTACAAAAAGAATCAAATAAAAAAACGAAAAAATAAATATAGATAGCACATGTAAAATTTCCGTAAAAATCAAACAAGTCCAGATTTTCATCTTTTTTCAATTAGTCGTCAAAATATTAATCAACAACTAAAACCTAAAGCTTAAAACTTTGTTCTTGTATGTGTAGTATGTACAAAAAATTTATATTAATCATATTATATTAATTAAAAATTATGTTAATCATACTTACATATACAAAGAAAAATATAAAAGAATGTTTTCGTTAAAAGTTTGTAACATTTTGTAAATAAAAAGTGAAAAATCATTGCCTTTTATAATTTAAATTATTTACTTCTTTATCTTTGTTATTATTGTAGTAAATTATAATATTGTTGTAAAAGGTAAATGTAAAGTACTATAATAATAATTGGGAAATAAATACAACAATAAATATCTCGCAAGAATTAGTGATAAATCCAGAAGTTTTTCATCTTTTTGTCTGGATTCTCAAAATATTAACAAAAGTTTATAACTTTACTCCTACATCTGCGTTTAGAGAGAAATAATTATATTTAAGTAATAAAAATATAAAAAAATTTTTTTGTTTCTTAAAAATTTAATTTTTTCGATTTGTTTGGACTTTTCATAGAAATTGTAAGAATTTGTAAGTCAATCAATTATTTTCTTTTTTTTTTAATATTGCCTTTATAAAGATATAGAAAATTAATGAAGCTACGATTCAGTTTAATAAATAATTCTTTTACCAAGTATGTGTATACAATTGGATGTATTGTACAACACCGATACGTTCCGACACGAAAAATGTGCCGGTACCGCCGATATCTATTTCACGCCGTTCCAACATTCCGATCATTCCATTCCAGGAACCGTTCTCAGTGCGATATCCCCAACTATTCGTGACTTCAAAACTTATCCTGTCGTGCAAAGCAAAATTACAGAATTTTAAGTCGGCGATCCACACAATGTACACGTACTTTATGATCCCCAATTTGTCATATAATATTTCATTTCGTGAACGAAACAATAAATAGTCTGTCAATTAAAACTCGGCTATTATTTGAAATTATTAATAGTATTTTTACAAAATTATAATCTTTCTTAATGTATATTAAAGAGAGATGTAGAGTACAGAAATTATAGAAGCTGATGAAACGCTAATACATGATAAACAATTTTTTTAACTTTAATTTAAAAATATTATTTAAAATTCTTATTTAATACTCTTGTTTGTGTGCGCGTGTGCATGTGTACGTGTGCGTATGCGTGCGTATGTATGTACTATATTGATATCCAGAAATATAAATTTAAAATATTATATAACAATGCTTACAAAAGTAATGAATTTTGGATTTCAATCAACCGATTAGATACGAACGACGTACATACATACAGTAATCATACAATTTTTGTATGTTCAGATGACAATTAATAAGTATGTCATGCGCTTATTTAATTATATAATTATATAAGTCGCTCCATTCATGCACCATTACCCATTTAAAAACAATTTATCACTGTTTTTGACATGTGTACACCAGTAATCGCCTGATCGTTTCAATATAGCCTCATTAGTTAACCTTGGACTCAAATTTATTACGTCGTTTTGAAGTTTGCATTTGCTTTTACAAGTGACAAGATAATTTGTTGCAAATTATTGTCGTTGGATTTAATTATTTTAAACATCTTAATGAAATATTTTGGCGTTGATACGAAGACATTAAAAATCGAACTCACGTTGCGTTCATTCGGTTCACTATATGTAGTATCCAAGGATAATTAGCTTTTGTAACAGGATCTATAGTTTTATCCTTGAAGTCGGTTAGATGATTGATCGTATTAGGATCTGTCATCTGCAATGCAATAAATCTTGAAAAAATATATGTTTCTTTTGTTTAAAAAATTCAGAATTCAAAACAAAAATTAAATCAGTGTTTTTCCAAAATAACGTATGACAGTAGTGCCCCAGATAGCAAAACGTGATAACTCAATCTAAAGCAAATTATTGCACAGATTAAATTGCTTGTTAATTGCTATTATGTTGCCTTTTATTTAAGGGGTAACGCCACCCTTGAGGTCCTAAAATGATACCTATGTTTGGAAATTTATTGTGGGTAAATGAATAACTTTATATAAAAAAAGTTTAGAGGGCTTTATTGTATATATGTTGACGAGTAACAAAATATTTTTTAATTTTCTTTTATGCACCAAATGGGGACGTACTGGCCCATCTACGAAATCGTCTTTTCTTAAAGATAAATTTTTGTGTGCAAATTTTCTGCGACATGATTTATGTTGGAACCAAACAACAAAAATCTACATTATCTACATATTCAAAACTGGGGAAATACGTAGAGATTTTTGAAAATATTAATTTTTGTCAAAATGGCAGCTATTTATAGAAAAAAATGCATTTTTCACCTAAAAATTTGTTTAAAAAATGCTGATTGCAAAAAGAGTTTTCAACATTTCGCAAAAAGCTTATGTACTTTCTTGTAGAATAGTTACAAGAAGATTGTGTTAAAATTTCAAGTCAATCGGATAAAAATTGTAAAAGTGACGTTGCACACAAACTTGAAAAACTGTGTTTTGAGAAAAATGCGTTTAAAGATTTGGTAACTGATTTTTTGTATATAAAGTTGAAAATTTTTTAATTATTTCTAATCTGCGATGCCTGCCCCATAAAGCTGTCCTTCCACAAGTTAATCAACCTCATTATATTCTTTTCTTGTTGCTAATAATGGTATTTTGGTATCTTTTCTTCTTGGATGAGACTGCGC
The DNA here is from genome assembly GCF_016802725.1 of Solenopsis invicta. Classification (NCBI taxonomy): domain Eukaryota; kingdom Metazoa; phylum Arthropoda; class Insecta; order Hymenoptera; family Formicidae; genus Solenopsis; species Solenopsis invicta. The sequence goes on along the minus strand of NC_052664.1, from coordinate 8,024,984 downwards.
TCGCCAAGTACGACGCGCCACGCATCCGATTTTTTGCAATAATAATGACAAGTAGTGTCCACCATAAGGTTTAAGACTTGCATAATTTTCATTAGGCCGTTATAGCCATCATTATAATAGCAAACAGCCAAGTTTGTTGCATAAACACAGAAAAACTAATGGCGTTGCATAAACACAGAAACCGACGTTTCCAAAACTATTTACTGATTTAGTACAAGTAATAACATTTATATTATGTTAGTCAAGGGTTTATTTTCGATGCATAAATAGGTCCGTATACCTACGGAGCATGGAGAATCGCTTACAGCTGCTCGATAGGCGCATAGAGACGATTCATGTAATCAGCTCAAACACTACAATACAATTTGAATTTCGTTTCAGAACTACTTGCATCATATTTTTATAATTATAAACTAATGATTTAAGTAAAAAAAGAAAAATCGATTTTTTCAAACCTCAAGGATGGGGTTACTCCTTAATGCGACGAAAACATTTTATTATAGTCAATTTAATATTAATATGCTGAGTTTTATTGTCGAGCAATTGTAGAAAAATTATTGAAGTCAATCTGTGATAAGAATATTGCCGTAAGTTGTGTTTAGAACTTGCCATTACTATATTTTGAAAATTGTTTATAGCAATCTGTAAGCAACATGACAGCAACATGTGAGCAACAATTCCCATTTATAACTTGTAATAAGTATAATGCTAATAAGTTGTTGCGAACTTGCCGGTATTATATTTTAAAAACTATTGCTGGCAAAAACGTAATGATAATAGGATAATCCCTTCTGTTGCTTTTTTATGATAATTAATGAAAATATTTGTGACAAGTTGTCGACAACTTTCAATTATTTGGCTATCTGCGGCTTTTCTCTCTCTCTCTTTCTCTCTCATTTTCATGTAACTTATAGAAATATTAAATATACAAATGTTGCGTTAGTTCACATACAAAATGCTTTGACAATGTCTAGTCAGTTGATATTTAAGTGCATTTCTTTGCTTAATAAACGATTACATTTATTCAAAGTACCACGATACATGATTTAAGAGCCGTCTGTTGAAGATTTTTTCTTCGTGCCGAAGCCACATCGAGCGTCCTCATTTGTAAACCGTTCTTGATCGTCCAATTTCCACGATTTTCCCATATCACTCCTCTCTGTGGACTTGGTCGATATACGGACAATAATTCAAAAAAGTCGTCAAATCTTCGCATGAGAATCACGTCACTGTCAGGATAAATCGCCAAGTCCTCGAAGATTTCCAATATAGAGTCATCGTATACAAAAGTTAAATTGGCGTTATCGTCGTTATCAATTGTGATTTTTCGATCTTGAAAAAGTAGCCATTTCGTCGGGGCAACAAACATTCTTTTCGAATGTGCCTGTCATTTCATATCAGATACGATAAACGATAAATTAGAGGATTGATAATAAATATACGACAAAATTGTTTGTAAGTTTCATCAGTCAAAATGTCAACAAAATCAAAAGAAAGCACTCTTCTTTTAATATTGACTTTATTTTTTAATATCGTCTTATTCTAAGATTGATAAATAATACTTTTATCTGTTTATACTTTTATCAATAACTTGTGACATATATAAATATAAATACATATGTTACCTGTCGTAAAATATCAGTGGCATAATCGCAATCCAAATCTAACACATACAAATTTCTATGCTCTAAATCATTGTAAATTTTTGGCTCAAATTCTTCGTAGACATTATGAATAGTATGCGTCAAATAATTGCTCGACAATATTCTCGATAATTTGATAGTGTCATCTGTGAATGGAAACATATTTAATTTGACTCCAAATAGTCTAGTATTATATATTTTTCATTTTATGTGATAAGTCTTTTTATTTAATGTTTATATTATTGTTAATAAATAGAAATATTAATTGTTAACTTGTTATCTTTATTAATAGTAACAAATTCAGAATATATTAGGTATCCAATTTTAGAAATAGTGAAATATCTAATAAAAATAGCATTTTAGGAAAAAATGTTCAACATAAAAGTTATATAGTCTGAAAAAAGACAAATAATGGTAAAATCAATTTTTGAAAAAAAATGATGTTTTAAGATTATCGCCATTTTTTTAATGGAAATGTATAATTTTCTTAAATAAGACGATTCCACTATTTATTTTCTGTAATAGAAGTATTAAGGCAGATTTATTGAAAAATCAATCATTTTTAAGATATTTTATACTTTATTCTGGAATATTTCAACATAAAATATAAAATAACTCAAACTAATAATTTTTTGATAATTGTATTTTAATATTAATTTTAATAATTATATTTTATGCACAGAATAATGAAAAGAATAATATTATATGAAAGAATTATACTAATTTAAAAAGTAATCGTAATGAATAAGGTTCTGAGAAAATTATTTAATTTGTTCGTAATTGTCCCTTTCAAATGTTTGTCATTGATATTTTTTCGTATCAGTAAAAACAAATGATATGTTTAATATGATTATGCTATGTTTTTCACCCTGTACATATTAATAAAAATATTACTGAAATTATTTCAACTAATTAATTTTTTTTATTATTATGTATAACATAACAAAATTTGAATTCTGCACGAGACAAACTTTTAATATAATACTATTGCAGAATTTTTTAAAGAAGAATAACCTAAATTAAGTAAATGAAGTAAATTTATGATTTAAACAAGGTTATAATCGATATTTTAAACCTTCTTCGAGATACTGTAAACTTAATTGCCAATTACGGACAATTTTTGCTTGATTAAGCGCTGAGCACAATTTTTATGACTCACATCACTGTTGAAGATTCTATTCTTACTTATAATTTCTTTTTATTTTATATTATTTTTTCAAACTAATTACATAATCGTGTGATATTGACGCGTAACTTTATAAAGCTTATGCCATTTTGTTTTCTAATAGACCCTGTAAGAGCAGCAGTAGTCATCATAAATACCGTTTTTAAAAACTCGATTTAGGAAAACTTGAAAATAGTGACACCATTTTACATTATTTTTTTAATAAAATTTAAATGTCAAATAGAGAAGTGTATGATCTTTCCAATAAAATAAATACGACTTTTCTATCTTTTTTTGTTTTTCCACAAAAAATTCGCGAAATTAGACCTGTGTTTCATCAAGACAAGATTTCTTGTCTTGTCTTGATTTTCAAGACAAGAAATTTCGGTTTTTTTGTCTTGTCTATTTTTTGATATTGCATTTCTTGTCGTAAATTCAAAAATCCTGAATTTCTTGAAATTTCTTGATTTTTTTATACATATTACAATTTAAAATATAACTCATCTATTTTATGTTAATATTATCAAAATTTCCGACAGTATCACAAAAACTTTTTATAGAATTAAAATACGCATAAAAAGAAGAGATTAAAAATATTTTTTCAAATTATTTAACATTTTTTGTATCATGAGATTACTGCCGAATATCTTGCTATTTCAGACTATTAAATTCTTGATATAAATCATTTCTTGTGACATTTAATGTTAATTAATATAATAATTATAATAATTATAATATTATTATAATAAACATAACTGGAAATGTTAAAACCAATTTAAAATTTTTTCAAGTATTAAAAAATAAACAATCGTCATGGAAATTCAAGAAATTTCTTGATTTCTTGTCAAGAAAATCTTGGTCTTGATAACAATTTCTTGTCTTGTCTTGAAATCAATTTCCAATTTCTTGTCTTGAATCAAAATAAGATCAAGACAAGATTTCATGAATTGTTTGATCTTTATGAAACTTTATTAGACCTCGTTTTCATCTGTCTTAATGTATATGTCTTCTCTTAAGCTTTGATTGACTCTTTTTTTCTTAATATGTGATTTAATATAGAAAAGCATTTTCTACTTTCTCTTGTTTAGCGTAGTCTCATTTTTTATAATTAATTACAACTAATCGCTGCTAAAAATTTTCAGCACTTCCTTCCTTTTCGATGAGTAATCAATATTAAAATCATAAATATGAAAATCTTGCCATAGTTGATGCACAGTTGTAGAGACACTCTCGAAGGTGGGAACAGAACGGGCGTCGCGTTTACGATAAATCTTACGATAACATCTTCAACGCGAAATGACGCGGTTACGTCATTGCTGAGTGACAGCGCGAGGATACACAGGACAGTGAGGATCATTCCGATCGCACCTGTTTTCGCTAAGTAACTGCGGAAGTCTTTCGGAATCGTAGATAGAATCGATCATTCGTGCATAGTTTATTGTACTATAATCTCTTTACATAGTGATTCGCGTAATTGCGCACATTGTAGAATCACGAATCCGCAAAAAGAAATGATGGGCAATCAAGATAACGAGCCTTATTATGAGTGAAATATTCAAGATATAAGAGGATGAACGCTGGTTAATGTCTGTCAACAGATTATATACTTCGCGGTTGCTTCCTCGAAACACGATTTCGCCAGCTTTCCTTGTTCTCACGAATGCTTTTTCATCCCTCCAAATGCACTATTTGAAACGATAATGGCAATGTAAAGCATTGTGAGTCTGCGAAGAAAGGCAGCTGGAAGGCCTAGCTTATTCTCAATGTCGCTTGTTTCACAGCTTTCGAGGGTTATCTTGTCTGTTTTTCTTATCGTGAAACAAAGGTTTGCATTCTGAATATCTCTGCGCATTTCTGGCGCACATGTTTTACACACATGTTTGACGCACATATCCTCGCGTTGAACAGGGAACGCGATCAACATATCGGACAAATTTATTTCGCATTAAGGTAAACGTCTACATTTTAACTAAATATGACGTTAGAACTAGAAAAAAAGTTAGAATTAAAAATAAAAGAACTGTTTATAAAACGTATAATTGCTTAATGTATCAAATTGGGAATAGAACAATTTTACTATAAAAATGCTGACAGGACATAAAAAATAGAAAGACATTCTGTTAGAAGAATATGCTTTTATGAAGAATATGTTTGTGATGGAATAATTTTTATCAAGAATCAATTAATGCAAACACTTTTTTTTGTTTATTTTCATGCTTATAACTTCAGAATTTTTTGAAATAGAAACAATCTCAGATTATTCTAAAATAACAAGGCAATAGTTATAATGATAACATCGTAATAATTAGCATGTAATTACCATCATAATAATTTAATAAATTATGATTAATAAATTTTAGAAATTATGATGTCTAAGATTTATGTAATTCAAAGCAAAAAATTTTTTTTATTGAATTTATGTGATTACAATTCTGTATATTTACGACAACTTACTGTCGAATTCTACTAAACATAATTTTGCTTCAGAAAGTATTTAATTAAGAAATAAATTTCGATAATATTTAACATGCAATGTTTGCCGTTCTTCTTAAAGATAAAAATACAAACGCATTAATAAAATATATGTGTATAAATTTATACAATTGCATCGAGCGTGTGCAACATTGCACAATTAAAAAAACGAACTTCGTCATTAAATGACGGGAGATATTTTGAAAGATTAAATCGACGCTCATGTTGGATGCACATGGGACAGAAGTTTTTAGAACTGATTATATGAGTACCAAGTTTTATCGTTTTACGATATCGCATTGAGCGCATATGTATACAGACTAACTAAACTAAGAGAGCAATTATCATTTTGCACGTTCATCGCGGACAAGTCTTCTGTTGAATGTTTCGACCGACGGAATATTTACAAAAATTTTACTCCAATTCAAACAGAAACTCTTACACTAAAGTCTTATGGAAAAGTTTGGAGTTTGCTTTCTCAATGCTTATATCTAATACAGGCTTTATTGAACGTTATAGAATCCAATTGTTACACACACACACACACACACACACACACACACACACACACGCACGCACGCACGCACGCACGCACACACACACGTACGCGCGCGCGCGCGCGCACACACACACACACAGCATATTTGAACATAAAATTGAATTAAAAAAGAAGACAAATATAATACAATGTAATAATTACCGACTTTAATAAATTATGATTAATAAATTTTATAAATTATGATATTTTAGATTTATGTAATTTAGAGCAATATATATATTTTTTTTTGTTAAAATATGATTATAATTTTGACACATCTATCGTAAATTAGAAATAATTTCTGTAAAAGTCGACCAGCACTGTTGAATGTTAATACATGTTAATCATTATAAATTCTCAATTAACGAGAGAAAACACGCGCGGGAGAAAACTTTTCAGTTTTCTCAAACATTTCACCCATGTGTGAAATCATGCTTATCGAGGAGATCATGTGCGGCAATTAAGGCGAAGCAGCGTAATTAACGAACGAATCGTCGCGCAACCAGACAAGAGATACGCGACAATAGTATTGCAACATTTCACGAGAGATGATTGCACAACGATTTAATTTGTAACATAGAACAAACTCTCTCTATAAGAAATTGCATCGCCTTAAAATTATTTTTTAACATTTGTAATCTTTCCTTTAATTTTAAAAAGTAAATAAGAAATGAACGAATTTAAAAGGAGGAAATTCACGAATAAATGATATATGCAAAAACAAAGAATCTTTTTTTACTCGTTGCTTTTTTAATTGCGTTATGATGGACTTGACAATGATCGTACTGTTTCTTAATTACGAAAATTTCATAGATAGTTTTTGTAATATTTCTCAGATAAAACAAAAGTTGATAATTATATCACATTAGATTTATTGAATAATTTTCCTCGTGAATCACAAGGAACTGATTCAAGAATAGATACTTTGCGAATCGCGGAATTACTCTTGGCCACATAACCGAGACCTTGTTTGTCGCTCGCATCGGCGGCTCGCGTGATTAGCTAGTGATTGGCACGTGAGACGAGCCTTCCGCCTTCTGCCGTTTCTTATCAGCGCTTCACGAGATCAGTAGATCAAAACGGGCAAACATCGAATTGCACGTGCTTAGATTACTAATCGTCTCATGTACAATACTATCCGCGGCTGCGCGCTTAATAATAACTAACTTTATTGCCAGTCTTTAATAGCCTGCGCAAGATGTACGACTCTCGATTACGATCAAATATTCCGTTCACGAGATAATCCATTGCGCAAGATAAGATTTCGTGGAACGATTGCGATTGTGAATTTCCTCTATCTATCACTGAGAGACAGTCTCGTTCCACTCTTATCGGTGTAGAAAGTCTGTACAACGTTATATATGTGAGAAATGGAAATATTAGCTAAAATTAAGTCTAATGTTGAGACATAAGATAAGACTCATATAACACCTAAATATCGTGATTAAAACTCTTCAAGTGGTTCCTATGTAAGGCACACAATGTCTACAATCTTGCCATCTACATAATTATGTTTTACACTTTTTTTTATTCTGGGTATAAAATAATACTCGTTTTAAGTTTCTACTATTTTATGTGTCTCAAATGTTTAAATAAAAATGTTTCCTACTCATGAATAATGCAAAAACTGTGCAAAAATTTGTTCATGTTATTATTATTCGAGATAATTTTACTTGTAACACAACTGAAAAAAGTTGTGACTTGTAACAATGAAGAAACAAAATTAGGAATGTATTACATATATGTATACAGCTATTTTCAAAATATTAAAAACATTAAAAAAATAAAGCTTGTTCTATATTGAATTTAAAAATAATACAAAAATCTAATTGCGAGTTTTTACTTGATTCAAATATTATTTTAATGAGTGAAAATATGCTTTATAAATGTATCAAATGCATTCTTAAAAATGTATTAAAAAATAATAACAAAATTTTACATTTTTTCGTATAAGTATTTCAAGCATTTAAAATGATTTATGTAAAATTTTATTGCAACACAGAAATTAATTGTTTCATAAATAAACAAAATTTATTGATTTATTTAATTATTTATAAATCAACTAAGCTCAGAACTAAAATAAAATTTTATATAAGTCATTTTGAATACTTCAACTACTTGTATAAAAATTCGAGATTTTTGCCAATACTTTTTCAATTTTAGTGTATAATAAAAAATAAATAAATGAAGACAATAAATTTAAAAAATGTATTATTTAATAAAATTATAAATACAAATTTCATATGTATATTAGTTATTTAAAGTATAAATAACAACACATATAAAAATAAGTAATATTTTAAGACCATATACAAACTCACGATACGAAACGAATACAACAGAATGCCGTGATTCCCAATAAGCAATCTTTTTTAAATGTGATTTTTAATTTATTTTTCGTTAATTATATACTATATATTTACTGTGTTGTAAAAATAATATTTGTTTTATGTTAATGACATATTTATTTTACATTAATTCTTTATTTAAGGTAATGATTTAGATAAAATATTTACTTTTTATTTAATATTTGATTTACGTTAATTCAACGTTAATTAATTATTAACTTTAGATTAATTACACATTTGAAATAATGATCGAAAAAAATTTTTATATATAATTATACATGACTTTTATATACAGGGTGAGTCATTTTAATCTATGGACCCGAATATCTTCCAAATAACGGTATCTACAAAAAATGGTTTAGATAAAAGTTGACCAGGACAGAGGGGGTCATTCAATTGTACCATTGGTTTTGACCTTGAGGTCAATTTTGAAGGTTATTTCAAGGTCACGATGGTTTTTTTAAATGGGACACCCTATTTTTGACTGCGGATTTCGAAAGAGCGGAAAATTTTACATCAAACTTGTCTTATGAAAAAATTGTTTTTGCGACCTTGGAAAGGTAAAAAATAAAGGTGAAATGCCTGAAAAACGATCTGGTGTACTTTTTCTGAAATGACGTGGTTTTCTGGGTAACACAAATATGCATAATGCTTAAACAAAGTCAATGAATTGTAAAAGTGTTAATCACTTTGACTAGCTTGACCTTGAGGTCAATTTTCAAGGTTGTTTGAGGCTCATAACGCATTTTTTGATTACTAAACCCTATTTTTGACCGCAGAACCTGCTTCTTGACAATGGGCTTTTAAACAATGGCACTTTTTACATGAGCATAGGGATTTTTTAGTTTTTTGACCTGACCTTTTGAAGGTCATATCAAGGTCATATCAAGGTCGAAAGCACTTTCATCTTACTTTTAGCGTTACCCGACTATGACCGTCGGAAACAACGACGTGGACGTAGTAAGTTCTGTTTCCTTTAGGGTGCTTGATTATCGTGAGTCCCCTTGCCTCTCACGTCGGGGTGCTTGATTATCGTGAGTCCCCTTACCTCTCACGTCGGGGTGCTTGATTATCGTGAGTCCCCTTGCCTCTCACGTCGGGGTGCTTGATTATCGTGAGTCCCCTTGCCTCTCACGTCGGGGTGCTTGATTATCGTGAGTCCCCTCGCCTCTCACTGACACTGTAATTTAAATGAATTACCCACGGAGTAATTGTTCAAAATTACCTCCGTTGGCTTCGAGGCATAACTGCAATCTGTTTTGAAAACTATCCACAGTTCTAAGCAGGGTAGCTCTAGGAATGGCTGCACAAGCTCTACGAATGCGGTCCATAAAATCGTCTCTTGTGGTTGGTCGTTCAGCAAAAACAACATTTTTCAAGTATCCCCATAAAAAGAAATCAGGCGACGTCAAATCTGGTGAGCAAGGAGGCCATTCAACTGGACCCCTTCGTCCAATCCATCTGTCATTGTAGCTGGCTTTTAAAAAGGCACGTACAATGAGTGCATAATGCGGTGCAGCACCATCTTGTTGAAGCTACATTCTTGCTCTTGTTGCTAAGTCAACATCTTCTAATAAGCCTGGTAAGTGATCTCTTAGCAACGATAAGTAACTGTGTCTATCAACGTTCTCTTCAAAAAAATAAGGTCCAATCAAATAACCATTTACAATGCCGCACCACATCATAATACTCTATCGATTTTGATGATCTATTGGCCTATACCAGTGGGGATTAACATCTGACCAATAATGGCAGTTGTGTCTATTAAGTTGTCCGTCACTATAAAATTTAGCCTCATCTGAGAAAAGCACATACCTAAAAAAATTAGGATCATCGTGTAACATTTGTAAAGCCCACTGGCAAAAAGCAATACGCATCAGATGATGATTAGGCTGTAAAGCCTACGTAAGAGTGATGTGGAAAGGGTGATAATTTAGAGCTCTTAAAATTCTAACCACAGTTCTTTGTGGTATACCTATTTCCCTTTCAATCTGGCGAGTACTAACATGAGGATTAAGGTAAAGTATTGCTAAAATAGTTACACCTCGCGCATCATTTTCCTCATATTCATGGTGTTGACGTTGACGAACAAGATGTCCATTGCGAGCTCTTTGGACTAAACTACGTATTGTCATATCAGTTGGATGTCGCCTTTCAGGAAAACGTTGAGCATAAAGCCTTGATGCTGCATTGTAATTGCTATGACACTCCCCTAAAACTAATATAATATCAACAATCTCATTAAAACTATAATCAGCCATTCTGGAAAGATAACTTTTAAATGTAATTACCTACATACCCTGTATGTATGTTTGGAATTTTTTAATTTAAGCAATTTTAAATAGTAAATTTTTCAATTATGCAGAAGTGAGTAGGAAAGAAAAGGAATAAAACTCTATTATAACAATAATTATAAATCTTAAATCAAACGTAATTGTTTAATTTTTTTCAATCGTTGATTATTAGCATTAGGTATCGCAGTGCTGTCAGCTACTTGCAACTTTCAGCCGGATTCTTCGACACACGCCTATTGCTCCCCTCCCACCGCTCGCGCCTTAGCAACGGCGCCGCCGGACGGCATAACCAAGGAACGCGATACATCGTCTCAGGACCGTGCATTACGCCGTCCGGCGGCGCCGTTGCTAAAGCGCGAGCGGTGGGAGGGGAGCAATAGGCGTGCGTCGAAGAATCCGGCCGAAAGTTGCAAGTAGTAATGTTTAAGCATTATGCACATTTGTGTTACCCAGAAAACCACGTCATTTCAGAAAAAGTACACCAGATCGTTTTTCAGGCATTTCACCTTCATTTTTTACCTTTCCAAGGTCGCAAAAACAATTTTTTCATAAGACAAGTTTGATGTAAAATTTTCCGCTCTTTCGAAATCCGCAGTCAAAAATAGGGTGTCCCATTTAAAAAAACCATCGTGACCTTGAAATAACCTTCAAAATTGATCTCAAGGTCAAAACCAATGGTACAATTGAATGACCCCCTCTGTCCTGGTCAACTTTTATCTAAACCATTTTTTGTAGATACCGTTATTTAGAAGATATTCGGGTCCATAGATTAAAATGACTCACCCTGTATAATCCATATAAATAAAAATATAAATGTGTGTATATTCGAAATCGCAAATCTCCGAAAGGTCTTTAACGAATGCTTTGAAATTTTGGCACAACGTTGCATTCGAATACAGTAGTGTTTTTATATTGTTTTTATATAAAAAATGTATATCTCCCCACAAAAATTGTATATCTCGCAAAATTTGTACACGAGATGCGGCGAATTCAGACCGTCGCCACAGTTGTCTGAAACGCCCAAAAAGTCGAAAAAGATTCGGATATGATTGAAATTCTGTATATAAAGGTTTTTGGGATCGCTGAATTTGAAAATGAGGGTAAAAGTCAAACATTCCAAATGGCGAATCTAAAATGGCCGACTTATTTAATAAAAAGTTATTAGATATTAATGTAAATTTGTATATAAGGAGTTTTAGGATTACAAATATAGGATTAATAAATTCAAAACAGTTTTCACAATAACAATGCAACAGCTTCTATTTTCGAACATTGCAAAAAGTTGTATTTAAAAAACAAAATTTTAACAAAGTCGGTAATGTTAAAATACAACGTGTTGAAATCAATCAAAAAGTCAAAAAATTAAGTTTAAAATATCGCCATAAATAAAATAAAATAAACTGAAATAAAATAAATTAAATAAAACTGAAATAAATTAAATAAAACAGTGTATAATAAATATGACAAATACAGCGACACAGAACTAATTGATTTTTCATTGTTAATAGTATAAGCGAAACTGAGTCAAAATGTATTTAAAAAGTTTCAAGTACAATTTAATTTAATACAATTTAAAAAATTAGTCCGAATCATTGTCTGAGGCAGAATCACAATTTTCAACAATATCAAGAATGCATTGATTTGTAGAATCATCTGGAGGCAATAAAAGTTGTAAGGCCTCAGATGACAAACTTTTTCTTTGCTTGGGCTGCATATTGTTCAAGCTTGTAATAAATGGATCTGAAGATACTAGGAGCCGGTGAAAAACATCTTGCATGTTCTTTTCCCTGGAACATTTTCGAGAAAAACCTTCCCAAAAATTTTTGATGTCTTTGTTCCGGGATTCTTGCGCATCTTCAAATAGTTGCTCTATTGGCAACGGGGCCCACTCTATAATTTGATGTCCGTAAATCAATATATTGTGTATAGCCGTGAGCATGTAGTACCACGGATAAAGTTCTACAAATTTTTTTGCGATTCCTAAACAATACTCCTTAAACTTTTCCACGTTCACAGGGAAACCACTCGCTATCACTTGCAAGATAACGTGACATTGCCTCATCAACGTTTCGTCCACTCCAAGAATTTGAGCACACAACGATTCATCTTCAAAAAAGCGCCGAGCGGTGTTGCCGTCATTAGTATTACCGAATCCTTGTTTCGAAAAGTCAATTTTAAGACCCAACATGTCCTTAAATCCTTTCTGGATCGCTTTTTTACGATCTGCTATTGTTTTTTTCTCGTCTTCTGTACGGGCTTGCCACTTTTTTATTCCGAGTTTGTAGCCGATGTGCAAGAAACATTCGAAAAATCGAATCCACGCATGTAGCGATGATATTCCAAAACGCAGATTGGAAGCGTTTACTTTTTTGTTAATAACCAAATAGATGTTATTAAAATCTTTTGATGTTGCATTGCACAAATGACAACGTAGAGAAGACTTTGTTCCCGTTAGCGAATTGATAACCTTTCTATCTACCATTGAAAAAACTAATTCATAATTTACTGTAATTTCTTTTCCGTCAGCAACAATGTTAAAAGCAACGAGAGATGCAATTTGGTCTTCAATGTATTTCTCCTCCGCGCAAGTTGACTCTATGCTTTCCTGCAGAAATTGTAGCCTTATTGACCTACAGTATCGAGGAGACGAAGGCCTTGGGTTTTTCCACACTATTATTTCTTTATTTAATTTAGTGTCCATGGCTATAAGTTGCAGCGGAACAACAGATGTTAAAAATACATTTGCGTCTGAGCTATCAGCATCGCTAAACTTTTGTTTATATTCACTTTGTCCCGGGCTTCCATCGCATCCCCACTTCAAAATAAATTGGAGCTTGCTGACAATTTATGGTGATAACTTTTTTATTACGTCATGTTGTACTTGCAAAAGTCTTGCAGATATATGGTCTAATAATGCTTGCAACTTGACCTCTGCCGTGGTCTCAGTTATTGTTATATCCGACGGATAACAACGGATTTTAGCTTGCAACACTTTTTCGTAAGACGGTAAAAAAGTAGCGCCGACTTTTTTCTGCAAGTTCCTGATGTTCTGGTACGCACTTTTAGATAATTTTGATCCAATAATTAAAGCAAGTACCTCATCGCCAGATACCTTAGTTGCACGTGGGGTCACACTTAATTTTAAAGCTGACTGGTACTTTGAAGCTTGCTTTGGGGACTTTGTAGTGACATCCTGCACAACCTTTGCAGCTTGAGGGGCCCCGGAAGAGCGAAGGCTCATTTCAGTTGCAAAAGCCAACTCCGCTGTGCTGTATGTTGCACACAATTCTTCGGTTCTTCTTCTTTTTGTTCGATCACTAGAACTTGCGAAGTCCGTGCAAGGTCGACCAATCGTACCAGATGCCGTAGAAGGTCCGATAGTAGAAGCGTTCTACAAAATATATATTTAATTTATTATACAAAAATTGTAATTTTAATATATAACAAAACGCAAATTTATATTCCAATTTCAGTAAAAAATTTTAAAATCATTGATATTACAAAGATATTCCTAAATTATTAACTGTAACAGTTATTGAAGAATTAAGCCATTTTTCATTTTGCTGAAAGAATCGTTCGGATCTTCTAGACGATGCTTTCCATCTTGATTTCAAATTGCACAACAGCTTTTTCAAGTCAATTACGTTATCCGGATGTATTTTAAAATACATCTTAGTCTTTTCAGCTAATTTTTTTTTTAATACCATAAGCTGCGTGTCCAAATCCGATTCCCAGTCATTTTTAATCATAGTAAAGATTTCTTTTCGAGTGCATACTTGGTTATCACTCGATTCTGTTAGATAAATGTAATGCAATGTAATATTAAATAGAAGCAGATTTAAACATAACATAAATAGTATATTTCTTCTAAAATCATGTGTGTGTGTGTGTGCGTGTGCGTGTGCGTGTGCGTGTGCGTGTGCGTGTGTGTGTGCGTGTGCGTGTGCGTGTGCGTGTGCGTGTGCGTGTGCGTGTGCGTGTGCGTGTGCGTGTGCGTGCGTGTGTGTGTGTGTGTGTGTGTGTGTGTGTGTGTGTGTGCGTGTGCGTGTGCGTGTGCGCGTGTGCGTGCGTGCGCGTGTGCGTGTGCATGTGCGTGTGCGTGCGCGTGCGCGTGCGCGTGTGCCTGTGCGGGCGTGCGTGCGCGCGCGCGCGCGTGTGTGTGTGTATGTGTGTATGTATGTGTGTATGTACACACACACACCACACACACACACACACACACATATACATATAATAGTTACGGATTGTCAAAATGTACGCATGATTCATTATTTTCTTACAATAAATAATATTATGGCGATTGTTCGCCATATACCCAATTGACAAAATATAAATTTAACGAACATAATAAGAAAACAAAGAGCCGTATTAGTTAGAGTTAAGTAGTACAAAAAAACAAATACGATACAAAACAGAAATACATATACAATAAAGAGGATTTTAAGCAGGAAAATAAACAGGCAGCAGCAAAATAACAAATAAATTCAAAATTTACGGTTCGACACAATATTCCTTGGTCATACCGAGGAAATATAAAATGCGCGAAAAATACGAGATTCTCTCTCGTCAAGTAATTACAGTAACATACTCGTACAGACACGTTGCAACCTGTAACTGAGACACTCAGATATTATTTTTACATTAAACCGACATAAAGGACAATTCGATTTGTATAATTTATTTAACATTCACGATTAAATTGTAAAATATCATTTCATGAAAATTTTAAATAATAAATGCAGAGTTATAAAATATTACAAAATATTTAAAAAATTTTTTAAACATTTTTCAGATTTTAAAATATTTTAAAATATGGAAAAAATGAAATTGACGCGCTTTTTTTTGTAGGCCACCCTATATATAAATTTTCTAAACACCAGGTATATACTATTGATCTGGAGCAGGTATTAATGCTGCAGGTAAACCTGACCCGGCCCCATGTGCTCCGTGCCAGCTGACTCGCCGCGCATATGGTTTCAGTAAAAATGGCAATACAACAAGAATCGCAAAAAATCGCAGACAATTCTTGTACATTTCGACACATAACATCCTAAGCTACATATTCCACTATAGTACATCATAGGATCTCCGGGGATCATAACTTTTTTGATCATTTACGATAACTCTGTATGTAAATTGAAAACTTTTGGAGATTAAGTTTTGATGTGACTTTTTATACATACCGAGCATAAATTTATAAGAACAAAATATATAAACATATTCTACTTACTTTCATTAACATGCTCCATCAAAACAATTAAAAATGAATACTTACACACACTTTCAACACAGCACGTGTTTAGGAGCGGCTCTCCGTAACGCGCGCTATTCCAATAACGGTAACTTTGAACTACCATACCTCCTCAGGTATAAAGGATAGCTTCCCTTCCTTTTGGCATAATATGTAGGGATGCCAACTCTACATGATTCTATGGTACTAAACACATAACAATGATTTTCATTTTTCGACTTTTGGCCAGCTTTTCGAGCGTTTTAGACCACTGTCGCGCCAATTTAGACAACGATGCGTAACCTTTCCAATTTAGTGTGACATTGCGTTGGAATTGAGCTGTGTTGTTTACTATAGCGTTGATGTAATATTATCATTTTTGCAAGGTGGTCAGTCAACAAAATCAGGGTGGAAAAAATGTTTAAAAGTTATTTTTTATAATCAAAATTCGCACCAAAAACAAATGTAAAAAATATTTTTATTAATGACTAAGTGTGATTAATTTTTCAGTATTTTTTTTAAATTTTGTTTCATTTGTTACTAACAAGGGAAAGTTTCGAGATGTTCCCCTCCGATTTTGACGAGCATTTAATATGTTGTTATACAGATAAAAATAAGAGACACGTATTTTTTTATACGTACCTCTTACGTGCCCGTTTTCACTTTTGAGGGTAGAACACCCCTTTGAAGAAAATCGGTTTTTTTTCTTTTGAAGCGTATATTGTTGAAACTATACGAGATAGAGAAAAATGTTTTAATTAAGAGTGAAATGGTTTTAAGACTACTTTATAACAATGATAAAAAATTTTTTTTTAATTATTTTTTATATTTTTTCCCATCACTCACCTATTTTTTTCAAAAATTTTTTTTTTATAAGTGAAATAAAGCTTATTTTATTACAAATTCAAAGTTGTATGTTAAAGTTATGTTCCGACATTCCCATTTTCCAAAAATAATTAAAAACCACTTCATAACGCATGGTACGCGCACCCGTTCATGCATGGAAGTGTCCCTCATCGATTTTGACGAGTCTTTAATATGTTGTCGTACAGATCAAAATAAGAGATACATATTTTTTTATATGTGCCCAATCTCATTTTTAGGGGGTAAAACACCCCTTTGAAGAAAATCGGTTTTTTTCTTTTGGAGCGTGTATTATTGAAATTACAATATTGTAGGAATCAGGAATGATCCACTACGATTAGTCTTACAAATGGTATGTTTATTATATTAGACTATTACAGGACATAGGCGTAAAAGAACAGAAAGGATCACACGACTGCTTGGTCAAACGAGCCAGACTAACATAAGCTGAAATGCAATTCTCGCGCGGGAGAGAACTTTCTAACTCTTATTGCCTAGCGCCAATGCGCCACCTATATTTATTGCTTACCGATACTCTTCCCACAATCGGCCATCCTAATTAATCATCGCCCTCAATGATATTATTAATATTTGACTAAGGCTTTAAATATTCTGCGCAGGTACTTGTTAAAGCAGGACCTTCTCCAGTATTTATTCGCTTTACATCATAAGTGTTATTTGGTTTAATTTTACATATCTTGTAAGGTCCTAAGTATTTCGCACGCAATTTTCGGCCTGGTCCTAACTGAACGCGCTTAATTGCTACTAAATTACCCAACTTATATTCTACAGCTTTCTTACGTCTAAGATTGTAAGTACGACGATTCTCTTCTTGCGTTTTCAAAATTTGTTCTTTTGCTTTAATTTGTATATTATCGCGCTTTTTTCGAATTGTTCCTGAAACTCTCTCTCTAACAGTTCTCCAATATTTGCATTTTTGTGTCACATTTTAGTACTTATTAGTAACTCAAACGGAATTGTATTAATACTACGCTGATATATTGAGTTCAAAGTTTGTTGTAACAGTGATACATGCTTATACCATTTGGTTGGATCATCTAAAGATAGTTTTGTTAAAACGGGAATAATTATGCGATTAATTCTTTCAATTTGCCCATTGGCACGTGGTAAACCAGTAGTAATCATAGTATGTTTAATATCTTCTTGTTTACAATAATTAGCAAATTCTAATGACGAAAATGCTGTTCCACGATCGGAAATTATAATAACAGGATTACCAAAAATTTGCTTTTGTAATTCCAATTTTGAAATTACTTCTTTAGTAGTAGTCGACTTAACAGGGTACAACCATACAAACTTTGTAAAACTATCAATGACCGCAAAAATATGATTGTAATTCTTATGTGTAGATTCTAGTGGTCCTAAATGATCCACATGGTAGATGTATAAAGGTAGATCTACTTTTTCTAACAGATTCAAGAATCCTTCTTGCCCTCTTTTTTGTTTGCTAATATACAATGAATGCAATTAGAAATAAATTTTTCGATCTTTTCTTTTACATGAGGAATATAATAATCATTTTTTAAATTTTCTTCAGTTTGTTTTACAGAAAAATGACCTTTATCATGAGCCATCTGAATTACTTCATAATACATAGATTTTGGTGGAACCAATAATTCTTGACCATCCTTATATTTGTATAAAACATCATTTCGTAAAAGATAATCGTCGTAAGCTTTATGTTTAAGTATCTCTTAAGTACCTCTATAATGGCTTTCAGTTCTGAGTCATTTCTCTGTGCTTCTTTAATTTTAACAGAAATAGAATTCTCAACTATATTTATTACAGGATATCGGCTTAGTGCATCAACATGCCGTATTTGAGAACCAGAACGATGTTCAATGATCTTATCATATTCCTCTAACGCTATAGCCCATCTCGCTATTTTAGAGCATAGTTTTATTTTATCCATTGTTTGTCTAAGAGCAGCACAGTCTGTAACAATTTTAAATTTTATTCCTAATAAGTAATGACGAAATTTTTCTGAAGCTCGAACAATAGCTAACATTTCTAATTCATAACTCGTATAGTTACGTTCAGCAACGCTTGTTTTACGACTGAAATAGTACACTGGGTGTAGCTTATTATCATTAGGATTTCGTTGCAGAAGGATAGCACCAAAGCCATCACAACATGCATCCGTGTGCAGTTCTGTTTCTAATTTAGGATTAAATATTTCTAAGACAGGACTTTTGCCTAGCAACTCTTTTAATTGATCAAAAGCTTGTTTCTCTGCAATATCAAAATTGAACGGCTTATCTTTCTGTAACAAATCACTGAGAAGTTTTGCTATAATACTGTAGGATTTTATAAATTTGCGGAAATATCCTGTTAATCCTAAAAATATTTGCACGTCTTTTACATTACGAGGTTCCGGAAAGTGCAATACTGCTGTTATTTTTTCAGGAGACGGATATATACGACCGGCTTCGACTATATAGCCTAAGAATGTAATACGAGTCTTCATAAATTGACACTTTTTTTTGTTTATCTCTAGACCATACTTACTAGCTATATGCAATACTAATTTTAATCGCTCAATGCCTTGCTTTATATCCGACGAAACAATAATTAGGTCATCTAAATATAATAAAACTATTTTTTCGTTTATCAAAGGTCTGAAAATGTGGTTGATAAATCTTTGAAAGACAGGGGGCAAATTGCACAATCCAAACGGTGCTTTCAAAAATTGAAATTGCCCATGATGTGTTATAAAGGAAGTGTATTTTCTACTTTCTTTCGCAACAGATACGTGAAAAAATCCATTTGTTAAATCAATAGTACTGAATATGCCAGCTTCTACCAACTGATCAATCTGATCTTCGATAAGTGATAATGGAAATCTATCTTTAACAATAACTTTATTAATTCTGCGATAGTCAACGCATACACGCGGGAAACCATCTTTTTTCTTAACAATTAGTACTGGACTTGCAAATTCTGACAAACAAGGTTCTACAATTTCCTCCTTGACCCACTCATCTACAACTTTTTCAATAATTTCTTTTTCTTGAATTGAAGTTCTATACGGTCTTTGATAGATAGGAGATTCATCTTTAAGTACAATTGACAATTCTATATTAGTGCTTTTGCATCTTTTAGGCTCATATGACGTAATTAAATTATCAAATGTTTCTTTAACGTCTTTATCAATAATAAGATCTGTATTAGTGTTTGCTTCCTCTGTTAAATTGATTTGTGTTAAAAATATTTTGTGCTCAATTTTATTAATTAAAATGCCCTCTTGTGTGATTTTAATTTCGGCTTGATTTAAAAAATCTATTCCTATTACTGCATGCATGTTCATCGTATTAGAAGGCACGATATAAAAAGTTAATGGATAGTTGTCCTTATCAATTGATACTACAGTCTGGAAACAACCTAGAGTTTTAGCCTTGCCTTGTGCAATTCCAGTTATCATAGTATATGATTTTAGTAAATCTTTAGAATTTAATCTGGAATAAATGTCTTCGCGTAATAAACAAAGTTGATTACCCGTATCAATTAATGCATTAATCTTAACATCGTTAATAGTAATTTCTTTGCACATACGCTCAATAGAATTATTAGACTCAATATTTAAATTTACTGCTGTTTTTGTCTCTACGGAAGTTTTATTTTTTGAATTGTCAACAGTACAATTGGATGATTCATGCCCAAATATATTACATCTAAAGCATTTCTTTCCTTGATCTTTAAATTTACATGTATTAGCCTTGTGGCCGTTACCACCACAATTATAGCAAGTTAATGTCTTAGTTGATGACTCTTTAGCGCCTTTTTTTACCTGTTTTGATGAATCTTCTTTGTTCTTTGCAAACTCTTTACTTTTCGTTGTCTTTCTGTTTTGTGCTAGCTTCATCTTCTCGTAAGTGCGTAAACGCTCCTTGAAATCAGTGAAATCCTTTGCTCCGTATAGCAGTACTTTATTGGTCTCTTCGTCGGTAATTCCATCGATGATATATTGGATGACAGATTCCTTGTCAATGTTACCTCGTGAACCAAGCTCCTTTATGGATAAGTAATATTCTTATACGCTCTCTTCTTTTTTCATTTTTCTGGTTGCAAGCATTCGATGTAGCTCGGCACTACTGATTTTGGAACTGAATTCATCTTCGAGTATCGTCTTGAGTTTTTTCCAGTTTTTAACTACGCCTTCACTTTGCAAAAAGGTCTTGGCTGCGCCTTTTAAAAGCTTTCTCGCAAAAACTAATTTCTGCATGCTGTTCCATTCAAATAACATAGCGGTATCTTCAAAGTCGGCAATCCATCGCTCAACCGGATAATCATCACTTCCATCAAACGTACGGACTGAGTCCTCCACGTCCTTAAAATTTACAGCAAAATTTACCTTACTTTTCTTCCGTTTTTCACGTCTACGATTTTCAGAGTGATCACTATCTGTTTGATCATCTGAATTGTCGTGATGCACCTTGATTATTATCACTGTGCTGAGAGGCGACTTCATCAGCGTCATCGTCTTCTTCTCCGTCCTCGTCTTGGCTTTCTTTTGGTACGAGACTATTGACGTCCATGAGTGCACGAATAACACGCACCCGCAACTCTTCTCTAGTACCGGTGTAACATAGACCAAGCACGTTGCACATTGAGGTTAGGTCTCCAACGTTAAAATTGTTAGAGTATTCGAACTTTGCTCGATATTCGTTAGATTCATCCTGAAATGTGAATCCAGAAAATTCTCGCAGTTTACGTCGACTAGTTCTATCTCCTTCTTCTTCAAATATCAGCTTGTATAATGCATGTATTGCAGGACGAGATGCAGTCTTAATTTTATCTCTTATGGACTCAATTTGTCCCAAATTCTCCATTTTTGATTTGTATACAAGCAGATACTTTAATTGTGATAGACAATGATATGGCCAGCTAATATTCGAGATTGTACTATGGCGTCGTCTCTCACTCGCGCTTCAATCGTCATATTTGTCGTCGCTACTTACTTCTTTTAGCGAGCGGTAGCCTCTCTTTACCTCCTCTGCAGAAAGAACAATGTTGTCGTCTTAATGCTTCTGCCACGTCTTTAACAAAAGCTCATACACAATTCTCTCTTTGGAAGAAATATTGCTACGCCGTCGTTGCTCACGTCGTCTCCTTCTTATGTGCCGTCTTTCTCGTCTTCACACGCCGTCTATATCGTCTTTATGCGCCGTCTCTTTCTTCTCCTCGTGTTGC
The DNA here is from genome assembly GCF_016802725.1 of Solenopsis invicta. NCBI lineage: Eukaryota > Metazoa > Arthropoda > Insecta > Hymenoptera > Formicidae > Solenopsis > Solenopsis invicta. The sequence goes on along the minus strand of NC_052664.1, from coordinate 8,003,219 downwards.
TTCTTTCGTCCTCGTACCTCTTTTCCCTTTCTCGTTTCTTTTCGCACGGATCCCGGACGAGCCCCCAATTTGTAGGAATCAGGAATGATCCACTACGATTAGTCTTACAAATGGTATGTTTATTATATTAGACTATTACAGGACATAGGCGTAAAAGAACAGAAAGGATCACACGACTGCTTGGTCAAACGAGCCAGGCTAAGCTAAAATGCAATTCTCGCGCGGGAGAGAACTCTCTAACTCTTATTGCCTAGCGCCAATGCGCCACCTACCTATATCTATCGCTTACCGATACTCTTCCCACAATATAAAAAATAAAATAAAAATGTTCTATTTGAAAATTAAATGGCTTGAAGAGTACTTTATAATAGTGATAAAAATTTTTTTTTATTTTTTTACACTTTTTCTCACTACCTATCTATTTTTTTTAATTTTTATTTTTTTTATAAGCAAAATAAAGCTTATTTTATTACAAATTTAATAGTATATGACAAAATTATGATGCGACCATTCCATTTTCCAAAAATAATTAAAAACCACTCCATAACGTATGGTACCGCCTACCCATCCGTGCGTTATTACTTCACAATAAAACAGATTCGTCTTATATGGCGTTGACTGCGCAAAAGAGCACAAAGACAAATTAATACAATACAATAAATGTTGAAATAATAGTTTTATAATAATAATAATAATAGTAATAAAAAAATAATAGTGACTTTTTAAACTGCTAAAATTAGTCAATTTTTTTATATAATATGTTACAGTATGTACGGAAAACAATTATGAATAAAAAAATTATTATTTATTCATAACTTGTTTTTAATTTGCAAATATTTCCGTTGGTTACTTCGAAATAAAATGACACCAAACTGTAGAATAACAACAATTACAATGTTGTAAGACATTAATTTTTTGTATACAAAATAATAAATGTAATTAATATAAGTTAAACATTTATTTACTGGTCTACATGATTCGACTAGAATATTTGTTCTCTTCAGCATTTTATAGACAAGGAGACTTAGTTTACAAAATATTACTCAAACATTCCATATCTTTACTATCTAATGCCAGCTAATCAACTAACAACAAGAAAACTAAAATAAACTAATTTAAAAATTAGTTAGAAATTTCACCTTTCATATTGCATTTATACAATTCAATTTATGAGTTTATTATATACAAAATTTGATTTGTGTAAAAATATACATAATAACACCATATGGCACATGCACTTTGGATCATCTCTTATCTTGAAATTTAATTTTTACGTCTCGGCAGTATTGACCTTAATATGTATACACTGAAGTGTTTTGTAAATGTCGCAACATAACTTGGTAATTGTGCACAATAGAGGACCCAGCTCCGATCATGTTGACCTTGACATATGTTATATAGGCAAGAATACTGAACAACTTTTTTTTATAAACTAATTGGCGCTCTCGTCTAGTTTTCGAGATATACTTAGAGAAAGAAAAAATAGTTTTTTTTAATTATTTCAGAAAATATTTATTTTAGAAAAAAATGTGTTAAATAAAAAATGAAGCTTATAAAAAACTCTACAAATAAAGCTCTATACATATTTTACCTAACTTCAATACTTTAGGAGTTATAATCAAAAAACTATCTTAAAAAAACTCTGACAAATTGATATTTTTACATGTCGTACAGAGAACGCGTGGGCAGGGGAAGGGCTCCGCTCCTCCCTCTGCACTCCCTTACCGTATTTTTTCTAACCTAACCTAACCCACCCTGTTTCAGTCGGTCTACTAATGACGTGGTGGGTGCGGGAGAGAGTAGGCTATAATTTCAAATCTAATATCGCAACATGATCAATTAGATATCCTTGGCCAAATTACAACTAAAATAGTATTAAGTTAGGTTAGGTTAGAAAAAATACGGGGGGGGGTGCGGGGAAGAGACGGACCCCCTCTCCCGCTCAAGCATCTACATTTCACGCAAAACTACTCAAAATAAAAGAAAAATTATTTTAAAACAGTTTTTTTTCTATAACAAATACAGTATTGAAGTTAGGTAAAATATGTATATAACCTTTTTTATAGAGCTTATTACGAGCTTCATTTTTTGTTTGACACATATTTTTGTAAAATGAATATTTTTTGAAATAATTAAAAAAAACTGTTTTTTCTTTTTCTAAGTATATCTTGGAAACTAGACAAGAGTGTTAATTAGTTTATAAGGAAAAGTTGTTCAGTATCCTTACCTCTATAACATACGTCAAGGTCAACATAATTGGAGCCCCTATTGTGCACAATTACCTATAACTTTATCATATACCGTTGAATTTGTAATAAAATAAGCTATATTTGCTTATAAAGAGAAATAAAAATTTTGAAAAAGTAGGTAAGGAAAAGTATAAAAAATAATTTAAAAAAATTTTTTGTATTACTTATAAAGTACTCTTGAAACCATTTAACTTTTAATTAAAACATTTTTCTCTATCTCTTACAGTTTCGACGATATACGCTTTGAAAAAAAAACCAATTTTCTTCAAAGAAGTATTTCACCCCCAAAGTGAAAACGAGCACATATAAAAATATACGTGTTTTTTATTTTTATTTGTACAACATATTAAAAGCTTGTCAAAATCGGAGGGGGACATCTCGAAACCTTTCCTTGTAAATGAAAATTGTGAAAATCATAAAAATGTAAAAAAATTGTTTCTTTGTTCTATCTTGTCGTCTCCATATAGAAATCTAGAATTTGGTATGTAAGCGTCTTTTCATATAAGTTACCTTTAAAAAAAAGGCCAACTTGAGAAAACCCGTCAAGGGTTTTCGAAAACCCACTTTCACCATACTTATTCCGCTAGGCCCTTTAAATGTTTCACTTATAAATTTCTTTCAATTTTTTAAGTGTAATTGATCTGATTTAATTCATCAAAATAATGCTTCGCAGAAGGTCAAACTTAGGTCATCGTACTCGTAGAGCAAAAGCAAAGTGACGATTAAGGCTCCTGAGTACTCTTCGCGGCCATATTGAAGTCATGACGTTAGAAGCGAGAAATTGTGTAAAATGACACGTAATTTTGTCTAACGTGCCATTTCTAAATAAAGCCAATTTTGGTAAAACAGACTAATCAGATGGCTTTAAAACACTTGTAAGTTTGGGTCAAGACTATCCTTTCTTCGCGTAACAGTCAATAAATAGTCGTAAAAAGCATGTAAAATGACGCCTATTAAGACAGGAAAACACACGAATAGCTATTGAAAGGAGTGAAAAATGTGCTTTTATGTATAAAATTCAAAGAAACTTAACTTAAGGTCCATTTTTACGAATTTGGTAAATGCGAGACAAGTCATATTTTTACAATGAAACACATAATAACAAAATGACATAGATAACATCTCATTGTCAATCTGTCATGTTTCACGTTTATTAGTTCTAATTTTTTCCGCGACTGTTGTTAACAGCGGAATGTTGTTAACGTCAACGCAGAGTTCTCGGCTGAAGAGCCAGGAGCCTTAATTGCAAAACAAACTGAGGAGAAAAGGAAAACAGCGGACGAGCGAAACAGAGAAAGAATAGCTGTGAAAAGAACAATTCTTGCGGCAAAGAATAAAGACGTCAACGAATTAAACAATATTATTCAGTCTAACATTCAATGCGAGGAAGTCAAACATACAAGTCTGTCGACACTGTTTTGCAAGCAGATGAAGCGAAAAATTATCAAATAGAACGTGTTCGAACGTATTCGAACGTGTTTGAACGTGTTTCGTCCAGTTTTTTTTTTTTTATAAGATTACTCACAAAAAAGTTTCACTTACACACAAATAATAGTCCCATAGACCTTAACAAAACCCCCTTTGCTGCTGTGCCGTTCGAATTCTAGTTGATCAAAAAAGTTGATCAACCATATCAATCAAAAGAGATTTTAAACTTTTTTTTACGTCCTGGTCCAAATTTCCTATCTTATACCGTCTTCACATAACAGGCGTTCGAAATTTCATATGGGGTCTTTCAGACTCACTTGTGTATTTAATGGTTAAAGCTAATATTTATCTAATAAGTATTTAACATTAATTTAATAATTATTTAACATTAATTAGTTGGAATAACGATTTAAAATAAATCAATAGAATTTTTGTAATTATTTATTAATTATTACCAATAATTATTTATTACCTATATAGGGATTAGCACCTTGATCTTAACATATGTTGACTGTACACATTTGAATTACGCAAAATTAAACAATAACTTGGGATTTTGTTTGTATGATTTTTTAAACGAAAATTTCATATCGAAATATTTTTTCTATAAATCAATTGTTACTTTAGAGTAAGGTTGTTCAAAAACAAAAGATATCAAATATCAAACAGGGATAAAATGATATTTCTAATGATATCTTTAATGATATCTCTGAAGTTTCTGAACGCTGGAAAATTCTAAAAGATGGAAAATTAAAAATATACATTTCTATAACAAAATACTATGTGTTTTTTAAATTAAACCAATTTTTTTTAATTCTTATGGGGCTAGACATATTACCACCACTTTTTTTCTTCCATCAATTATGCAGTGCGTTATATTTTTATAAATCACGTCCAAATTAATAAATATTTTATTGCTTTTAGTTTAGAAGCTGTTAAATAAGACTTTGACAAATTTAATCGTTTAAATTTCAATATAAAATATTAACAAGTTATTCAATGAAATAAAAATGTGTGTCATATTATCTTCTTCCCTAATGTTTTGTATTTTTTAATAATTAGATTTTTTGCAACATAACCCAACAAAGCTTTCAAGAAATTGAGTTTCAAAACTGACACACTAAATAATAGAATTCAGACCTCGTAAGAAAGGAGCTAACTATAAAATTGATTGAACAAAAATATATTTTTATGTATTAAATAACAAAGGTTATAAGATTAAAAGGATAGAGGATATAAAATTAAAAGAAATATAATTGCAACTTCCTTTATGGAGAAAAGACGGCAGTAGTGGAATATATGTGGGGTAATGGAATATCATAATACCTCGTATAATTTGCGTTGAATTCTAAGAGCAACGTTAAAATTATTTAGTTAGAGTTTATTTAGACCAGGCATGGCCCCATGGGCGCCCACGGAGCAGGCAAGAAGAAGAACGAATGTTCTCTCTTTACACGGCTGCTTCTTCCCGTCTTTCCTTTCTGGCCCCTCGATCCATCTATCCCCTCCATACGGCCGCTCTCGATCCCTATTATACTACAGTATGTACACGCGACTCGCGCATGTGGAAGAGAAAGAGGGAAAAACTCGAACTATAGTTTGTGGGCCATGTCTGATTTAAACATTGTAGGATGGTTACTAATCATAAATGTTTGCTACGTTTTTATAAAAGCTGAATTTCAATTTTGCAGGAAGCAAAGACCGGACTAAAATCGAAATTGAAATATTGTGTGAGCCGGTAATGGACCGGAACTGTAACCGGACCAAAAACATTTTTGTTATATGTAGACTGTAGTTGTGGTTCATAAAATATATTTTGTGATACTTATTTGTGTAAAATCTATGAAAGACCATTAATTTGTTTTTTTTTTTTTTATAAATAAAAACGTCTTTTATGACATTAGTCGTTAGTATTTCACGATTTTTCTGCTATTCCACAAACCCATAAGGTGATTGGGTAGAACTCTCTGGCTAATAAACTGGCATTAGAATTGTGTCGCGTTAATATTTATTGAATTATTATCAAAAAACAAAAGTGTATTCTAGTCCTTTTCTTTCTTTTATATTTTTTTGCACTTTTTTAGTAAATAGGATGTTTTAGACCACCCGTACACCTCTTTTATCTTTGCAGAATTAGGTCTAATCAAAAATATATTTAAACAAAAGTTGTAGGGTTCCAAAAGATCTATTTACTGATTTTATCAATTTGACTTTGGATGACGTCACCAATGTCACATCAAAATCACATTAACTTTTTTAAACAGAACACTCTATTTTTGATTACAGAATCTAATAGTTAGTGTCAAGAGCTTGCCAAAACCCTAGAAGAAAGTTTATTTTCATTGAGTATTTTCCGAGTTGTGAGCTACAATTGAAAGCTACAGCGTACAGTAACTTTCAAGTGTTATAACTCGAAAAGTATTTAACGAAAATAAACACATTGTTTTGAAAAGTTCTCGAAATCGACTACAAGAAAATGCAATAAAAGATAGAACGTTAGAGTATCGGTAGTACCTAATTAAGGGGCATCGGTACTTTCCTAAAATTCTAATATTTTTTATTGAATTTTCTTGTAGTCGATTTCGAGAACCTTTCAAAACAGTATAAAAAAATTATTTTTCATTAAGTACTTTCCGAGTTATGACGCTTGAAAGTACACTGTAGCTTTCAAGCCTCAAAACTCGGAAAGTACTCAACAAAAATAAACTTTCTTGTTTTGGAAAGCTTTTGACACCAGCTATTAGATACTGGAATCAAAAGTAGGATGTTCCATTTTAAAAAGTTAATGTGATTTTGATGTGATCTTGGCGACGCCATCCAAGGTCAAACTAACGAGATCAATAAATAAAACTTTTAAAACCCTACAACTTTTGTTTGAACATATTTTTGATTGGACCTAATGCTGCGAAGATAAAAGGAGTGTACGGTTGGTCTAAAACATCCTGGATCTGTTGCATCTGACACTATTTTTCCTATCTTAAGATATTAAAGAAATTGTGTAAAAATTTTTGAAACATCTGTCCATATTATAATTGAAGATTTCGTAATTATTGTCTTTTCTCACGGAGAAATGTAGGTACCGATTTATGCAGCACAGCGAGGAAAGCATAAAAAAGTAGAATATAACAAAACAATTTTAGAAAGCTACAAAAATGTAAATGATCTCATTATTAATAATGTATTCATCATTGTTTAAATTATGCAATTTTCAAAAAAAAATCGTGTAAATTTTATTCTTGCTTTTCAAAAATTTGTTTAAAGCAGATTTTATATAGAAAGAAGCCATGAATAAATGAATTATAGGTTTTTATTTATTTAATTTTATTAGCAAATACTTTTAATCATGTTTTTTACAATGCAATGTTTACTTTCTGAGAAATAAGAGCCACTTTCCTCTATCTCCTTTGCACTACTTTCCATGAATATTTGGACGATAGTATTGTAGAAATGCCATGTTTTATACAAGTATGCGGCGGTTGAGTTTACATACTTGTGAAAGCAATCTGACGATTATCATTTAGCGAAATTAATTTAAAGATTAATTATAGTAATCATAGCATTACAAATTTTACCACTTACTTATTACCAGAAATGTGAGAGCCATTTCAAAACAATCTCAAGTAATCTTAATCACAATGTTATCACGACAATATCTGGAAATCCCGCATCTACTAAACGTTTATTAATATAATTAATTTTATCGAGACACTTCCATTTTGAGTATTATCGAATGTGTCAACGCATTGATTTTTGTGATTAACTTGCACGATAATGAAATTTGCACGATAATTGATCGGCTCTCCCGTGCATTTATGTATTACTTTAACCGTGACTTTTGTTTCGAAAATGAAATCGCAAGAAAGTTTGTGTTCATCGGCCGGAAAGAAACTTCGCTACGCTAGTGTCGGGCTTGATAAAATGGTTAGGCTACACAGCTCGTTTACTGGTAAAAAGAAAAAGGATGGTAGTACGTCGCGACGATACACTTTCTCGTCACTCGAAACACCTACCTGATAAAATTACAAGTGCGCTTTCGCTGAGGAAACATTTTTATGGCGCGACAAAAGTTTCCGTAAACCACGTCGAGGCCGTGAAAATTTCCACAAAATGCGACGAGACCGTCGTAAATGTACTATATGTAATATCAGTGTAAAACGCGCGCGGAGTTGCGTCGTATCGAGATTATGGCATGAATCACGAAATGATCATAACGTTGATAAAAGTATGACATGGTGCGATTTTTCTTGACAATTTTTTATTGAACATATCAAGACGAGCAATCGTAAAGTGTTTTGACAATCTTTTATTGAAGATATCTTGGAAAAATAACTATTGCAATTCTCATATTTACAATATTAAGTTTATGGTTACAATTAAAGGGTTTTCTATGAAAAAAAAAAACAAACAAGTTCAAAAAGTTAAATTTTTAATAAACAAAAAACTTTTTCAAATTGTGTAAATATAATTTTTCTAAGGTATGAAAACAAAAATGTTGTAGACTTTTAATTAATATTTGATTAATATTTTACCCATTTAATAAAAATTAGAACTTTTGAATTTTTGTTTGGTTTTTGCAAAAATTTTATATTTTTAGTTTTCTGTTTCATTGTTAACGTACAAAGTTGTTCACGTAAAATTCCAAATAAATAAATTTGTCACGTTTGTGAACGTTAAAAAAATAGCTTAATCTTTAAATGTGCACAATGGAGAACACGGCAATGCTATTACATAATTAACTATCCGTTTCATCACGAAGAACACGCCGTCTTTATCACGAATGCCATGCACAATGTATTCAATCTCTTTATCGTCTGCGTCACTTGAATTAGTAACAATGTTAAGAACCGGGATTGGCGGAAGTAGAAAGGACTGACGGGATTGGTATAACTCGCTACCGGCAGCGGCTCGATCTTGTTGCTCGGTCGTGCCAGTTTGTCGACCCGCGAATGAGGCCGCAGTGATTGGGTCTGTGGGTCACTCGAAGGCCCACCGTTGATGACGATGACGATGACGGTGACGCGCCGCGAATAAGATGCTTCGAGAACGTCGCGAGAGAATCATTACCTCGTGAACGAGTCTTCGTGCCGAGAATGAGTTACGATTCCGGTGTGGAGTTGTTCTTGTTAAGAGACGAGAGACGTCCGCTTCATAATTTCTGTCCAGCTATGCGACTTTAGCGAATGCGAAGCAGCGCACATGCAACTTTATCAACTTTTCGTAGAAGCATTAGCATTATGTAGAACTTGGGATTTTCCATAACGCTTGCACGTTTCTCTGTTACATTTCAAAGAAGAGCGTCTAAAGTAATTTCACACACACAGAATGCATTATCGTTTGTAATTGTAATATTCTTTATATTTTTTCGATTGACTTACAGTAACGCGCGTGACATTGGAACAAAATTAAGTTTTATATCGAATAAGACAATGTGATAGGATTCGTCGGATTAATTCGACAGTCTAGCGAAATCTATATCAATCAAATCGATTTGTTTGACATTCTTGTCTGATAAAAATTCCGATTATTAATTATTTGCGATAAATGTTGGCATAACTTCTTTGATGTCTTCTTTAGATTCGATCACATGCCCGAAATACATTCGTTGTTGATTTATTTAACAATATCAAGGTAGGAATCATAAAATGTTATGTTAGCCTCAGTCTCTTACTTCCAATATAATTTATCTGACATGATTAGCAATGATCGATTTTTGAACTACATCGAATCGTGCGAGATTAATTACATCCAATATTATCATGAGATCGACAGTCTCGATCGTGTCATGTCGTAAATTGCAATTTTAACAGTAGTCATTAATCAATAATCATCTTATTGCTCTTCACATCGAAGATAATTTATTTAAAAAAACGCAAAAAGTCAGCAGTCAATAAAGAACGGTATAATGTTATAGTTATTTTTTCCTTGAAAGGAAAATAGTTGGTTGGTGAATCAACCAGTTGACCTTGAACTAGCACTATGAGTAAATTTGGCGATACGCATCGTTGACATCGACTGTTTCTCTATTAAGAAATAGTAATATTTATTTTTTCACATTTAAATATTTGTTTTTATATAACGCTCTATTTGCCATAGATAACTGTTCAAAGTTAACTCTTTTTGCTGCATAAATTGTTTTTTCATTTGCCTGATAAAATATTTTTATAGCCTAAGTGCTGACAATTATAACATGATGCAATTGATAAAAAAAAATATAAATTTACATTATCGATTTTGTTATTATTCGCAAATCGCAAAATTATTTCTGAAAATGATATTGCCACTACTTGAAGAGCAACGTAAATATTTGTTATAATCGATCGATTAAAAACCAATTTCTCGCGTTGGAAATTTTATGATAAATTTTATGATACATTATGGAAAATTTAATAGAACTGAATGTCATTTCTCGGTAAATAATCTTGAATCTTAGATGCAGTTAAAATTAAGTTTAGAAACAATTCTATTATAATCTTTCTTTTCATAAATATACATTTCTTAAATACTTGTCAATATTTTAAAAATTTATTTTTTTAATTATTTTATGATTAAAATTTATGATTAAAATTAAAAAAATTCATTTAAACGTGATTTCAACAGTCTCGTTTCAAAAATACAAATTGTTAAAAATAACTATCTTTTCTTTATACTTAACTCTTAAACGGAAAAAAAATTTTTTATGGATGTGTTCGAAGAGACCGCTATTAGCACTATTTGTGTTTTCTATTTTTACTATTTATTAGATGTAAAGAAGGATACAAATAGCGCTAATATCGTTTCCTTGAACACACCCTATATTTTATGTGCATTTTTTAAAAATATGTCATTGAATTTGGTACATAAGTATATTTTTAAATTAAATTAGTTAAACTATATTAATCTTATTAATTATACTTCAATTCCTTTATAAGTAATTAAGCAAAATTCATTATCAGATATATTGTGCCTAAACTGATTATAGATATTAAATGGAAATAATACTCTACTTACGTAGACTATGTTCAGAAACATCACCTAAGTTCCCTGTGTAACATTTTATTCTTTATTTAACACATTTGATGAACAACTAGAATAAAATGATACATGCAGACACTCGGGTAATGTTTTCGAATGTAGCTTAATTAATTTGAGTTTAAAAAGGAAATCTGTTTTCGTTTAGAATCTAAGAAAAAATAAATAATTTTATAGAATTTTTAACATTTTTTTATAGAATATATCCAAAAATTGTATCTTCAAAAAGAAGTCTTTGAAATTGTATATTTACATTTGGATATTTCTTCATAAAATACGAGTATTAAAGTAATCTTAAATTGGTATACAGCTTGTATATACAGGGTGATTCTAAATAAGTACAAAAATATTTAAGGGAATATTTTGTGTTATTTTCTGAAGAAAATGTTGTATAAACATTTAACTAAAAGTGCTTTGTTTTCAAAATACAAAGATTAAAGTTAAGAAAAAAATATGAAACTTTCAGAAATCTAGAAAACGGTTAGAGATCATTTATTTAAATTTGGTGTACGTACATGTGGTATTAAGAATTATTTTTCCATTACCGATAAAATATTTTTAAATCTTTTAATGAAAGAATGGTATATCACACTGTTTTTCGCAAGTGTAACCTTTTTTTTTAAACTTTTAAAATAAAATTATAAAAATTATTTCTTGTGTTTTTTATGCGATTAGCCATTTTCGAGTTGAAGTAAAAAAATTTTTTTAATGCAGTTACTTACAGTTATTATTCGAAAACTTTTTACTAACTAAAAACGGCTAATCGCATTAAAAAAACACAAAATGCACTTTATTCTATATAGTTTTATTTCAAGATTTCACAAAGTTGTTAAATACTTACGAGTAAAGCTTTCCATTGGGCCTCAAATTTCAACCGCATATGGTTTTTCCGAATCTATTTCGAAGGAAAACAACAACCTAGAAAGATTTCTGTCTGAGAGTAAGCGGTTTGCTGTGGATATGAAAATGAATTTTTGAGATTTTTCGCTATATAGACTTTATTTTCTCTATATTTTAGGTCATAACTCATGAATTAACTGAATCGATTTTCAATTGCAAACAAGCATCTTCATTTCAGTGATCCCAATTCATTTTGTTTCGATGCGCATCGGAAAAACCATATGCGGTTGAAATCTGAGGCGGCCCAATAGAAAACTTTACTCGTTAGAAAAATAATAAAATGCCATTCTTTCATTGAAAAAGCTCAATATGATTATCCGGATGTACACTTTTGCTAGAACTAAGTTTTATTAATACTACTAAATGGTTCCTAATACTCCATATGTGTAAATTTGAATAAAATATTCCTCAACGTTTCTAAACGTTTTTCCTAAATTTTCGAAACTTTTTTATTTTTTATCTCAACTTTAATGTATTGTTTTGAAAACAAAGCTTTAGGACATATGTATAGGATTTTTTCTTCATAAAATAAGCTAAAAATATCCTTTTATAAATTTTGTGCTTACTTAAGAACAAGATTGGAAAAGTTGACTTAAAAGTAATGCGTTACCGTTATTTAAAAAATAACAGTTTGTTATCATTTTTTATTTTTTTGTAATGTTATACTAAGTCATTAGAATTTAATGTTACATTATTTCATATAATCAATTAATAATATTAATAATATTATAATTAATTAAATGTAATAATAAACACTCGAATAAACATTAAAACTTCAAACTTTCTGAGCTATTCTGTAAATAGGGTAATTTTTTCTTTATATTAATTTTGCTTAATAATTTTATTAATTCTTTATTTTTTAGTACATTACTTTAGCACACATTTTTATAAAAATTTAAATTAAATATTTTTTTAAAATTAATATCATTGTTAAGAATGCATTCCAATAACTGCCAGTATTGAAAAGTTATAGTATGTATCTAATGTAAATTGCTTAATACCGACAGAAACTATGCAGCTCAAGATATGAAGAATTATATCGGAACAGTTCTATCCAATTACACGATTAACGCACGCTGTTGAGTAGGTAAAAGATAAAGAACTAAAGTAACGACTAAATTCATTACCGTTACTGTAAAAATGTAACGACATTACTATTATTCTTACACACAAAAAAAGGTAACGAAAATGATGTGACAAGTAACACGTTACTTCCCAACTCTGCTTAGGAATTACTCTATATAATTTATAATACATTATTTTGTTAATACTTTCAGTTTAACTGTAATGTTACATCTGTGCCGGAATATCGTGATTTGCGAAAAAAAAAACTTATTTTAAAGTCCTATTATAAGAGTTGGCTTTAGCGGACATACAATATTTTTTGCAAAAAAATCATTGCTGATAACCGTATTAGTCTTATTTTAAAAGACGCAAACGCTAAATATTTTGTATCAAAATTAATTCAACGCAAACATAAATATTTTGTATCAAAATTCAGCGATAATCAAATACTTGATCCTTTCGTTTAAATCACAACTTTATCTTTAGGAATTATTGTTTATAATTAATTGTAATTGAGTACCTGCAGTGGAAAATATTTAAGCATTTAATTAAAGAAATCTATTATCTCGTCTTCAGTCGATTTTTTAAGTACAATCTATAGATGAATATCACAACGGCTATTTCGTTATCATTGATAGTCATACTAAAAATATCAGAATATCGACTGTACTTGTGAACGTTAGAATTACTTTTGCCTCTTCTCGAAATTGCGTACGTGAAAGCGTCAATTAAAGCGTTCAATCAGTGGAACAGATAATAGGATGATAATTCTAAGTTGCTGCCGTGTACACGTGACATGCTTATTTTGTTCTTACTAAGAACACGGTATATACACGGTATACTATCTGCAACAATTTTTGTATTTCTTTGCAAATACGACTTATACTTTGAAAATGTCGAATGATTAGTAGTTCATAATTTACTTGTCATCATATAATTTTCTTATACCATATCCTAAATATTTTTTAGGTATTGAGTTAAGTGAGTTAAGAAGATATTAATAAATTAATAATAACAACTGTAAATAATGATAATAAGTTATTATTATTTTCATCTGTTTTTATATTCTTCAAATTTATCTCTTAAAAATTAGAAACATATTTCAAATTTACTACCTCTTATGTAATATGTCGTGTTTGCTTTTAATATATAAAGTATTCCATAAAAATTCCCATTAATTGTATGCCTAAAATATTTTAAAAATAAAATAATAGTGAAAAAGATAGATTAAAAAAAGCTTCATAGTTAAAAAATGGAAAAAGAATGATGAATTTGAATTTTTTGAAAATAGTCTTTTTTTATCATTTTGAAATCAATTTTGTTCTTTTAAATAAAAATGTGTAAGAATAAATTTTTCAAAAATTTGTTTAATTTTTTGCAAAAGTTTATTTAAAATTATCATTTTTGCAATATTGAAGATTAACAACTTTTACTGTAAAACTAAGGAGCGCATTGTTTATTTAAATAAAAAATAATATTACTTATTAAATATCTTATTAAGCTATAAACTTTAAGCCATACATGCGCTAGAAAATTTTTATGTAAATTTTTATGTTTTATCAAATTCTTGAATAAAAATTCTCATTAAAAAATAATGCTAAAAAAAATTAATATTGTAAAAGTCACTATTTTTTATTCCCTCCAAACCATCAAACTTTTATTTAACACATATTTTTCAGTAATATCTTGTTTTTGAGATATTCGAGATACACACTTAAAATAATACTTGTATATTTCACTAAACACAATGATCTTTTTTCGTTTGTAATCTCAAACGCAATCATATTTTATACAATATTATTTTTATAAAATAATTTAACTTGAAATTAATCGAACACTAAGACGTATATAATTATATTTATAATAATCAATGTTTTGAATTTTTCATTTCTTGTCACGCACTTATGTTCTAAAAATATCGATGTTTGTAACTTCAACGTTTAATCTCAAGTAGTCTGTACTTCAATAGATATCTTGATTTATTATAAAAATATATTATGAAAAGTGTGTTGAAGATTCAAAACACGCAACGACTTTTTTTCGATAAATTTATTTAAAAAAAAATTCAGATTGTTTAAAAATTAAAAAAAAAGAATTCTAAGAAAAGTGTGATAAAAATTTTGGTTCATAAAGGAAAGTTGTCATGTCTTTGTAAAGTATGAGATGCATTTCTTGCGTGAGAACAGTCTGACTTCGCATCACTCGAAGATTCACGGATAAAGGAAATAGTCTTGAGACACTCTATACATATTTGCTGTGCATACCGTGCATTTGTCTGATAGTCTTCGGACGTATCGCCCATTAGTTTGGAATCTGCCTTTTTCGAGATATTCCATCGTTAACATCGTTTATTCAAGACAATTTTATTCTTCGCGTGCACGTACGGACTATTGTTCTTAAAGATTTTATTATTTTGTTTTACCTTTTCGGTTACAACTCACTGATAGACAGGTGCGATTCAGGAAAAGCGCGCCGCGCGTGGGAGAAGAGTTGGGAGCCCCGCCGGTGGGGCTCCCGCGGCGTGGTCTAATTGGCCGACATGCGCGAGGTGTTCACCTCTAAGTGTCGCGAGTACGACCGTGTTTGTAACAGTGTCAGAGTGACCGTCGCACTGCTTGCTACACGCGGAACAGGACTGACGCCGACTTTTCGGACGAAGCCCTCTTCTTTAAAAATCCTTGGTACCGTCAGATGTTCCTGTCTTCCGACCCTTCGGCATAGGTAGCAACATGGTCGAGAACGCGATGACTCCGGATCGAAAGAAATCGGAGATGAAAAAACCCGAGGTCTTTGACGTGGAAGTTCCTACTTCTACAGGTAAGTAAACAGGCGTTTTATAATCAGGAATTAACCTTGTAGAAGTAATTCTATATTAAATGACTTCCGATATTATTTATTCAATAATAAATAGCTTCGAGTGTCTTAGAGTTTACTTGGACGGAAGGTATTGCGTAGTACAGATATGTGACTTAATTTTTAATGCGTCGCGTAAAAAGTAGGTTGAAACAGAGCTATTTGAATGACAAAGTTTCGTCTGAATTTTTTTGAAACAATTTTGTATTTTGAATTTATAAGTATGCTATTTGGATAATAATACGTATAAAATATTTAATATTCCGCGTAATGTAGTATAATTATTTTCACTTTGCAGAAAAACAGTACTACACCTCTTTTTAAATTAATGTATAAAAAAAGATACACACGCGCGCGCACACACACACACACACACACACACACACACACACACACACACACACACACACACGTGTATGTAAAGGAAAGTCACCAATATTAGCATATCTACCACTTTGTTTCTGGGTAATAATTCATTAACAAAAGTTAAAGCTTAAAATAAAACTTTATAAAATGAATGCGAATTAAAAACCCGGTAAATTATGTTTCAAATATACCTATATATATTAAAATATATATAATTATGCATGATTTTTATATAAAATTATATATAATTATATATAATGATTGCACATGATTTTATGTAATCATTATATATTGTATAATTATGTGCGATTACATATAATTGTATATAATTATAAATAAAATTCATGCATAATTATATATAATTATACATATATTATTATTATATGTATTATACATACGTTATTATTATATATATTTCAATTTACATGGACATATTTGATATATAATTATACATAACTATATATAACTATATATAATTATGTATAAAAAATTTGTTACCGGAAAATGTTTTTTTATTAGATAGTATAGCAGTTTTTATAATATTGTTTCGTATTTTGTAATAATTAATGTTTTCACAACATAATCATAATCAAAATCGACGTCTGAGAAATTGGACTCCAAAATTGACAAGTAGATAGTAAAAGCAGAATTCAGACATAGTTAAGGCCCCGAAGAGAAGGAGTTAACTGTAAAATAAATTGATGAGTAATAAAATGCAGTTTTATGTATTAGACAACAAAGTTTATGAAATTAACAAGCTATCATTAAATCCTCCTATTTTATATGTTTTTTATTTTGTTACTTATTATATACGTAAATCACGTCCGACGTTATTCTTCCTACTTTAAAGTATTCAAGGAAATATGAAAACATTGTCAACATTATAATTAAAGATTTCGTAGTTATTATCTATTCTCTCAGAAATGTACCGCTTTACGCAATTTTATCTTTAAAACCGCACTACGAGGAAAATATGAAAGAGAAAAAACAAAACAGTTTTAGGAAATTACAAAAATGTAAAATAATCTATTATTATCAATAATATATTCTATACTATTGCTTTAAATATGCAATTTGCAAAAAAAAAAATTGTGGAAATTTTATTTTTATTTTTTAAGAATTTGTTTTTAGCAGATTTTATATAGAAAAAAAAGTTATGAATATATAAACTATGAATTTTTGTAACAACACTGCATAATGAATTGAAGACCAATTGAGAAGCGCGCGTGTGTGCGTATGTATAAATATGTAAAATTAACACCAAAAACAGTAAGATATTTATAGCTATCACATCAAGCAATCGTATTTCTTGACTTTATCATCATTCTCAACAATTGAAATCGACTCTTTTCATTAATTATCATGATCTTCCACGTAGTCTGGAAACGCTACTCTCATTTTTGAATACAAGGTCAATGTTAGCGGCGATGTTGGTATAGTTAATCATCGAGTTCATTAACTCCGAAGCGAAATTAAATTATCTTTCCAACAACACCTTCGGTTTTACGATTGAACTTTATTTGCGCCTTATAGAGAGCAAAAAGTGTGCAAATAGGTCTGACTACTTCACTCTCCCCTATTGTATATCCGTTTTTTTTTCAGCGCATTTAATACCAGAAAAAAAAGAGAAATGTTATTACTAACAGTATTACTAACACTATTTGAAATTATACATGTATTCATATTTGTACTTAAATTTTGTTTGAATTTGTATCTTGGAAGAAAAGAAAAACTTTCCGCACAACTTTTACGCAATAAGATTAACAAGCAAATGATTGCACATGCACACAAAAACAACAGAAGTGTCATGTCCAAGAGATTAAACCTATGTATTCCTATGTATTTTGAAGCTCTGAAACCTGAAATATGACCTAACCTCACAATTGCTCTATTAGATCCAAATTTTTTTTACACTCAAAAAATTGCTAAACGTTCCTTAAAATTACACACTATTCAACCCAGTAAAAAAAATCTTGACCTGATGAAACAATTCTGAAGTCATATTCGGTTTCAGGGTGTCAAAATACATAGAAATACATAGGTGTAGACTCTCGGACATGACACTTTTTTGTGTGCCTGTGTTATCAACATCACATAATGAGATCACAATTATCAAACTTGAATCTTGAAATTATATTCTGTTCAGAATTGTACTATGTTCGAAGACATTTAATAATATTATAATCCAAATTTCTTCTAAAAATTGATTAACAATTAAAACTTATAAATATTATATTCTCTTCTTAAATTGTCAAGCAATCTTTAATCTTTTAGTATATTATTTTAACTGCCAAATTATTTGATAATTGGTCATTCGATCAAAGAGAAGGTTACTCAATCGCTGAAACAAAATGAATAGGGTAAATTGAGATATTATGGCTATACGGAGAAGATGGCCATAGTCTGTAATTTCTCCAGTAATTGCTAAATAATGCATTTTTTAGTCGTTCTGAAAGATAATCAATATTTATATGCGTACACTATTCGAAATAATCTTATTCTGAATATTATCAACAAATTGGGACAACCTACGTGATTTCATATTTTTATTTCCTAAGAATTATGGAAAGTGCAAGCGTTTCTTTAATGGATTTTACAAAATAGTGAGTGTTTTTCGCAATTAATAATGATATTGTATAAGGACCTTTCACATTTGCGAAAGGAACAATAGTATAATTTTATTATGATAAAATCGAGTTTGCGCTCATTACATTGGCACTTTTACGTAAATCGATTGATACGAATCACCTAGCGTCACTTATAGATGCATTCGCGCGTATCTGATCCGACCCGGAAGTAATGAGATCACGTGATTTCGTTGGCATTCCGTACAACTGATGGGATTGCCTGAAATAACGATTAAGTATTCACTGGTAGTTTTACGTAATGTTAAATAAACTATGGCGGAGACAATTACCGGGGATTCCAATTAGCTCGCCTTCGCAACGCAACCGTCTGCGGTTTCCAGTGAAAATGTAAACACTTCCTTATGCAATTTTAATTTTATCTCGCGGTTTTTCGAAGTATATCGTACATTCGTATGAATTGCATCGCGAATGCAGGCGAATATACAATACGGAGATAAAATGTTACAATCGAGATGGATTATTATCGGTACTTACTGCGTTTTTATTTTGTTAAAGAAACTATTTTTAAACAGTTTTACAGATTTATAAAAAAGTTCGAAATTTTATTAAAGTCTCTATATTTATTTGGAAAATTGATTTTTTTTAATTTAAATTCACGGATTTTATTGATTTATTACTTAAACCTTTCTTATATCTAATTGACATCTCTGATCATAAAATGTTTCATCTTATTTAACGGAAATGCACTGAGGAATGACATACATTTTTACAAAATGTATATTCACAACTTCATGGGTTTATGCGTTTTTCGGTAAAAAGAATAGAGAAACGTCAGCCGTACAGATGACGGACAATAGCCATGATGTTATAGAATTGCAATAAAAATATGTTAAATAATGTTAACAGAATCAGATTAGAGCTCGAATGGCGAGATTCATAAACTCGCGGCAATCCGTGAAGTCTATCGAAACTTTTGTTTTCTATTTTCTATATTTTCCGCGGTCTACTGAACTGTCACGCCGACATTCTCGTAACCTCCTAAAACCCACAATTACTTCTTTTTTCTTAATCTTTGTACCAAGACAATTCCGGATTTCTTTTCTCTCCATGTCGCAACGACTAACAAGGTCGCGAGAATACTCGTGTGCGCCTTTCGAACGATCGTTATCATGCGTGACTATTATCTAATCTGCCACATATTTGATGATATTTTAATAATTCGTCATTGAAAAATTCAAGACGATTTTCAGAAAATTTCAGAATATTGGGAAAATTTGATATTGAGAAAAGATATGGAGAAAAAATAATTCTCTATCAATTTTAATGAATTATTATTAGATTAGATTTTATATTACAGACAAATATCTTTTATATCTCCTTTATATTTTCATTTATATTTTTAATCCAAAGTTTGAATTGGCTTGTTATCGTTTTTTTTACTTTTATTTCTGTGCAAATTTTGTAAGAAAAAAGTAAATCGGTAAATCGGCGTTATGTACAATATATATTAAAAATAATTTCTCATTTTATACGGATTCTTTTCAATTGCATTGAGAGAAAGTAATATTTGTCATAATATAATGTGTTACAAAAACAAATTATTGCACGATATATTTAAATATAGTTTTTTATGCCAATTATAATTATAGTGATTGCAACAACTTTTTTTAATGTAACACGTTGTATATTATTATTACTGACATTAGATCTGTAATAGTTATAAAAAAAAATAAAGTTTCCCCTCATTATAGTTATTTTAATATTTAATTATAGCTAAAATTCCCAAAATTTAGTGTGAAATTAAGTGGATCAGTTATCGGAATTGGAAAGTGGTTGAGAAAAGTGACAATCGTTAATTCGTTATAAGTGGAAGAATTGGTTGCACCTTTCAGATGATTCTTCTGAATTTTAATATTGAGCAGACGTTAAACATATT
Source organism: Solenopsis invicta (assembly GCF_016802725.1). NCBI lineage: Eukaryota > Metazoa > Arthropoda > Insecta > Hymenoptera > Formicidae > Solenopsis > Solenopsis invicta. The sequence goes on along the minus strand of NC_052664.1, from coordinate 7,982,826 downwards.
CGTCGAAACATTACTTTCGAAATTAATTAATTGTGCAATTTAACGTGCTCAAAATATGCTTAGCTTTGTTGTGCAATCTATACAATAGTTGCGAAAAAATTACCCGTAAATAAAGACAAATTGTTATTTTTTTATGAAAGTAAGTACATGATTTATTGGCTCTTAACTTTCGGAAATAAAATAAAAAATATAAAAGAATATAAATAATTTTTTTGCATCTAATAAATATTATACAACGTCTTCAATGAGATTGTAAAGTCGCAAGAGAGATGTATGTGGCGGACAACCATATATTTCACAACTACTGCTTATATATCACATGTTTTTATTTTGCAGAATTTAACCCGTAATGGTCACACGGAATCTAAAAGACCCCACGCGTCCTTCTTCTAACTTTAAAGGTAGACAGACCATTCAAAATCGAACAACCTACAATGAAACTAATTTTATCTGAAAGTGTACTCTCTTGAAAATATACTCCTAAATTTTTGTTAAATTATCTCAAAAATTAAAAATTTTATGAATATTTTTGTAAACAAAGTCAAATTTTGCAATTTTTTTATTTGAATTTATTCATTATGTTAAATTTATCTAAAGTATACTATCTTGAAAATACACCCCAAAATTTTTGTTGAATTATCTCAAAAATTAAACATTATATGAATATTTTTGTAAAAAAGTCAAATTTTGCAGTTTTTCTTGTTTGAATTTTTTTCACTATGTTAAATTCTAATTTAAAAAAAAAATTATTATATGATAAAGAATAGATCTCAAGGTGTGTCCAGTAAAATTTTTGCGACAAAATATCAAAAAGCTGGCAAGTGATCGATGACGACTGATTTTGTGCAGGGGGTCCAGTGGACTTCATGTGATTATTATGTTATTATTTGGAAGTGTGACCATGGGTTAAACTCAATAATATTATTTGAAATTCATTTTTAAGGCTTTCAAGTTAGACTAAAGTAAGACTTAAAAAATTAACATCTAACATACTTCTCTACTTATAAATAATATCAATCGTAGAGAGTCGAATCTTTTATAAGTAATTTTTAAAACCTAAAAATGAAATTGTTGCAATACTAGAAATGAAATTCTAAGTAAAATTTTCATAAAGAATTCCAATATATTTGAGTCTACTTTGAAATAACACTTTGATTTTTCTAAGGTCCTCAAATGATTCTTCGAATCTATTAGGATCTTGTCGTTTAGATTTAAGTTTACTTAAAAATACTGCTTGTATTTTTTGAAGTATAGTCATAGAAAATTCGAAGATTGGAACTTGTATTTAATCCCAACGTTCTCCATTACAAGAAAAAGGAATTAATTACAACTTAAACATCTGCAAAAACGGTTGTTACAAGATATCTCATTTTGTGACTGTGCTCGGGGAATGTAAAATTAGATATTATTTTTTAATATGTTTAAAACGCACAATTCGATGAAACTAGTTAAAACTACACATTGTCATATGATAGAAATATATAAAAAACTGAGTTTAAATTGACTCCTACAGCACAAAATATTTTTTAAATATTTATAAAATATTTCTATGTCCACTAAATCCTGTCAAAGCAAAATTTTCAAAAATATTCTGATAACCATTGGCAGAAACCTTTTCAAAATATCGTTAAAATCTTTTTAAAGTATTTTTTGTGTTTTTTGGGTAATATAAAAAATATTTTTGAAAACATTTTTAACAGATTTTTTTAATGTTTTTAAAAATGTTACCATTTTTATTTTTTAAAAGATTAAGAAATATTTTTTTGGAAATGTTTCATAATATTGTGTGCTATGTATAAGAAGGAAATAGCGTTTATTTTATTCGCTATTATTTATAAAATCTTTACGCGTTTTTACTGTATATACTACATGCGTGGGCGTGTGTGTGTACGTGCGTGCGTGCGTGCGTGCGGGCGTGCGTGTGTGTGTGTGTGTGTGTGTGTTTGTGTGTGTGTGTGTGTGTGTGTGTGTGTATGTGTGTGTGTGTACATGGCGTATTGATTTGTCATTCACATTGTGACGCACACTGTTCATTATCAATATATACGCATGAAATTTGTCTGTGTGTATGTGTGCGTGTGTGTGTGTGTATGTATATATATCATATAATGCACAATGTGCAGCACAATGCGAATCACGAATCAATATGTCATGTTTTAACATAAAAAGTATACGATATTTTATAAAAATGCTACATTTAAGGCTTCTAATTCCTCCCAAGAACTCTGCATTAACGGTAGCGACGTACTGTCGCGGAAAAAATTAAATCTAATAGGCGTGAAACATAACAGATTGACGATGAAATTTCGTTTTGCATGTCATTTCGTTATTATGTGTTTCAATGTAACTTGTCTCGTATTTATCAAAATTCGTAAAAATAGGCCGCAAGTAAAGTTTCTTTGAATCTTATACATAAAATCGTATTTTTCACTTGTTTCAATATCTGTCCATATATTATCCTGTCTGAATAGGCTTTACTTTACGTGCTATTTATTAACTATTGGGCGGAAAAAGGATAGTCAAAGTCTATTTTTACAAGTGTTTTAAAACGATCTTATTATTCTATTTTATCCAAATTCTATTTACAAATGCTATGGCTAAAACATTTACGTGTTTCTCGCTTATGATGGACGTCACAACTTCAATATAACCACGTGAGCCGTCAAGAGTTTTTAGCAAAAATATCATGCACAACAAAAAAATTTTAGTGCGCCTGCACGCCAATTCACTGGTTGAAAAAAAACATGTTGAATACGTTCGTGCAAACGCACGACCATTTTATCTGATAATGTCACTGTTAAATATAGCATTTTTATAAGATATTCTCATTTATAATGTGAAAACGTATCACACTGTTTACCACCAACACATAGCATAGTCATTTTATCTCACGAATAACTGCGACATCACATTTCCTCGATTGTACATATGTTCCTGTCGTGCAACATAATTTTAACTAGCACCATCGGATCGTTTCAAAAACCGTAAAAATTGATTACTACTTTTTCTGAGCACAACAAAATTAAACTTTGCATCCTTTTTTTAATAAACGATATATTTGCAACATTATACAAATATAAAATATTTCATATTTTAATCTTGAAAATAATAATATTTCATTTTCAACCTTTTTTTAGTTCTACACGTTTAGTCATATCCATCAGGAAATGCCAATGTAACACTAACGCATAAAAATTGCAATTGCTTAATATGGAGATATGACATACGACTACAAACTTTGAAAGACTTTGTGTAACATTATTGAGTGCGCGACGACTCCTTCAATAATGAATCAGTCATTGTCATTGACGAGTATGTCACGTGAACCACGCGAAGGTTTCAAAATCGTCACATTATGTTCTCATGTTCGGTAATCAAGCTAACGGCTTTTCGATCATATGGCTGCGGGATTCCGTATCTAACGCAAATTACGGATTGAGTTGCTTGTGACACGTCGAGTATATATAATTATATGATACGTACCAATTATTACTTATTATTAGATAATTCCTCATCAGATTACGCAATATTTACGCTGACGGCTTCTTTGTGTCTGTTAATTATTTGAGTAATCAAGATAATTCGTGAAAAATACTTTAGACGAAGGCATCAAAAGCTTCCGGTAAAAAAAGGAGTTTCAAAAATTACGTTCATCATGAAATCATTTTGCGTTTTTGTAGAATTCTCACGAAATCTTTGTCATTGTTTAGCGACATGATTATGATGGTTAAATATGTTGAGTTTCATCATTCATTATTGATTATCTTCATTTTTCAGACTCTAAATCTCTCGTAAACATAGTGTAATAATTCCTTGCCATAAAACGTTACTAAATATTTCTTTTCTTCAAAACCTTGAAAACAAATAAGAATGTCAATATATGCGCAGTCACATATCAGTCTGTGTGAATAAAAATTATATTCAATTACAGTCAGTCTGACAAAAAATCCGGCTCCAATTTTCGTGTCAGCATGTATTTCTGATTCATTAGAATAATCCATTTTCAAATTTATTTCATTCTTTTATACATTTCGTTGTGCATTTCTTTTTGATGTTTGAAGATTTATTAATTTACTTGGTTTAGCATGTTTTTATATTGAGAAAACAAAATTTGTTAAAAAAAACTAAAGTATATTTAGTCCTATACGTTCAATGCGTTTAATTAAACATTGGCTTGATTCAATAATTAAATAATTCCATAAAGAAAGATGTAGTTCATTTGTATATCAACATTTTTTAATTAAGAATTAACTAAGCCAATTCGATTGAACGTGACGTGACGTTTCAATTTTCTAACAAATTTTTTGTCTCAATGTAGTAAAGTTACAGAGTTGCATTCTACAATCTTATACATACGTACGAGTATATTTAAATAGAGTATATTATAAAAATTATCATTAACTTCTTGTTATCGCATAGAATTAAATTACCTATAATTTTGTTAATTGACAATAAAATTTGTTATTTTAATTCACATGATTCACAATAAATGCCTTTAAATTATATACATTTTTTAGAAAATATTCTTTCACGGTAAAGAATCATTTTATATTTTGTATTGTTAAAATCGATATATGTTGAAATGTTTATTGATTAAAAGATTGAATAAGGCTCTGAAGACTAAAAGTCACAAGTTGAAAAATGCCAATGAGATCAACACTGGATAGTCATGTGCAAAGTTGTAAATGCAGATTTATTATATCAAAGAAAGAACATGGTAAACATTTCAACCGTTGATTTGGGTCATCAGTATTACGGTGAATGTGAATTTGACATGGAGATATATTCTAAATAGCGCGTATAAATACAGTTATATGAAGTTGAATAGTGATGCGTCGTTAAATAGGAAGACAACTGTAATGTTGGTTTCTTATTGGCATTTTTTAAATTTGTGACTTTAAAATTTTTGTATAAAATTTTTAATATATCCAAATGTTAATTTAACATGATGTGATCATGTTTGAATATTTTCTGTTAAATTGATATCCAATATTTTTTTAAAGTTAAAATAACATTGTTTAAGAATAAATAATATAATAATAATATAGTTAAAACGTAAATTCTAAATGAAATAAATAAAATATATATGACGATACAATGTGAATGAATGATAATTTTATTAAAAACAAATTTATTTTTACTATTTGTTTTTAAATTGTGACAAAGTTTTTTATTAATTGTGTCAATTTTTACGTAATATTTGTGTTATTCTCTAATCTATTTATCTTATATAACACGAGAGGTGCGCACGAGACGAGACGAGACGAGATTTCTGCGAACTCGATCTCGATCTCGATCTCGAAAAATCTCAAATATGCATCTAGATCTCAAATTTTTGAGAATATCGAATATATGATCTCGATCTCGATCTCGAAATTCGACGAGATCTCAACGAAATTGCAGAATGCTAAAAATAGTTCGAGAAAAATAAAAATGCAATAATAGTTTTGCTTATGAATATAAAAGTATATATTAATTCAAATTTTACATAAAATTATTGAAATATCTTATTTAATAAACTTGCACTCATTATTATAAGTTAAATAATGTTTAACAATGTAAATCAAAATAAAATTGTTGTCCTTCATCACATTGCAAACGTGAACGTGTTTGCATGTGTTTGTCCATTATCGGAAAACATTTTTTGTCCTCACGAACCAGAAAAGAGGACGGACATCATTAAAACTCGAAACTTACTATTGTGTCGTCAGAGCAAATAATAAAATATTTTATTGAGATCTCGACGAGATCTCAACGAGAATTTTAAACAATCTCTATCTCGATATGCTACATCTCGACATCGATCTCGACTGTTACAAGTCAATCTCGATCTCAAATCTCGTCTCGGAATCGAGACGAGATCGAGACAAGATCGAGATTTATCTCGTCTCGTGCGCATCTCGTGTTAAATTAGTATAGTTTCGGACGTGTAGAATGTGTTAAATTTAACACAAAATTTTTAATGTGTCTATTAGTTTATGTAGAAAACAGAATTTGTTTTATACATCTACGAAATATATCTAGATAAATATAATTATCGTATCATGTAACAATAAAATGGCATCACGTATTAATAAAAAAATGCAAAATTACGTTTTTAATCTAATTAAGACAGTTATATGTGTCAAACATTGGACGAGTACTTTCAGTGTTTAACTGAACACGTGTCAATAGGACTACACTATGAAATTGTTATCTTATCTATACTTTTGTATAATCACTTTTATTTATCAAGCAATTAAAAATCTAACACAAGTGGCCGCTTCTCGTTTTCTTAATTACATTCACGTGCATAAATCTCACTTCTGACACATTTAAGTAATAATAATAGATTAATTAATGATTTATCCAGGATTATGTAAAAATACAGTGTGATGGATGAATCGTACCAAGTACCAAGGCCCAGTGTTAAACACCCACGGAACCGTTAAAATATAACGTTAAAATTTAAACATTTTCAATTGTTTCTATTTAATTTAATTTTGTATCCCAATTATATATATAATTAATTTCTACAATAATAATTTTTATTTAATGAAATATTATATATTTTCATATTTGATTTTCTATTAGATAATATTTATAATTTGGCAATGATAGCTTATCAACTTAACAAACAGTTATTAATCGGATATATTAACGTTATTCAAATTTTTGTGTAATGGGTAATGGAATAAAGAACAGTGATAAATAATACACACACACACACACACACACACACATTTTATTAAAAAACTAATAAAAATATATTAATGTTTACATCAGTATATTTGTTATATCAGTTGATTATGTCGTGCCATGAATAATATATCGAGTTTTGCTGATGCGTATATAAATCAACAAGATGTATTCAATAAAAATAAATTAAATAAATAAAATCAAAATTAGTCCGATCAACTTGAAGTAAAAGAAGTTTAAATATTTATTATATAAAGGTTTTATAAAATTTGCGATTATTATATGATGTTTTTTATGGTTCTTCATAAACACCTTTTCGGATTTTTGTTAGTATATTCAGAGTATAAACGTACTTAATACTGTTATCAATTTTTGAAATTATAATGTACCATCAACGTCAAGTATACTTCTATTATCTTCATTTGATTAACCGTTTACGTCATAGCATTTATCTACTATGTACATCACTTACAATAATAAATAATTAATCTCTTTATCCTATGTAACATTCTTTTCTTTTTTTCATAAGCGATCTGTCTCGTGGTTTGCACCAATTTATTAATCGATTTTATCGATTGTCAAGGTCAGTCGGAAGCACTGAGGTTGCGACACTTTTCTTCCGACGAATTTAAGGACGCGCGATCAAGTTCACAATGCGAATCTCTGTCAAGCGTTTATCCCTGTTTATGCGCATAAATGATTATGATGTTGTCAAAGCGTATACAATATGCAACATAAATTTAAATAAATGTCAGTGCCGCGCGCAAAATCTATAATAAATAAATATTAAATTCATGAAATATAATATTAGTAAATGTCATGTTACAAAAAATTAATTTTTTAATTTTTTTAATTTAGCAATATATGTACATAAATAGCTTAGATAGCACAAAATATTCATAAAAGATTTAAAAACTATTTATAATAATTATTTGAAACTTTTATAAATATTTGCGAAAATAATTCTTAAATATTTTTGTGATCTTACATTGAAAAGATAATAAAGATTTATTATTATCATAAAAATATTTATTAAAAAAGTAAAAATATTCTTATAAATACTTGTTCTTTTATTTATTATGATATAAAATATTTATTTAATATTTGAAAAATAATTAGTAATAAATATTTATAAATATTTATTATAAATATTTTACGCTATTTCAGAAAAAAAATGTCAGGAAACGTTACTCGATTATAGGCAAATGCTAGAACATTTCTGAAAGATCAGTTTATATGCATCCTAAAAGCTAGTTATTTAAAATGTGTATAAATGTGCTGCATAAATGTATAAAATTTTATGTTACAGTATTTTTTATTATACATTTATTTACTATAATTTATTCCTTTAGTATAATTTAAAAATAATATGTTTCTTAATATTTTAAACACAATACAGCTAAAAATATACAGCTAAAACTACGCTATAATACACAAAATACAATTAAACATAACGATTTTTTTAGATAATTTGAATATAAAATTATTAAATTAGAGTTTAAAATAATTGTTTATGAAATATTTTATGCCTTATTCTGTATATTTTTTTTCATAGTTTTTATACAAATTGAAACATTTTTCAAAAATACTCAGAAATACTTAAAAAGTCTACATCTTATCTTAGAAATTTTCATACATGAATTCTATAGTATTATAAGATGTCTCATCCCATGATTTGTAAGAAGTATTTTTAATTTTTGTAGACTGTTTTAAGAAACAATTTTAGATTTTATGAGAAACATTTTATCAGAAATTATTAAACAAACAATCTTAAAAATCTTAGGAAATTTCATAATAAACATTTATGAAAAATTCTGAAAAAGGATGTAGAAAAAGTGCAGATGTAGAATTTTTATACATTTATATACAGGGTGATTATTAATGGTTGGAACAATTATTTATCATAAGAGATAACTTACCGCGCTCCATCTAATTTATATGAAGTGAAGTCATCTCTTATGGTAAATAGTTGTTTCAATCATTAATAATCGCCTTGTATGAATATACATTTGTATTATGAAATTTTATACATTTATAAAGCACATTTAATTATCTCGTAACGGTAACACTTCTAATTGTAAGTAATGACATAACGGTCACATGGAGGTCCACTAGACCCCCCTGTACAAAATCAGTCACCATTTTTCAGCTTTTTGATATTTCGTTGCAAAAATTTTACTGAACATACCTTAAGGTCTGTTCTTTAACACTTAATAATTTTTTAAAATTAGAATTTAACATAATGAAAAATTCAAATATAAAAAACTGCAAAATTTGACGTTTTTACAAAAAATATTCAGAAAACTTTTACTTTTTTAAATAATTCAACAAAAATTCAGGGATGTATTCTCAAGTTAGTATACTTTCAGATAATTTCAACGTTATAATGTAAAAATTCAAATAAAAAACTGCAAAATTTGATTTTTTTACAAAAATATTTATAAAATTTTTAATTTTTGAAATAATTCAACAAAAATGTACAAGTGTATTCTTAAAATACTATACTTTCAGATAAAAGTTAGTTTCATGGAAGATTATTCGATTTTGAATGGTTTGTGTACCCTTAAAATTAGCGTAGGGTCTTTTGGACTCTAGGTGATCTTTACGGATTATACAAACTTTAAATAGTCAGCTTTTCAAATGCATGTAAACCGATCTTTCAATGATGTTTGTCGAGCATATATTTGCACATAAATCGAATAACGTTTCCTGACATTTTTCTTTCCGAAGTATCATTCGATGTTTATGATAAATACTTTTAAATATTTATAATCATTTATCTTTTAAATATTAAATATATATTTTATATTATACTTATGATAAGTAAATAAACAAAATATTCATGATAATATTTTATACGTATTTTATAAACATTTTTATGATATTAATAGTAAATCTTTATGACCTTTTCAATATAAGATCGCAAAAATATTAATGAAAATTTTCGTAAATATTTATAAAAGTTCCATATATACATTATAAATATTTTGTTAATCCTTTGTGAATATTTTGCTTTCTAAGTTGTTCATGTATTGCTAAATTGAAGAAGTTAAAAAATTTAATATTCCTTTGTAACATGATATACTAACATTATTTTTCATAAATTTAATATTTATTTATTATAATGATGGCACATGACATATATTTGTTACATATAGTATATATGTATACGCAAATTTAATAGCATCACAATTCGAGGTCCAAGAGAACTAAATGTTAGTTTAGTTTAGTAAGACAAATAGAATTTATTCAAGATGCGTTACGTACACCCACGGTAATTGATTCTGTCTCTCGGAAAATTTTCCAAACTAAGAAGTCATCATCTTTCTACATACTCGCAGTTCATGATTAATGTAACGATTAGAGCCTATTGGTCATTACGTTAATCATGAATTGTAAGTATGTAGGAAGATAGCGACTTTTCAATTTGAAAATTTTCCGAGAAACAGAATCAATTACCGTGGTTATACATTATCGACTGATATGTCTTAAAGCAAATTACTTGTGCTAGCAATTTTTCGAGAATTCGAAATATTCTTAAATAGAGATTAGGACACAAAACGTAGGAAATGCGAATTAAACGCGGTAGTTAGTGCGTCAATAATAATAGTATATATTTCGCTTTTAGTACATCAATATGCATACGCACTAACCGTGTTTGACGCATTTTCTACGTTTTATGTCCTAATTTTAATATTGCCGAGTCTATCTTAAATATTTTTATTCTTAAATAGGTTTTTCAATTCATTTCATATAATATAAAAACTTGATCAAATGAGAAGTTCGTGATTAACATATAAGCATTCTTAAATTTTTTCACATTTTTTAATAGTACAATTTTCTTTAATTAATTTTTTCAAATAGCTTAAATCCTTATAAGAATAATAGTTTTTAGTAATTTAATCGCAAAAAAAATATAAGAAAAGTTAAAAACTGTTCATATAAAAAAATGGAATTTAAAGAACATTTTGCAATTAAAAAAATCAAATTTTACGGTATCATTTTCATATAAGATTATGAAATATGTATTAATTATTCAATTTTCTTCAAATATAACATGACAACGTGGCAATATCGCTCGATTATAAAACCACGAATAACTCCCAATTATGAGTTGTTTAATAATGACATATCTTATTACAAAATATGATTCTAAGGCCGGTATTCATAGTCGATTCTTATTTCAAGATCGTCTTAAGTAACATCTTAAGATGCTAATACGGCTCTCTGATTGGTTGATGGCATCTTAAGATGATACTTAAGATGATCTTAAATATAAGAATCGACTATGAATACCGGCCTTTATCTCAATTTCCTTTTTCGATATTTTGTAAATGTAAAACAGTATCAAAATTTACACAAGTAGCGTAACATAATTGTTATATCAATTAATCGCCCTTTTGAATGAAATAAATGATCATTTTCTTGGCCACTTTTAGTCATTTTCTTTTTGATATTGCTTACCAAAAACATTGTTCGGTGGGAAAAAACTTAAACTTTCACCACTGCGTTTGTTTATTTTCAACAATTATCACTTACAATGTTTTTTGCGACACTATCGCGTAATATTATTCGCGTGGGTCGAGTTTCTCGCCGAGCGAGAGGCGACAACGCCGTGTAACAATTGCGCCTTGTGTTATCGGCTCAGGGGCGTATTTCGCTCTGGGCCCGTATTAGAGATACGGTTTTTCGAGATTTTCGAATAGGCGAACTTGCGTGTGTTCGTATTGCGGCTCGCGGAGGCACGGCAGAGAGAGAGAGAGAAGGCTTGAACGTTGTCTATCTTTATCAAAAGCGGAATAATAAGTGCCAGAGAGCTTTCCGGACCCCTTACTTATCAATTTACGAATTGCCACGTTCTCACCCCGCTTGGTTCCGATTTCCGAAATCTTTGCCCCGATTGGGCGATCCAAATTTTCGGTTTCCAAGCGCGACGAATGAAAGACGATCGGCCGACAAACGATTGCCCACGGTCCCAGGACTTGTTTACAACCGCCTTTGCAATTGTAATATCGGCACCGCATCGTCCGAACAATATTTATCTTTGGGTAATAATCGCGTGCAAACAAAAAATGCTCGAGACCGTCCAAGATTTCCTTTTTTCGTTTTTTTTTATACTCCTTTTTTGATATTTTATTGTGCCGCGCCGTCCGACCGTCGCCTATTCTTTGTGGTGCATGTATTGCATCCGTATGTGTACACGCGATACGAATTTCGCGTCGTTACAAACATAATTGTTCATTTTAACTGACTGTCTCTGACTGTCTGTAATTCTGGACTTTGACACATTGATCAATATGATATATTTAACACACGAGTCGCGATGCTCTAATATCAAACTTGATTGATGATAAAGAAGGTTGATGACAAGGAAATTTACTTCTCAAGTTATTGCACCAGTAATGAGTAAACAACATATAATCATCGCGCTGATACTATTTCGATGCGAGTGCTATAGTTTACATAATAATTAATTGCAATTAATGGCGCAACGTGAACAACCGATCGAGACCGGTCTCAATGGCAACTTTTATGTTAAACTAGTTGCTACGCTGATGTTTTTTGTATTCTAAGAAAATTATAGTACGAACAGAATGAATTTGCGACATATCACTAATGACATGCATATAAAAATTTGTAGTATACAATCGCGCTATATTTTCTAAAAAATCTTGTACTATTTTCACGTTTTATAGAAAATGATAAAGAAAATATATTTTGAAATTCTAGCTACGCACATGATCATGAAGATAATAAAAAATTTTAATACACGTGAAGATAATAAAAAATTTTAATACACGTCGCGTGCTTAGAAGCACATTTTCTGAGAATTTTATTTTGGGATTTAAACACATTTATCGCGTCGTTAAAATTACTTTTTCAAACTTTTCGTTTGCGGTTTAACGCTAATTATGAATTAACTGTATATTGTCTACATGGAGTCAGATGGAGGAAATTTTCTAATTTTCATCCGAGAAACCTTGGACGAGTTACTGGAAGGATCTATACCTCGTATCGTTGAATAATGTATGTATGTTATGCTGTGGCCATGTCAGTAATTTGCGTTTAATCTGCCAAGAAGGAAACATTTTGTCGATAAATAACCGCTTTTCAAGATTTTCTCGTATTTAAACGAATCGCATTTGATCGTAAAACATTGATGGAAAGAACACGATATTTATGCGAATTGTTTCTAAATTACGAAACACGATTCAAGAGATCTTATCATAGTGCAATGTGAAGTAGTGACGTTAGACATTTATTCAACTAATTGTAAATAGATGTTGCAATGTCGACATAGTTCCTGTTATAATGCAATTCTTTTACGAGTATTTTTCGAACAATATGGTGATATCGTTTGAAAGATTAATTGACATGAATTACTTCTCTTTCTTTTGCTCTCTCTTAAAAAGATTCTACAGTTTTTCATATTTACGATATTTCTTTAAGATGATTGATTGATAACACAGTTCAACATTGTTTTTAGGATTTGAATAAATAAAGTGTATTCCAATTGATTTTTGGTCTTTGAATAAAAATTCAGCTGCTAATGTTGTCCATCACGTCACAATTTTGAGAAAATCTGCGTTAAAGAGAGATGTAAAAAATGACGATTTTAAGATTTTCAGGACATAATAGTGCCAGCATTTTTTTTTCAAATTTCTTTAATGTCATGCAAAAGAATCAAGTTTTAACTTTTTTTAACATACTTTTCTTTCATTTCGATTTAATTCTTCGTTTTCGAAGAAAAATCAAAGAACACTGATCACATGTGTTTAATATCAGGTTTAGCATTATTTTCTTGCAATGAATGCGAATAGTTATTTATTTGCGAAGTATTTTTCACTGCTAAACACAAATTCGTTAACTAAATTCGCCTATCACATCACAATCAGTTCTGATAATAAGTCATACGAGCAAAGAAGAGTAATACAACTGGTATATGAGTATTATGTATAATAATGTAATAGACAAATTTAATGGATTTGAGTTTAGCAGTAAAAAATACTTTGAAAATGATCTAAACGTCCTAAAAATTCTAAAAATTGTCGTTTTTTTCTTTTTTATCTCTTTGACTAATTTTTCTTAAAATTGTAACTTGATAGGCAACTTTGACAACTAGATCCGTTTTTTCAGCGATAAAAATCCATCGGGAAACATTTGGTTTAATCAGAGCATCAAAATGTCTATTTTTGTATAACTGTAATCTGTCCATTCTTTATTCTTTTATTTATGCAATTACCTTACAAATCTATTTTTACAATATAAGCCAACAAATTACTGTTCTTTACCATTCGAAAGAGTGCGTAATCTTGAGCATTTCAAATTCAATTATGCGCGACTATTATTTTTTTTACAGTAACACGTGTAACATGACGCAAAACGCGTGTGCAAATGTATTTTTTTTCTTTAGATATTGTATCTGTCTGTTCAACCTGTTCATAATTCTGTGTGTTTTTCCGTTACATTGTATTGGGAATATATTACAGTCGGTTAGCCGCAATTTGATGAATAATCGACTATTACTTATATATTTAATATGTTTTATGTCTACAGCTTTACTATTAATGGATTGTTATATTGCATATTTTGTAGATCAATTATTGTACTTCTCAGAAAAATTTCATCGAATATATCATCTTTGTTAAAACAGATTTGTGTTATATAATATTTTTATTGTAAATTATTCATTTATATTTAGACATTTTATAAAATTATATATACATATAATATTATATACATATTAATAATATAATATATATAATTTTTATAATATATATTATTATATTTATTATTAATTCTAAGTTATCACACCAAAGAAACGACATACTCTATGCGATTTTTAACATTGTTGTAACTTTTTTGTAATATAATTTCAAGATTTGGATTGAAATAAAAAAAAACTTTAACTATCCGTACGAATAAAAATAAAGATATTCTTTTTAAAAATATAAAAAATGCCAATGGAGGCATTTTTTCAAATTTTATTCTTAACGTTAGAGTACACAGTTTAAAAAGCATACCTGATACTTTCGGTTGATTAACTTGTAAGTTTTTGGCGTTGGATTTATTTTATTACATACATTTATTTTATTATATTGCGTTCCAGATAGCATAAAAATAAGTGTATAAAAACATTTTAATATTAATAATTAACAAAAGTCATTCAATAAAATGAAAATGTGTGTCATATTCCCTTCTCTTCTATAATGTATACGCATTATTACATGCTGTATAATGCTTTTTCTCTTTTTGCATACTAATGCGCGCACACACTATGAAACTTCTTGGATTCTATTCGAGATTCCTTAATTGCATGTACAATATAATAATTATTTATAACAATATATTTTATTTACCATTTCATATTGTACAAATAATAAAATTTTACTCATTAGTTGTAAAATTATAATTTCTTGATCTTTCAAACATTTCAATTTTTGATACTTTAAATAATTAATGTTTCACCAAAAAAATTTTGACGAAGTTATTAACATATTGCTAAAAAATGGATATCCCATCGAAACTATTTTTGACAATATTAAAAGAAGACTATTTAATAAATTTTTTAACAATAAGTTCGACAATAACGAAACAGAGCTTAACAACGAAAAAATATTTTACTATTCCATATGTTGACGACATATCTGAAAAATTTGAATATTTTTCAAAAATGATCCCACAATAAGCATAGAGCTTTAATAGATTGAACAAGTTCGTCAGAGCATAGAAAGACAAACTACCACGAGATTCACACCTCAAAGTATGTAGTATACGAGGTGTGTTCAAAAAGTATCGCGAATTTTGTGTTTTTTCAAAAATTATTTATTTATTCATGAATATCTATTTTGTCCCCTTCAAAGTAATCCCCATGAGATATTATACACTTGTGCCAACGGTTTTTCCAATCTTCGAAGCACTTCAAAAAATCATTTTTTTTTATCTTGTTCAGCTCCTCCTTCGATGCCGTCTTTATCTCGTCAAGCGTAGCGTAACGTCGTCCTTTCATGGGCCTCTTCAGTTTAGGGAACAAGAAAAAGTCACAGGGGGCCAGATCTGGGGAATACGGTGGCTGCGGCATCATTAGTGTGTTGTTTTTGGCCAAAAAGTAAAGCAATTTACTTAAAAGTAAAGGCAATTTTGGTACGAATTTCGCGGCGACCCGTCTCATGCCCAAATCATTGATAAAAATCGAATGGCACGAGCCAATCGATATGTTTAGGTCCTCAGCAACTTCTCTAACGGTGATTCGACGATTGGCCAATACCATTTTCTCCGCTTCATTAATTTTTTCGTCTGTTGTTGAAGTGCTCGGGCGTCCGGCACGCTCTTCGTCGTTCACATCTTCTCGGCCTTCTGAGAACATTTTGTACCACCGATAAACGTTGCTTCGGTCCAAGGTAGCTTCTCCGTATGCCACAGTCAACATTCGGAATGCATCCGCGCACTTAATTTCGTTTTTCACACAAAATTTGATACAGGTTTTTTGATCCATTTTTTTGAATAGGTAAAAATCGAAGACGATCCAAAACACGTGCAAGCAAAGCAGCTGTCAACAATTAAGTGAACATTCAAAATGGCCGAGCTTGTTGGCATAAGTGAGAGACATGAGTACCAACATAACGCCACAAAAAGATCGAAATTCGAATATACGTAACCCGCGAAAATTCAAAATTCGCGATACTTTTTGAACACACCTCGTACAAAATCAATTGCAAAGATTGTGAGGCTTTGTATGTTGGACAGACGGGGAGACTCCTTAAAACCAGAATAAACGAACATAGAAATCACATTAACAGAAATACGTCTCAAATAATACATGTTAAAATGTATCTTTATAAAGTTTTTGAAATTTGTCATGCAATGATATGTAAGAAATCACACAATGATTTAACCTCTTTGAAAAGGACGACGTATATCTCTATCACGTTATCGCGGTATTAAAGTGATAGTTTATATCGAGATGAAGCGGATTTGCGACTGATTGTAACATATAAAATAAATCAACAACATTGCATAAACTTTTGCAAAATAGGAGGAAACTTTTCCAAAAATAGTTTTTAAGAGGTTTGATAAACCCATATCATTGAAACTCTTTGAACGTGCACGAACTTATCGGCCAGTGTCAAATTAAAAATTACAAATTTATTTCGTAGAAAAAAGAAGAATACAAAATCAGACAAGTGATTAAATCCACAAGTGTTTCCTTAAGACTTACTTGTTAGTTTCAAGTCTGTATTGACAGTCGATTCTTAATGTTGTCTTAAGTACTGTTTTAAAATATCATTAACCAATCACAGAACCTAATATTAGCATCTTAAAACATTATTTAAGATGGTCATGAATTAAGAATTGATTATGAATTCTGGTTTTATTGTGATGTTAATAAATAATCAAAGAAACAAATCATTACAAAGAAAAGATGAGTTTTTGATACGTCTTAACTTATGTGTAAGGTTTATCGTTCTCATTTTTATCACCTTCTGTCTTTATTGTCTTATTTATGATCTATAAACTTAATAATCGAATTTTAATAAAAATTATTGAAGTTTAAGGAATTTATGAAGATTTAAGGTTGTTCTGGTTGTATCGTCCAAACGAAAAGTTAAAACTACAATGAAATATATTCATTTTCACTACAAAAGTTCTTATAAAATAAAAAATTGTATTTCTTTGGAAAATACAATAAAAAATTTATAGTTTATAATAATTTTTTAACAAAAATAACTAAATTTTTGTTGCAATTTTAAAAACATAACTTTTGAACAAGTTAGTAGATATAAATCAATTTTTGCAAAAATTGATTAGAGTTTTTAGTATATGCAAAAATTTTGATTTAATTTGTAATTTTCTTTCCCTAAAAACATAATTTTTGTAAATTTGATGAAGAAGAAACATTATAAAATAGATCAACATTTTTACATATACTAACAGAACTCTAATAAATATTTGTGCAAAAAATGATATACATCTGTTTGTTCATTTAAAAGCCATTTATAAGATTAAGAACAAGCAAAAAATTAAATAAGTACTTTACTTTTAAATCAATACGAGAATTGGATTCAAATTTTATCAGATGCACAAACAGATGTAAATAATAGAATAATCAGTGAAACTTTTACATTCTTGGTAATGTTTTTGAAATATCATCCATACATCCTTGAATTTCTATGCTTTAAGAAAATAATTGCTACATTAACGAATGTAATACAACACACAATCATTTCAACTTGTACATATTTCAATATCTTTGAGTTAGTATCACGTGTTTCTCTTGAAATCTCAAATTTACTTTGAATAAAAATTAATACTCATTCAATCACTGTTATCAATTAATTGTGACATTAATATTTATTATTGCCATGCCGATAAATTGGATTTACGTAAGAAACCGGTGTTACTCATTTAACCGTGATTAATCAGTGTAAAGTATATCAGGATTTTTTTTTAATAACCTGATTTAGTCGCTAAAAATACTGAAGCTATTTAAAATCGTGCAAGTCACGTTTAGTATTGTCGAAACCGCGGAAAATGAAAGTAGAAAGCGTCTGTCGAAACTCCTAATGCTATTTCGCAATCTTTAGTGCATCTAATTATGTTTCCAAACGTTGCGGTCTGTCCTTTTTGCGGTTGTAAATCAGTTTGGAAAATAAACTCTTTTAAATGCTAAAGAAGAAATATGATTCATAAAGTGAAGTAAAACTTCTATTTAATTTCCAGAAAATTTCCACGGAAATTTTACTATTCAGCAAAAGAATAGGTAAATCAAGAAACGTGGAAATTTATTTTGTAACAGTTGAAAATTTGTCTAATTAAAATTAAGAATTACTTTCACAATCATCAATTTCTTATTTTTTTAATTCTATTATATAATTAAGTGACTCTCTCTCTCTCTCTCTCTCTCTCTCTCTCTCTCTCTTTGAGCCTTGGTTCTTGTCAAAACGCATAGTGACTCCTCGTACGTAATGTACTTCTGTGATGTGCGCTTTTTACAATTTACACAGATATATGGGACTTACAGTTTAAAACGTAAGCCAACTCTGAGCGGCCTAATTTAGAAGGGTTCTTTTGGCAAGATACTCTCAGTAGTTTGTCATTGTTTTCTAAGAAGTATCGATCGAATAAGATCAGATGTTTCTGATTAAATGACATTCCCCATAAAAATAACGCAAAATTAAATGAAAAAAATATATGTACAGATAATAATAAAATGTATAAATAATAATCTTGTTATTAACAAATAAGAAAATAAAAAAATCGCAAAATGTTTATATACAATAGAATGCAGCTTAGTATATGTTATGTATCAAAAAAGAGATGTAACTACATATTATAAATTGCATATTTTTTTTTAAGAAACTGTGATGTTTTTTACTAATTGGGTGATAATTATTCTGTGCATAAACATACTAAAGTATGGTTATTAAAAAATGAATTTATGAAATTTTATATTTTATGTCAGAATAATTACATAAAACATCTCGTAACTATTAAAGCGATGCTGAAGTTACGGTGGAACTCACTCGACGTCGGTACTGCAGATTTTTCTTCAACAGAAAGTCTTGAGATTTGTTCGCGTCGCATGCTCCAAGAGCACTTGGATCACTTGGATCACTTTTATCACCAATCACAGCATTAGAACTAATGCTGTGATTGGTGATAAAAGTGATCCTAGTGATCCAAGTGCTCTTGGAGCATGCGACGTGAATAAACCTTTGGTCACCCGCGGGGTGAAGAATAAGAGGAATAGGCTAGCGCTTTTTGTCAAACGCACTCGTCTGTCCTTGTTTTTCGGCTTTAGCGCCATCTAATGCAATATCTCTTAACTACTATGAACACAATTACTGCTCTTCGCACCAATTCTGCGTTCAAATTACATAAACAATATTCAGACATTTATTTCTCTCATACTAGAACTTCTAGGATCATTCTGCAAGCGCTGTATTATTCTTTCATTTAATTCATACGCTGAAAACCACTTATTTCATACATACAAAGACTAAAACTTTTATAGGAGGCACATGTTATCACGAGTCGGCTGTAGAAGCCGATAATTAAACTATAATTTTTTAACAAATGAACAAATTTGTGTATGTTAATAACAACAAATAAATAATAGTCTGAATTAACGAGCAAATATTATAATTTTAAATGGATCTTGAAGTTTACATTAATATATAAATATTCAACAAAAGACATGTTTAGACTTAACTTGGTCCTCTTCAAACCGAAATATAATATAATAATAAAAATCACACGGAGTTGAAATTATATTATATGTTTTTAATGCTAAGTATTAGAGTCATTTGTTATTATCTCACATTAAACAGCTAACTAAACAACGAAAGTCGATCTGAACGGTTGTCAGCGATTTAAGTCACAATGTTATAATTGGCACCATTAGCAAACTTTATAATTAATAATGACTTTTTATTGACGAACACGATTATCACTTGATTTGGAGTGACATCGTTAGTGACTATATTATCACTTGAGATAAATTAATAGAACCTAGACCTAAATCCATTAAACGTTTAAAAATTTGGATAGCGCTACTTTACATAATTATATTCAAGTTACCTAGTTAACTGTTTAATGTGAGATACTAGCGAACGACTCTAGTACTTAGCATTATAAACATGTAAAGCATTATAAACATATTATTTCAACTCCGTAAGATTTTTATTGTTATTATATTTTAGTTTGGAGAGGACCAAGTTAGGTCGAAACATGTTGCACGTCGAATATTTATATATTATTGTAAACATGAAGATCCATTAAAAAATGTAATATTCGCTCGTCATTCACTTTATTATTTATTTATTTTTTTAATTTTTTAATTTACTTTTGTTTTTCACATTAAATTATAATTTCCAATACAAGTTTTTGTCATTACTTCAATTGTGGAAAAGGATTTTGATTATTATGAGATCTGTAAAGCCAATTAAGAGATATGACTGTCCAAAAATAATCGCATATAGAGATCGCTCCAGCATCGCCTAAATTTTTTAATAACTCTACTTTAATAATATCTTCATGCATGCAGAATAAATAAAAGAATTATTATATAAAAGTTATCTAATTCTATTTTTTTAAAATAACACTAACCTTTATGTAATCTAAAAATAAAATTTTTTGACAAAAAAATTTATTTTAAATTAGCATTTTATTTAAAACTAATGTTAATTCTTCATTACGTCAACTCTTCTAGGATTACTGCTAGCACTAATTGTATATTTCGACAATAAACTCTGCGATGTTGGCACATTCCTACAGAGGACAAAGGTTTCATACATATAGCTTTCACTCTCATCATGAACACATTTGTGAACCGTAGGAGATAAAGGCATATATACATGCATTAATGATTTTTCTATTATTTTTTTCTCCTTCAAATCATTAAACTTTGATTCATTTTTAACGATAATGCATCGATTATAATGTATACAAAGTGAGTAATAATTATTTGTTATCTATACATAGTTAATTATATGTATATTCTTTTTTATGGAGTAAACACCTCTCTTATATAAAAAAAGATATATATGACCAACTGTAACATTATATATTGTATACATGTATATTTGATTATTTCATTAGCAATTAAGTTGCTTTGTATTCGGAAGACACAACGCGACAACGAATTCTGAAAACTCAAGCTGCGCCCTCGGATACGACCTCGTGCAAGGATCGCGGATACAGTATGACGAATTATTAATGCCGCGCCTTGACATGAATCGTAGTTAATGAGCTATCTATACGAAATAGATACGATGAAACATGCAAACAAATTACGATTTTCTTTCCGCTGTTTGTGAAATTGTTCAAGAAAGCATATACATCCCTTCCGCTTTTAAAGCAGCGCGTTCTCCCATGTGTATTCTGCGCGTTACATTTTATTCTAAAAAAGAACAAACAGTTATTTAGATATAGCAGTTTTTTGCTGTTGATCATGATTTTTAGTAAAAAAAAAATTTTGTACAATTGTCAAAAAATATCCAAAGATTTCTATTAAGATAATCTCGTCAACTAACAAAATATAAAGAAACTTAAACGGTTAGAAACAATTTGAATTAATTTGCAAAAATAAATGTTTTTTATTTAGAAAATGAAGAAACTTATAAAGCATAAGATGAAGGATTTTGCACAAAAATCTGTTCTTTAAACTACCTACTATGCTTTGTGGACGCCTTTCTCATGGCATGATCGACGCTATTTTCCATTTAACAATAGTGAATTTAAATGAATTTGAGGGCTTTTACATTTCCTGTTGACGTTTTAAAACTTGTGATGCAATCGTCGTCCGGGTATTAAATAATGTAAAGGCCGCGTTTAAAACGTCCACGCGTTATGTTCGCATAAGAGTGAGTATAATCAGAAAATTGTCGACATCCTACTTCTATGTTTTCAGTATAATCTTCCATGAGAAGCGTTGCTCTGCAAACAGAAATTTCTATGTTAAAACAAAATTTTTTTACTTAGACAAATCTTTGTCTATAAAACAATGTTTCTTGTACTTTTCAATTGAAAATGTTGAGACATCATTATTTTATTAGAAACATTAAGTGTTAGAAACATTAAAACGATAAAAAATTAAAGCGAGAGATAACAGAAAGTAATACTTGTTGTATTTTAATGATTATTTTATTATGCAAAAATGTAATAATGATTTAAAAGATTTTCTTTGACGTGCTATTTTTTGAACAAATTTTTAGGAATTTTTTTAGGAAAGTGTAATATTTAATATTTTCTGAAATTACTTTTTGTCTTTTATTTATTATTGTTTAAATTGATTCATTATTTTTTAATAAAAAATAAGAATAATTATTAATAATAGATTTCCTTGACTTTTGTATGATAATAATCATGATTTTGGATCGCAATAGACTGAAATTAAAAAGAAAACTTCGTTATTTTGAATAGACAATAGTTTCATGCAGAATTCTAAGTTAAAGCCTAATTTTCTTATTTTGCTCAATAGATAAATAAATGGCACTTGCTTAAAAGAAAGTTTAATTTTTACTTCATTTTTTTTGTGTTTGAGCGCCAAAAAATAGAAAAAAATTAAGTTATCAGGACAATTGTTTTATTCTCAAGTATTCCCAGTAAACACCGAATATAACATAAATGTAATATATACTATGTACAATGCGGTGCAATAATTCGAAAAACCTACAGCGATTTCGGCTAGGGCGTACCGGTGTTCCACCTTACCGGTGGCACACAAACTGGCTCCGACTATTTTCTCGGGTCCACTTTGTGTACACCCAATATGCACTTATGAGGTGTATTGAGCCCAGACGAACACGCGGCACCATTGAGGGACTGAATTATTTAACTAGCCAAACACAAAAGTTGCACCGACACCTGAAATGTGCAACCGGTGTGCCCCAGCCAAAATCGCTACTAATAGATGGTTGATTTACCGACGCCACAGTTTAACACATGTAGGGGAAAGTAGGGTTATTGTACGCACTGGGTAATTGTACGCTTCGTGGTTTGGCACCTTCCCGATGAATAGAAATTATATCACGACGATATTTGTAGGCTGAAGGCATTTTTTAAATATATAATCATACGTTATATCATTTAAAAACGTAGTTAATTGAAAAAATAAGAAAAAGTAAAATCATGATTTTTCTTACGATTTTGGCGTTTAGAAAATAAGGCAATAAGTCCATATTTTTACTTTATTCATTTAATTTTGTTATACCTAACAAAAGTACGTTTTTTCCTGCGTTCTTTGAACTATTGTTTATTAAATTTAATTAAATAGTCATCAAGTAATTGTTTTTTTATCAAATCAAGTCTGCTGTCGACAATTTTACGCATCCATCTTGAAAGGCGTGAGACCACGTGAGATCAACTATAGTGCCACTAGTACAGTGTAGTGCAGTGTAGTGTAGTTAAAAGAATGGGCTATAACCTCATTTTTCCTCCGCGTCCATTTATCCAACCACACGTACAATTACCCAAGGCCCGAGAAATTTTTTCGTTTAACCACTTGTTTCTTTTTGCTGAATATAGCATTATCAAATAAAAAATTCTTCAATATGACAATACATAATGATAAAAAAATGTTTAAAGTTTCTATTTCTATACTCGTATCGATTTCAACTTTAAAAATCACTTCACTGCGATAAATTTCCCTTAGGTGCGTGCAATTTACCTACTTTCTCCTATATTGTATAATGTTAGACTGTGGCGTCGATAAGTCAGCCATCTACTAGGCTCTTCGAATCATTGCACCGCACATAGATATAACACATGTAGGTATAGGTTGTATAACATTACATCTATGCAGAGTTGGATATTACCTAGTTAGAAAAATAAAAGTAAAGTTAAAAAATTAAATAATTTCATTCAGTTACATTTCAGACAATTAACTTTTAACTTAATTTAATTACGTTTGATCGATAACTATTAATTTTTAATTTAACTTTCTTAAAGTTAACTGTGCCACATAAATATAAAAACGTTGTGAGACATCGCGCGTTTGTCTATAACTCTACATTGTATGAGGGCTTTGTTTTTGGATCTGTACAAATTTGTTCATATATGATGAGCCATATGAATAAGGTACAGATTTAAGATAATTATAAAAATAATACAGACGTGAATTATGCATAATAGAAATGTATTCCAAAAATTATCGGAAAAAAGTGTTGCAATCTTTTGTTGACCGTACAGTCATAATCCTTTATACATTTATTAAAACAATCTCAACATAATTTTGATATATGTATAATGGAACAAAAGTCTTTCTCGATTTTATTTTATCTTTGAAGACATTTTTATTGAAGGTATCTGCTTTATCGTAAAAAAGATAAATCTTATCCGTGATAAATTATTAACTACAGTTGAGAGGGCAGATACATAAGCAGTAATTCATTTATCTTCTTTATCGACATAAACAATATTCTAACCGATACACATGATATCTGCATTATCCATCCATGTGATTCATCTATTAATCCTCAATTCAGTTTTAACATGAATTTTAATATGATTATTTAATAATTTATATGATTTTTAAAGTATTTATTTTTTGTATGGGCGTAAAATCAATATTTAACGAGAAATATTACTTTAAAAATATTTTTATTTGAATAGGCGCGCAAACGTTTTGACATCATAACTTAAACGCTTGATTGGCTGTGACTTTTACATTAGCTACACTATAGATTCTACAGTGTAGAAAAATTACAATATACATCTTATTGTATGTTCTGCTCGAACATAAGTCAAATATTATGAAAGAGCATTTAATTTTATCCCAGGTTTGACAATAATATACAATAATGTGAGAAAACTTAGAATCAACGGTGTTTCTTTCTAATCTCATATAAAGCATGACATTGCTATGTTTAAATAATATAAAATTCAAAAACTGCAATTTTTTTAAAAAACTAAAGGTTTTGTTTACCCGATAAAATAAAAAATCAAAATTTAAAAATGTTAAAACCGGATTACATATTGGTCTTTTACATTCCAAAAGTTTTAATCAATCGATATGGTTTCTAGAGAGCACAAAGTAATCTAAAAGATAACTAAAAGATGATTTAATTGTTATAAACATACTTTTTAGTGACTAAATGTAGTCGACAAAAGATGACTGAACGATAAATGCCGAAAGGACAATTATAAAAAAATAATGATAAAATGTCTTTTTAGAAAGTTTATTTTTCAGCAAAACAAAAAGACATCTTATAGACAACTTTTTATTTGGCTGAAAAGCCAATTTAAAGGAAATATCTCTCGTCTTTTAAACATCTTCCCGCCTTGTCGAAAAAATAATTTAAAACAGACATCTTTTAATAGTTTTTTGGTATTTTGTGCTGAAACTATGGGATTTTCAATTGTAGATAAATTTGTTTTTAACCTTTTCCTAACAATATATTGTTATTGTAAATGTTATACATATACTTGTATTGAATATTCAAATGGAACGCTTGAAAAATCTAGCTTGAATTATTCAGAGCTAGATGTAAAGTAAGTCATAAGTTTTTCACTAACATTTGAAATTGAATATTTTAATAAAAGAATAATTTTATTTATAAAAAAACGTGTTTTAAATATAAAAGTTTGCAATGTTCATTCTGGTCAATAATATTTTTATTTTTTTGGTATTATAATAATTATAGTAATCGTAATTTATAAAAATTATAATCTAGATCTTTTGCAATAATATTTATATTAATAAACTTTAATATAGTAGCATAATTATGTTTATAACATTATTTTTCTTACTTTTAGGGTATACTTTAACTTTATATATTGAAATAATTATATTTTTTGAAAACAAACATTATAAATGTTTATTTTTTCTATTAAAGTTTATAATTTCCTTTTTCTTAATATAGTATTTAGGTTTTGTTTTTTTATTTTCTTTGAAAAGATTTTTAAAACAAAACACTTTTCCACGTTTTTATAAAACTTTTATTGTGTTATATAACTTTTAACATTACTTTCAAAACCTCTTTTTTCTCTTACTGATTTAAATTCTGTACAGTTTGGCGTTTTGTTTAAAAAAAATAAAAATTTATTGAAATGTATAGAAGATACAACTAGCAAGCAAACAGAAATGGATTTTAATGGATTGAGACTTTATAATCCATTTTAATTCATTTGAATACATTTTAGATTGAAGAATAGCAATTACGTTATTTTAATTCTGTGTCCATAGATTAATATGGATTGCGTGACCCTCAAAAACTTCTTTTGGATTGAAAAAATAGAAATTGTTTTATTTCAATCTCGTTTCATAGATTAAAATGAATTACACGGTTCACGTAATGTGTATTAATTAAAAGAATAGAAATTTCATAGTTTTAATTTTACTTCATAAATTAAAATAGATTCAAGGAATTCTTAAACTTTAATTAAATTGAAATAAATTTTTAAAAAATTGAGAATTGAATTCGGCAACGACTACACATATGGAATCCATTTCGATCCATTTCAGCCCACTTCCATTTGCTGGA
This sequence comes from Solenopsis invicta, assembly GCF_016802725.1. NCBI lineage: Eukaryota > Metazoa > Arthropoda > Insecta > Hymenoptera > Formicidae > Solenopsis > Solenopsis invicta. The sequence goes on along the minus strand of NC_052664.1, from coordinate 7,956,163 downwards.
AAAAGAAGCCTCGAATCCAAAATACAAATGATTACAATGACTTTCGACAGAAGTAGTTGAGAATTAAGCAGTAATTAAATTAATCGCTATCACTTGTATTGATCATTACTTGAAGATGTTCAAATTTTTTTTATTTAATAGAGAAAAAGAGGCTAATATGGCACCCATTCATTTTATTAAATTCATTTTATTAAATTTTCATTTTATTAAATAAATTGTTTATAATTAATATTTTCTATTGAAACTTTAACGATTACATTCGTTAGAATGTTGTTTGACAGATTCTAGACTTAAAGTAATAAAATATTTATTATTTAGGACGTGATTTATGAAAATCTAATGCACTGCATAATTGGTGAAAGAAAAAAAGTGGTTGTAATATGACTATAAAAATAATTTTAAAAAATTAGTTTAGTTTAAAAGAAACATAGTACCTTATTACAAAATTATTTACATTATATATTTTTAATTTTCCATTGTTTAGAATTTTCCTAATTTAAAATTTTCCTGCGTTCAGAAGCTTTAGAAATACCATCAGAAATTTCATTAAAATAAAATATTATTTTATCCCCGTTTAACATTAAACAACAAACATAAAATGATATCTCTAATGTTTCTGAACACCGCTCTTTATAATGACAATCGATTTATCGAAGAAATATTTCAATACAAAACTTTGTATAATTCGAAATGTATACGGCCGTATAAAAAGTTAAATAACAAAAAAACATTCGCGTATATGTATGTACATACATACCTTCGTGTGATAATACGCTCAAGTTTAAGAATAATAAGGAAGTGTATGTAATTAAAGGTTAAAAGTGTACCTTGAAAAAGTTTAGAAATGCTCAAAAGTAAAAATGTTTTATAACAATTGGCAGTCATTTTAGCATCACTAAAACACGACGAGTTACTAAACGAATAACTCCATAACCAATTGTTAGAATACGTCATCTAATACCGGAAATAATAGGGGTAGCCATATTGTCGACAATAGCCATAATACCCTCTTCTTCTCTACGTTTGAAATTATATTAAAATTTATTTGAGATACTTTATGCATCACTGTTTCAAGTTGTTTACACACAATCGTTGTCACATTTATCATATATGTGTTTGTAAAAAAATTATACACACTGTTTTCAATATATTTATATTTGTCGTAATATTGTTCGCAAATGCGTGAATGACATAAAAGTAAAAATTGGATTATATCCGAATCTGCGAAACTTTGTAGATATTTAATGAGCATTATATCATGATTTTAATTTACAGTAAGCGACATTTGCCACACACGTAATCGTTCATTGTGTACATTGTGTTGACATAATCATAATTCGTGCGGTACGTCAGGGCAACAAAATTATAAATGCGATTCGCAAACATGAGAGAATGTGCAGTGTCACAACCGCCGTACAAGTCATCGATTGCGCAATTGCTCAACCTCTGATCACGCTTTGCGGAAATGCGGTTGAGATAAAATATTAAATTAGAAAAGTGAGGAAAGGAAGAACTTTCGCTCTTTTGGAAGTTACTCGCTCGCAAACATATGTCCGATAATTACGCATTCTGCATCTACCGAATGATTGAAAACGTGTGATTGTTGTAATGACTCAGTTCGGTTTGAATTGCAAACATTTCTCGTAGATTACGTCGCGTAGACCGTTGCTCGCTGATAAGAAATAGCGCTATAAAGGGGTCCGCTAAGCTTGGCTGTGCGATAAGAGTAATGAATTATTTATTAGTATCGACGATTTTTTATTTGCATCGACTCCTTTGAGTCGCCTCGGCATGCAAGAACACTTGCTGCACTGAATATTTAATTTTATTAAGTCGTAATTCTCACGTGCGACGTATGTTATACCATTCACGAATAAGTCGAAATCATAAGAGAAAATCGTGAATCGCACGCGCCATAATATCGTTTTATTTAGCTTCAAGAGACAATTGAACAATGAAGTAAAAATGGTCTTAATTCAAAATTGAATAACTCAATGACATAAAATTATACAACACTTAGCGAGTACACAAATTAAAAGTAAAGATTTACGTTTTAAACGTTGTAAACCGCATGTATGTTGTGTGCGATTTTTAATTCACATTCTGGAACGTTGCAAAGTTTGTAAAATAGTTTGAGATTTTGACACATCATTATTCGTATTCGTGTAGCTTCGTAAAAAGTCAGTAATTTGTTTGATGAAATACTAATTTCAAAGTAGAGATTTTAAGATATAAAATGCTTTTTGGAACATTATGATTATCTTTTACAAACTTACACTCTCTTGAAAGCCAATTTTTGGTGATCAGAATAAATAATCCTTTAATTTTGCTGTTAAATGTATATTCTATAGTTTTTACCTTTGAACTATATCATTACTTGCACATCTTGATGTAACAAATAAAATCTTCTCATGTCTATAAAAAAATTTGTAATCACAATTAAATTGCATTATTCATACAATATTATTGAAAACGTACATGGAATATATTAAAAAATTTACTTCGAGAAATTTACTTGTGGGAAAATGGTTAAAACAATGCAATGATATTAAAAATAAATAAATACAAAAAAAGCCATTAACGCACAAGGTTTGCTGCAGTTTGCTGTTTATTATATTCGTGTTTGCAATAATTGCAACAACTTCTAGCCTACCTGAATGCAGTGTCTTCTTTTAAAAATAAGTCTCTATTCCTTCTTTCGTTTTTTCTTATAGTTTTAAAGATTTGTATCCAGTTTTTTTTAAATCTAATTTATAAGACTTAAATAAATATAACTCACGAGTTAAAAGCATCTATAAATTTTGTTCTCTTTAAAATAATTAAACTTCAGAAATGTATTTTTTAATAAAATGTTAATTTTTTAAATAATACAAAAGTACTAATGTGACGAAATTATCGATATTACAAAGCACAAAATTCACTTTAACTGACTTTATAAAATTGAAAGTTTTTATTCATATGTAAAGTACAAGAAAAAATAAAAGATTATATTTAATTAATCTTGTATGTACTTTAAAAAAGTGTAAAAAGGTTTTCAATTCTGTAAAATCAATAAACGAGTTTTGTATCCTACAATGTAAGTAATTCTGACGATTTAGGATCTTGTTTCAAAGTAAATAAAAAAGAATTAAATACCTAAATTTTTATATAAATTTAGAAAATGAGATTTGAGCTTAATAAATTAAGTAAATGAATAAATTTAGAAATTGAGATATAATCGTTCAGCTTATAGTACCAATTTAAGAGAGAGATCAGCGAGAGATGGACAAGATAATTACCAATTTACGTTCGATTCGGCTTAATTTCAATTGCTTAACACTTGATTAGAGGAGACGCATTACAAGCCCGGCGACAGTCCGCGATTTCTTTTCTGTCTGATTTGCGCGAATCGCACATTCCTGCACCGACGCGACGGCTTTGAACATTACATATGTGGCAATCAAATCAATTATAGGCTACAAGGGTGACGATGACGACAACGTTTCGCGCACACAACGACAAGCTACAAATCAACTCCGTCTTGCGTTCACGGGGGTATATTCTCTTTGCGAAAACACCGGCAACGGCGCGAATCCTGGAATCAGACAAATATTTGCTAGTTACGTCTCTTCGTAATTTCCACTATGGAAAGTCCCGCGTGCCTATCTTCGACGTTTTGTTATCCCGTTCGTAATTTCAAATTGGAATTCCCGCAGACGCGAGAACTTCGATTGACCCAATTTAGCCCGATAACATTTTTAAAATATTGTTGAACTTCTGCGAAATCTTTATTATTAATTTTCAATTTCATTTATTATTATCTTCTTCTAATGAGTTTCATCAAAATGTCAGGCATTTTCTTAAAAAGTTTCTTCAAAAGTTAGCCTTGAGACTTTTTCTTCTGCCACCTATCATAGTTTTTAAGCGGCCTCTAGACGATTCATAACATTGTACAGCATTCTTCTAAACATTTTAAAACACCCATTATGGCCTATACATTATCAACGATATTGTGCAATAATATTCCGCGTCTAGGAGCAGCTTTATGTATACGTATATGTAATCTCGGAAACAGTATAGCCTACGTTATCAAGTATAATTATAATATTAATATTGGCATTTGAGAATTGATTCTTTACGAGATAATGCAGGAAGATTATTCTCGATATCGCTATCATCGATATCAGGAACAGTATTTTTATAAACGGAAGAGTCTCCGATTGCGTCGCGCTTGTCAGTCATTGAAAATCGCACGTTTGATCGTGACGAGAGATCTCATAATTGACATTGTCGGATAGTCAGACTTTCAAAATAAAGCCCTCCGCGGAACACGAAAACATCAGACTATCGACAATCCTTTAATTAACATGTTTGCCGTCTCGTTAGGTCGATCAGAAACCTATGTTGTATTTTCCGTTTAGACCATTTAATATTATGAATATAAAAAAAATACTTTCTAATGTCATACATAAATATTTAATTACGATGCATGATACAATATTGGTAAAGAAGAAGATGTTATTATGTTATAGGTTACTCGTATTATCTTTGTTATTACTATTAGATGACGAATTCTTACTTACAAGTAATAATATGTGGAATCATTTGTTTAGTAGTCTTTCGTGTAGTGACGCTAATATGCTAATACATTATAGCCAAAATTTGTTTATAAGGCATTTTTACTTTCAAGCATTTCGAAACGTTTTAAAGATATATTTTAACATTTAATTACATGTACTTTCTCATTCTTTCTAAACTTTAGCGTATTATCACACAAATGAGTGTTAGACTTGAATGTTTCTTTTCTTATTTAACTTTTTTTTTTTATTTAACTGTACACATTTCGAGTTATGCAAAATTAAGCGAAAGCATTTTGTTTTTTGTTAATATTTTTTCATCTAATCCTGTTGATAATATGACTACCATCGAGATTTTTATATCAAAATAATTCTTCTATAAATCAACTGTCATTTTACAGGGCTGCGTTCAGAAACATTAGAGATATTTTAGTCTTATTCTTTAATGTTAAACAAAGATAAAATTATATCTCTAATTTTTGTGAACATAGGGAAATTCTAAACGGTAGAAAATTAAAAATATACTATAATTTTGTAATAAAATAATACTTGATCTTTTTCAAATAAAATCAATTTTTAAATTTATTTTTGTGGTAGCCTATATTATCAGCTTTGTTTCTCTTCGATCCATAATGTCGCTATATTTTTATAATATTTAATAATAAATAATAATAAATATTTCTAAACTAATCATAACTTTGAGTCTAGAATCTATTAAACAACACTTTAATGAATATAATCGTTAAGTTTTAATATAAAATAATAATTATTAACAATGTTATTGCATAAAATGTAAATGGGATGTCCATAATATGACCTCCTCCTCACACGATGATACACATGATCTTGTGATTATTGTTAATTTAAAATATCGAATTTCACTGTAATCTTAAATTTTTTGCTTCATATAAAAATTATCAATTATTATATTAGATGGTGTGTGCAAGTTCATAAAGTTTTTAAGAAATTAAAACAAACGTAAGAATAAGTTACGAAGAAAGATACGTTGTCACAGCTGAGTTTTTAACAAATATATTTTATCAAGTAGAAACTATTCATCGTTGAACGTCTACGGATGATCTGATCTTGGTCAATCGTTAAATTGAAAATTACTTTTCATATGTGCCTTGACACAACTTTGTTACCCAAAATTCTTTTGTTGTTATTCCTTTCAGTTAAAAAAACAAACGATGACGAAAGGGGATTTTGTGATTCTTTTAAAAACAAAAGCAAAATAACGATTAAATGGATTGAACTCACAAAATATTGTGCGCGCTAAACAGATATTGGATAAGTTGCAAAATAAAAAGCACATTTCTAATTTCCAAGTCATTGTCGCGCAAACTCGACCAAGTGAACTTTTGCATACACATGATAAAAATGTTAACAAGCCAGACAAAAATAGTTGCAAGAAATTTAATTGTAAAAATTGCAACATTTAGTAAAGACTCTTCCAACGAATTAAATGTTTATCCTATTTTAAAACAACAAAACGCCGTTACATATTATTTTAATAATGAAATAATTCTTGATTAAATCTAAAGGATTAAAAGATTTAATACAAAAGTCAAAAACAAGTATTTTTTTAAATGAGATACACACACACACAAACACACAAACAAACACACACATGTGCGCGCGTGCACACATACGCACACTCATACGCACAATATATTCGTAGTGTTAAATCATTTTTTATCAATAACGTAACATCGACAATTTCAATCTGGCAAAAATTAAATTAAAAAACGAGAAATATAAAGATAGTAAATGTAACATTTCTTCAAGAACTTAATAGGCCTATAAGAGAGAGAAAGAGAGAGAGAAAGAGAGAGAGAGAGAATGTTATGTATTTTTTATTTTTATAATGAGTATTTCAAATATTTAATTAAAACTTAAAATTTTGTTCCTATCTATTATACAGATTATTTGGAAATTTGTGAATCAAAGTATTGTAACAAAGAGATTTACAAAAAATTAAGTAAAAAATAAAATTATTTGTAGTTTTTTATTTTAAGTTTTTGAGATATAGAGGTTTCAAGCTGACCATTCACAAATTATGTTTAGACAGTCGTATGTTCGTGAGTCACTAATACTATCGCCTTATTAGTGACAAGCGATCGTCTAAATATTATCTCTAATTGATCAGTTTTTTAAGTCCTCATATCTCAACAATTACTTTAAATAAAGATCTATAAATAAATATTTTTTTACTTAATTTTTTTGAAAACTTTCTTATTATAGTATAAATATAATTTGTCTCCAGACGTATACAGAGTGTTTCAAAATTCACGAATGTTATAAACTAATATGTATTTAAATGTTATTAATGTTATTAGGCACTAATATCTAGTCTATTTTAGCTAGCTATTTAGCTTCTCTACTTTATATGATTCACAAAATAATTTAGTTTAAATTATCATTTTATATAAGTAATTTATTAATAATTTAATAAACGTTTCCTGCATAAACCAAAACCATAAGATCAAAAAATTAAATTTTCAGGAAACAAAAACCTTTTCAACTTTAAACCGTTCATATAATTATGATAATTCTTCTCCAGACATACAGAGTGTTCCAAATATTATTTCCAACTTATTAAGCATTAAGATCCAGCCTCGATTGTGTAATTTGGCATTTTTCTCTATTTCATCTTTATATATAAAATGTGAATTTAGTTAAATAATTTTATTACAAAATAAAAGTATCATTGTTTTGTTCTGCATTGCATCTTGTACATTATAAGCTTTCTTTATGAACAATTTTTGTAGTTTTCTAATCATTAGGAAATACACTTTATTTTACAAATAACTATCAACAGTGATTCATGTGGTGTAGACAAATCACATAAAATTGGTCCGGCATGAAACGTATATATTAATGCAATTTCACGCGATTGCGAAAGCGGTTCAGTACTGATTACAACTTCGATATTTGAGCCTGCTGGCACATTTATTTTGTCCGTATCACGAAAATGACTGTTGGAAATAAAATTCGATGAGTTCTAAATCGATCGTTGACCTGAAGGTGCCAAAATTTACGTACATCACGCGACATCATTATTCGTTCCAATTATCAATCGTTTATCTAATCCGCCTTTTTCTGCGTGCCCCTAGCTCGAATCAGAAATAAAAATACGTGAGAACGATTGTTAACGTTAATTGCGGTAAGCTGTACAATTTTGTTAGATACGAAGATGGATATGCATTAGATTGGATGATAAAAGAGCCATGTTTGCCAGAAACAACGTTATTTTATGGAAATAACTTTACTACAATATTATGCAACTTTTGTATCGATGCGAAATTAACGAGGAAGAGTAAAGATTGTAAAGAGCAAAAATAAAAAAATTATGATTAACGAAATAATTACGCACCTTTGACCTAAATTATAAATAATGCAATATTTATTTTGCTTGCTCGAACGCTCATCCGTTTAACAATTTTAATTGGTTTAGGAGTAATGATTTGCGAATGATTTGCGTTATTCAGTAAAATGGCTCCGTTACTTTTTTATTTGTGTAAAGTAAATAATTTATTATAATTTGTTTTAAGATGAATAATGATAATGAAGCGAGATAGGAGTTTCCAACTAAGCATACTGTATATAAGACACAATGATATTATCTTCGCAGTGACTCAGTTTCCACTACTTACGATAGCTGATGTAATCAGAGCTGTTACGTGCAACAATGAGATTGGAAAATTCTACAGCAACAGCTTATACTTTGTCGTATTTTTAATAAGATATCAATACGTCTCAATAGAAAAAGATTCAGTACAATAATTTTGACTGATATAATTTTAACTGAACTCATACTTATATTTTTATTTGAAATTTCTTGGCTCAGTGTTGTTTCGTGATACGCATTTTTTTCACGAAAAAAAGTCGAGATAAACCGGAAAAAATGAACTGCATAAAAACTGAAACTTCTATTGATCTATTACTTTGTAAAAATAGGAATTGTGTGTACGTGTAAAACATTTATATGTACGCCACGTCGGATACATTGTGTCGTTTGCTTCATAAAAATTGTATTATTTGTTATACATATTTGCTCCCAGTCATAAATTAAAATAAACCAAAGCAGATATCTAAATATAGATTTCTAAAGTGTCCCTTTCCTTTCAAAGATTTCAGGGTTATTTTTTTAACTAAATTAAATTAATGGTTAATAAAATTAATTCAGTTACATCAAAAGTTACATGAACAAAATAGTTGAGTTAAAATTAAAATAAAAGATAATTTTTAGAGTGCTATTTATTAAATTAGAATCTTGTAATTTTTAAAATTAGGATATTCTAATCTTTAAAAATTAACTTTTAATTTAATTTTAACTTTATTTTAATGCAACTTTTTTATTCATGTAACTTTTGACGTAACTAAATTAATTTTATTAACCATTAACTTAATTTAGTTAAAAAAATATATCAACCCTGAAATCTAGGAAAGAAAAAGGAACGCTTTGAAAATTCATATTTAGATACCTGTTTCGGTTTATTTTAATTTATGACCGGGAGCAAATATGTATAACAAATAACACAACTTTTCCGAAACAAACAGTACGTATGTATCCAAGACGACAATAACTTAACTTTTAAGCCCGAAAGTCGATCGTAAATCATATGTTTTCGTAGATATGTGCTTGGTTGTTTATAAAGCCTGATAGCTGTTCATCCCTCAAAAATATAAACTGTTCTTCTCTCTCCTGTTACCACAATTACTGAATCACTGAGTTATTTTCATTGACTTGTTGGCAAATTAATGAATCGTCAATTTAACATTCATTAAAACAAACCTTGAAAAAGCTAATAAAAGTTAACACAAAACAAGATATATATATATTTTTTTTTAACAAAAATAATAATTTTTTAAATGTTTTTCTGAGAAAAATGTATTTATTTTAAAGAACAATGATAATTGTTTAAAAAATTATAAAATTCTAAACAATTTCATAATTGTATTTTGTACAAATAATACCAGCTTCAAGAATGTCAACTTCAGGTTGGGTTTATTGCTACTCCAAATATTATTTGTTATTGATAACATTCTCTTAGTAGAAGCGTTTGATTCAGGAAAATGTAAACAAAATTCTATAATATTTGAAATATCTTTTTCTTTCAACAGCTTTTAGTTAAATTAATAAAATAAATTCGCAGAAGTGTCAATAACAATTCAATGTATCAGAATTAACTTCACTTTTCCTTTTCTGAGACAAACTATGTTCAAATTAAGACTGTAATTTTGTAAGTAAAGGACAAAATTGTAATATAAAAAAATACAATTTAAAAAAAAAGAACAAAATTGAGTTTTCAAGAAATGAATAAATCTAAAGGACAGCTACTTGAAACAAAGAACTGTCCTTTGAAATAGAGGACGGATGATCAGGTAATTCATAATGTATTTAAAGTACGCGCCGGCGAGCACAAGTTTTGCCGCGCTGCGTTTCGACTGGCCGGTCGGTCGACGTCGTCGACTCATTCGCCAATCAGAAGTCTACGTTGCCTGCTTCGCCCGCCCGCCCGTCGGCCCGCGCGCCGTCGTTATCGGAGTGGTGAGACCAGCCGGTCGATTACACAAGTCCCGGCATAACCAGTGCGCTTCGTGCCACACGAGGGCTTAACCTTGTCTTCCGAGCCTCCAAGTGCAACATTTGCTATCGTGTGTCGCGTCCGCGAACACGTCGCTTGCCATCGCGCACCGTCTTCCCCGACGTCACCGGCGTGAAAAAAGAGAACGCAGGCGCGTTCCTCCGTGGCGCATTTCGGCGCTCGACGAAACGAGAGTGCCGTGGTGCCGGGCGAGAGGAGTAACAGCGGACCGCGTGCGCGCGCGCGACAGAACAGTCAGTGTTATCGCGCCAACTGACGTCCATCGTCTTCCTCGTCGTCGACGTCGAGTGCGATCGCGTGAATCGCGTTTCCCTTTTTTACGTTCCTCGCCCTCACTCCGCGTGCCCACCGCGTGCGATGAACGGCAACGAAAACAGGGGACGAAATGGCCACGTGCTCGTGTGGGACCAGCCTGGGCTCGAAGAGGACGAGCGAGAAAGAAGAAGAAAAAGAGGTATGTGCCACGCGGTCGCGTCGCTCCGGCCTCGCGAACGCAACGCGGAATCGCCGATTCATCAATTTTATTTGCGAAGCGCTCGCCCCGCAGAGAATTGAAATCCGACGAGCGAGAGGAAGATTCCTCGACGTTTATTCTCTCGCGGCTCGCGGATATTCTCGTCGCTGGAGTTTTCGGACCGCTGCTTCTCGCGGAGCGACCGGTCGAGACACGACGAACGTGACTTCGTCGTTGACATCAATCTGCATAAAAATAGCCGACAGACGTGCGCGACGGACAAAATGTACGAGTGTACAGGGGAAGTTCCGACAGATTCCTCGGAAAGTGCATCTCGTTTCCCATTCATCTCGAGATGGACGTCGCATCGGACGAAACGTTCGAATGGACTCGCAACTTCGCGTCGAGAAAATCCCGTCTTCGGTCGCATTGTAATTTTTGTGCCGCGATATGTCGTAATTCGAGACGATGTATGCTCGCACCGCGCCACGCCGCGCGTTCCTCCCGACACAGACAGACCACGTGCTCAGCTGTGCCGTTCGTGCTCTACTCTCCATCCATCCATATCTCTCTCTCTCTCTCTCTTTGTCTTTCAACAAGGTTTTTTTTCATTCGAAAATGTAATAATGAGCTTAGTATCACGTTTGTAAATTTCCTACTGACGAGTTTAAAATGTGACTTCAGATACATACCAATTACTTAATCAGCTATTAATTTAATTGATAGAATGACTTGAAGCAATATTTCTAACTATACAATATAAACTATGTCCTTCATCTAATCTTTTTTTCCATATTTATGTGTTTAATAACAAAAGATTAATTTTTTCTTATTTATAGCTATGACTAATTGTTCTATTCATATTGGTAGAATTTGCAAAAGCAAAAAATATCTAATTATAATTTATTTCTTCTAGTTTTCTTTTTTGATAAACTTAATAATTTCAAAAACTTAATAAACTCTATCCTATTTATATGTATGGTAATTAATTATAAGTTATTAATTATTTTAACTATATTTTATTTAACAGAGAATTGTTTTAAGCAAAATTTTTAGGAAACTGTAGGAATTTATTGCCTCTAACATTTTTGTACATATTAAATAACATTAACATAAAACATTGATAATTCTATTCATAGTAGCAAAATAATATAGGCATTATCTGATAAAGTTAATTTCAAATTAAGTTAATTAATATTCACGCGAAATTACACAGAAAAGCAAAGACTAATGATTTCCTAATTTATCTTGTAATTTTACCTTTTAAGAGGATACTAAAATAAATTTTACCGATTGACTGAATAGTAACTACGCAATTTACAATACATAATGATATATTTACGAAGCGTTAATACTTCATTACTTACTACTACATCGTACGCACACATACAGATAAATTTTCATATGTTCTTCATATCGAATTATTCTAAGTCTAATTCTAAGAACCCGACGTCATTTCTTCGTATAATCTACACGCATGGAAACTTTAATTCCGCAAATACAGACTATAGAGCTTTTATATCAAGCATACATTATTATAACTTGATAACTCTAAATGTCATATTGGTCTAAATAGTCTAAGAAATGAGTAGATAAAAAAATCTAAATTAGAAAAAATTTTTAAATTTTTTTGCTCTCTTCATAAAATCAATACTTTGGACAAAAATTAATACGTATACTTTAATTTTGAAAAAAAGATTTCCAGATCTATAAAAGTAATATATGTATACAAAAATTTGTCATATAATTATTGTGCTTAATAATGTAATCGTATTGTAACTGAAATGTACCTAAAATTTGCTGAATAGATGTTGTAAATTTGTTTAAACTGTCGAGAAATCAGTATGAGGACGCATACAATCGAAGATCGCATATTACGATTTAAATTTTAAATATACGAGTTGTTTTAATCTTAATCCTTAAACGCAATATGTACATGCGGCGCCACAAACTTACACACAACTCGTGGGTCTGGGAGATTCATACAACTTTGACAAGTCATAACTTTGATTCCAATCAATGTTTTTCAACAAATTTTTTTATAAATAAAAGTTTAGAGTCTCAAAAATGTGACTGAATAAATGGCATTGCCGAAGAAATTATTTATTGTAGAGGTATTAAGGAAAAAACTGTTAAACGAAAAACAAATCTTCTAAAAAAATTTATTTCCCAATTAAATTATATCTTCGCAATAAAATATTTTTGAGCACTTTATCATACGGCTTTTTGAAGCTAAAGAATGATATATAAAGAAAAAAAATTATCGCATTGTCAGTTCTTTTAAAAAGTATGATGTAACTAAGAAAATATGTAACTAAAAAAATCTTTACTTCCGTGCCGTTTGAATTCTAATTGAACTCTGAAGCTGGTCAACGTAGCGATCGATAGAGCAACTTCTAACTGCCCCTCTCCTACCAACCTGAACCTGAATCTTTTCTATTTCATTCTTTCTTCATACAGCAAGCGATCGAAATTTCGTACAAGATGTTCCAGACCCAGTGTTGTCTTTAAAGATTAAATAGATAAATTTTTTTCCAAAATTGTTTTACCGTTTTAGCTTATTTTCGTTTTGCAAGGACGTCATGCTGACTTTGGGTGTTTATGCGTCTTGTAACGATGCTGTTTTACAGAGAGCTCGATTCTCCATAATGTTTACGCAGTTGTAATGCACGATGATCTGCTTGTCAATTCGTGAGTCTCGAAAAAGCCGACACTGAGAATCTTTTTATCTTTCGTTACTTACTTATTTCGCGGATTTTATCGTATGCATCGAAGTGAAACAGCAAATGTTTAAATAGCTGCAGCAGCTACTAAAATTCAACTGTTGTATATTTTACAAGTTTAATTTGTATTTATTATAATATTTTATCTAAAATTTATTCTTAATATATGCGCATTTTAGACGATTTAAGGAACACGCAGATATCATTGGGTTTAATTTTTTTCCACTCAATTTTATTTGCGGAATTTGAAAATCATAATCAAAATAGTCTTATTAGCCAGAAAAAATTTTAGGACGCATTTAACAGAAGAAAGCAATTAATTTAGTATTTAATTATAATATTAACCGTTTGTGACATGATTAAAAATTCTACATTAAAAATTCTTTGTGCGTGTTTATTGTAACAAATTTTATGTTAGAAATAGCATGTCGAGAGAGCCAATCGAAATAAACGGAGTTTACCACAGCTTTTATATATGATCGCATTAATCTTTTGCAGTCCAATTTATTTCTCGCAAATGTGAGTAAAGATCAAATAATTTGTCTTCAATTTCGCCTAATGTCACATACGAAATATGTTGTTATCTTAATATAAACGATTGACTATTTAATTGTTTACTTTTTTTATATTAAAGAAATTTCTTGTTAACTTTATTCAATACAAATGGTACGAGGTAAAGTTATGTTTTCTACGAAAGCTGAAAACTATTTTAGATCAAGAAGGATGTTTTCTCGGTGAAGGACAAATAACTGATTGTCAGAAAGAAATATACGCATTTTAGGCAGTTTTGAATGCATGCAGGGATTGTTGAATTCAACTTTTTTTCATTCATTTTCACTCACTTGCTGAATTCGAAAATTATTGTCAAAATACTTTTTCTACTCAGGAAAAATTTGAGACGCATTTTAAATCGAAAAAATTATGTATTTAAAAAATAATATGTAATTGCATATTACAAATTGCATAATTTTTTCTGTAAAGTAACTATTTTTTAAACTGATTTATTTTATTTCTGTACATGAAAGGTACATAATTATCAAGAAAACGTTATATTGATATTTTAAACTATGTCAAATATGCCAGAATAAAATATGCAATAACTAGTAAATTATTGATTTTTCAAGAAATTTGTTTTAATATTTTTATATGCAAAATAATTAGAAATTGTATTATCAAAAAGAAATAGGAAAATTATATAGTTTTATTTAAAAAAATGACAGTAATCTTTATATGACTTCCAAAAATTAATTTTATTATTATTTGTTACCCTTTGGACTGTACAATTTTTGTCTGAAACATTTTTCCTTATCTTTCACACTTTTTGAGATATTTATCTATTAAATATAAATTAGGAGACCCTATATATATGTATGTGTACGTGTGTGTGTGTGTGTGTGTGTGTGTGTGTGTGTGTGTGTGTGTGTGTGTGTGTGTGTGTGTGTGTGTGTGTTTGTACGTATGTATATACATTTATACACACACACACACACGCATACTCTATACACGTAGTCACGATTTTAATAAAAACAGATTGCAAAAAATTCAGTCATGGTTCGACAGTCATAAAATCAACTGTTACTTTCTTCCGTTGCATCCTAAAATTTTTTTGGGCTAATAAGACTATTTTGACTATTTTGATTTTCAAATTTGCAAGTAAAATTGAGTGGAAAAAAATTAAACCCAATGATATCTGCGCGTTCTTTAAATCGTCTAAATTACACATATATTAAGAATGAATCTTAGATAAAAGGTAAATGAACCATGAAGTAATGGTCTAGTGCTAGACAGATAACAGTATCAGTCTGTTAATACCGAGGTTAATACTATTGGTACTCATTTTTAGGATAAATGTCTTAAGGCTATCTAGACAGTGTTTGTTGAACCGTAAAGAATTTATAATAAGAAGAATACAAACATATTGCGGCACGTAACGTATTCGGCTAATCACACATAAGTTCATGATTTTCTAAGAATATGGAGAAATTTACGGAAATCCCCCAAAAAATAATTTGTAATCGCCGAGGGGAAATTCACAGCCGGCATTGGTGTACAAAATTTCGGCAGTGGACTGCCGAAAGAAGTAAGCAGTGACCTATAATATTGACGGCATTGTCGTCAGTGGTTGGGGAGTGGTGAGCTCACTTCAGAGTCGATCATGGGGTTGAGCACAAAAATTTTTGAATACTTCGGGAAAGCTTTAGAATTCTTGTGCAGGCATTGGCGTATGATAATGGGCACGCGGTAGTGTTCATAATTGCATGGCATTGCCTTAATTTTAATATAGGATTGACGGCATTGTAGGCATTGACTAACAATAAGCATTGTCGGCAGTGTACAAAAATGTCGGCAGTGTTTTACAGCAATGCCAAAAATCGGCATTGGTGTACAAAATTTTGGGTTGTGAATTCCCCCTCGGTAATCGCATACAAATTCGAATGTTGGAAAAATTATACGATAAAATACCACATTATGTCGAGTTCAATTCAACATAGGACAACGAAGGATTATTATATAATATATAGGAATTTTTTGCTTCATCTTTCTCTACGCGAGAAATAAACAAGTGGAAATGTAAATGCCTGTGCCCACATAGCACGTGGACGTCCAATGGACGTTCGATTGTTCCAATATGGATATCCGTGAGATGTCTGTTAGTCGTTCCTGAATATCCACTGGATATCTAATGGACGTCTATGGGATGTCTATATTATGTTGAATGTCCGGCGTATCTATGACCACAGGACGTCCTATGGACGTTCATTGGACATGCATGAGACGTCCTATGGACGTCCGCTAAACAAATACTAATATTTAAAAATTTATAAATATTTATTTTAATATTGTCAAAAACAGTTTTCTTAATGTTAAAATACAAATGTTACTTAAAGTAAAAAAAAAATTAGGAATTTTTCTCAAGAATTTCTTTTTCGGTAATTTTCAAGTGCCCACTTATCCAAGTTGTAACCTCGCCCAACGTTGCTTGACCTCTGCGACACCTCTGTGAACTTAGCACCCGACTTTTTAATAAATACAGTTGTCACTATATAAAATGATAGTATTTTGTTTGTAGTTGATTACAGTAACAATAATTTTGTTTGCAGTTCTACATATTTAATAATATAAAATTTTGAAAAAATGGTGTTACCCAACTTTGAAATTAAAAAAAGACACAAAAATATTTAGATTTAGAATTGTTTGTAGTTGTTTGTAGTGATTTTCCCATTGTTTGTAGTTCAATCGTTTAAAAGTTACAACAATTTGATGATAAACAAATATTACAACTTTGCTAATTTTCAAGATATCTCAAATCTGCTTGATGTGTTTCATTTAGAATCGTTTGTATTTGTTTGTAGTGATTTTTCCGTCGTTTGTAGTTAAACCGTTTAAAAGTTACAACAATTTTCCGATAAACAAATATTGCAAATTGTAACTTTTAAACGGTTCAACTACAAACGACGGGAAAATCACTACAAACAACTACAAACGATTCTGAAAGAAGCACATCAAGCGGATTTGAGATATCTTATTATACGTGTGCATACGTTTATAAGAGCCGAGAAATAGATTCATTTAAAAAAATTATTATATGTCGAAGACGGATGTACTAACGTAAAACGAATGTGATTTGGATTCATTAAATATCCTATAGTGGATATCCGATGGACATCCCACATAAGACATACAATGGACTTTCATATTTTGTCTATAAACGTACAATTCTTTAACCATTTTTTCCCCAAAAACAATACACGGATTTCTTTCATAAATAAGAAACCCGTTGATTAGAGGGAGAGAGGATTGTACGAGATTTTGAATAGAAATGTTTACAATAAGAAACGATAAAATATCGAATTATAAGATTTTTTAACACCTGAATGATGATTCTTACATATTTTTAGTTCAGCTGTTTGAAAAGAATAAAAAATTTTTAAAAATGACCCATAAATTTTGAAAAAAATAAGCTAAAAAAATTAAACACGATTTTGAGGGTTTTTACGACGTAGACGCATGGCTGCATTGTCTTTTTTGGCTTTCTTGATCAGTTTTTAAAAGTTGAAAGGCGATGGAAATTTATGAAAAACATATCTTTTTTTAATGTAAAATATCTTATAAGAAACATCCACCAGTTGTTGAGAAACAAAAAAATTGTTTAAAATTTTTTGTCGAGTTTAATAGTGAGTAGTAAAATAGCAAAAATAATATTTCGTGCGGAAATAATTTGTATTATCGCAAGATTATCTACAGAGCATCGTTTTATCACGTAAACTAGCGGAAAAAGAGCATGAGTACACTTGACGAGAGGCATAGCACTCGACGAAGACGCATCGCGAAAACGCGCAATCTGGATAAGAGTATAGATAAGAAACATCCGTTTTTCCACGGGAATGATACCGCTCGTATTATATATCTGTTTGTCCGAAGAATGGCTCGATGTGATTACGGGGAAATCGCCGCGGGCGATTTTTCGGCGGACGCGCAGACGTCGAGAAACGGTCGAGAACAAAGTGCGTTTTTCTCGCGATACCACACCAAGGCCGCCGAATGACTCGTACATTTAACCGCTATCGCGAAAATAGTGTACAGCGTGCTGCACATTCAATATACGTAAGACATTTCAAAATTCCCGCAGTAATTCATCACTTTTTATTTTATAATTTTATTGCATAAGGATTAATTTCAAACATAAACTGTTAATTTACTAATTGAATACACACTCGTAACAACATATTTTTAATGTTTGCTATATTATTATTTAATGTTTAAAACGTCTTTCAGTTTATCATTTATAAAGAGAAATAAAAATATGTCAAAAAAATTACGCGAGTACTTACAGGTTAAGTTACTTACAGGTTATGCTTGCCGCAGATTTCTCTCGGTTTTTGATTTTACTCTTTTCTAACGATAAAGACTAATCTACAATTTGTTATTTGCCTTCTGTTTTTTGTTGTTTGCCTATTGCTTTTTTTGTCTCTTTACTACTACATATTTTATTGACAATTATGTTTCTTACCACATGTTTCTTGTCTTTTTCAGCTCGCCAACTTTTATCTCAATTTCGATAATAGGCAAAAAAACAAAGATTATATTGTAGATTAGTTTTAAAACAGATAAAAACAGCGACCAATTAGAGGTTTCACCGAAATAAAAAATTTCAAGAATGCAAAAGAATAGATGAAATTTTATTTTTCATGTAACTTTAAGTAGATTCAGGGACCCGGACCGAAATGAGATTTTGGTCCGGTTACGGTTACGGTCCGAGTTTATTACCCAATTTTTGTTTCCGGTTCCGGTATATAATTATCTATTGTAAAATTTATAATGTATAAAAATGATAAAGCAAGTATAAATTACATATTATAACAAATTCATGTTTATTGTACAAAAAGTCTATAAATCATTGAAATGGGAGGTTCGGGGTTTTTCAAGGTCATTTCTTGCCTTTTTTTGCTGCTATTTCATCTTAATTTGCAGCATCGTTAATGGTCTTTTTTTTAAATATAGTTTTCTGTAAAATTGCATTGATCTTATGCAAGTTATCATAATCAAAGCAAAGAAATAAAAAAGTAATTCTCCGTGGACACTTTGTAATATCACTATTTATCAAGAACTTAGAATTAAATATTTTTACGGTCTTAAAAGTTTAATTAAGATTTTAAAACTTTTTTGGTACTATAAAAGAGCCGGAAAAATTAAAATATAATTTTTAAAGCTTTAAAAATTTAATTTTACTATTATAAAGATCTCATTCTTTTATATTTATTTTATGTTCAGAAATTGGAAGAAAAATTGATCTCTAAAATTAACTGCGTATATACGGACCGTTGAAAAATGAATATAAGATTACAAACGTGTCATCTTTATTGATAAAACATTCGATTAGCTCTGACCAGTAATCGCTCCTCCAGGATTACTGCATCGATATTTATTTTTAATGGGGATAGCACCAATTTTAATCCGGAAAATAGCCTTTTGCCACTTACGTAGCTAATATTGCCATCATTAATTTGTTCAATTTTAATTCAGTCATACTTTTTTTCATAATTGAAATTTTACAACGATTAAAAAACACAAACCGATAATCGGACGGAAAAAATCGGAAAAATATTTTTGGTCTAGTTACAGTTTCGGTCTTTCAGCCTGCACGATATTTCGATTTCAGTTTCAGTTTCGGTCCGGCTAAAATAACGGTTACGATCCGGTTATCAGTTTCGGTTCGGTTCATGTTCCTGAATAGATCATCATTCTTTTACAGAATTTGAAATTTCTCACAAAGGTTTGCTAATAATAAGACTAAAAAAAATGGGACTGTGTTACAAACTATCAAAGTGGACGCACGGTTTATTGATTATTCAACAATGTATTATACTTCTAATGGCAAGATATTAACTTTATAATGACACGAAGATAATGCCATCAGTCTTTCATTTGTATTCAGAGATTTTAACCATGAATATCGTTGCACGAGCTACACTGAATTTTAATGTTTAAACAATTTACGCAGCGTTATTATATTATTATCTGGCGACTCTCAATTTGTTTGATAGTACTTAAGATGACAAAGTGCGGTTAAACAATAATGTTGACGTAATAATAGTTAGAATTTGTTAAAATGTATTAAAATTGTTATAAAGCGATTGGAAAAGACTAAGCAAGGTCAAAACTACTCTCGTGATTGCTATAATGAATAAATCTTATATTAATTTAGAATAATTATTTACATCTTTGGTTTAGTGCCTGGCCTTTTAATTAAATTTTTATTATTTTATTACAATAACGAGCAGGATACCAATAACTAAAAATATTCTTAACGTATTTAATTTTACTACAAATTAATGTAATATATAAAGAAAGCAATATTAAGAAAAATGAGGACTGCAATTCCTATTTTGCTTCATCGAATTTTGTTAGATGTTATAACGCACGATGATTAAAATAGTAGTTTGGAATATCATCAACAGGAGGCCGCGTGAAAGAGTGCTCTCTCGTAAGAAAGCTTCACCTGCAATGCAACATAACGCATTCACGAGAAGCCTTTAAACATAAAGCGAGTCTTTAGGAACCTTTAGGATAAGGTATTTTTGGTATTTTATACAAAGCAAACAACTCCCTTGTGGATCTTCTTATTTTATCAGAAAGAACATTTTTCAAATTTACTTTAGATCTTGGTAAATCAAGAATATTGTGAGATTCGCCACAAATTTCCATTGTTTAATCTAAATCTGAACAAATTAATGGAACATCACTAAAATCATTTTATTCTAAATTTAAGAATTTTTCCATTTAAAAATAAAATATTCTCCCATAATTATGATTGTTTCTATATAATATGTATGTATATTAATTTTATATATCAGTTTTATTTTATGGTACATAAAAGGATAATATTAATAGCATTGAATCCAGAAATCTTTTTTTGTGGGTAAAAAATTAAACGAATAAAAAACTTGAGTTTGAAAATAGGGGAGATCGGGGCTATTCGTAAGACTGTTTTTTCTTTTGCGTCTCCTGAGTCCTATATTCATTAAAAAAAGGATATGAGACGGTTTGAAAGGTTGAACCTTTTCCTTCACAATGCCGATATAGATAGAACATGGAAATGTATTTGCTTTGAAGTACATATAAAAATGTCGACCAATGCCAAGTATTTCGAATAGCCCCAAGCCCGGTAATAGTCCGGGAATATTCTGAAATTTGTATTTTAAAATAAAAAAAAATGTAAAAAAGCTGTTGTGAAAACTTTCTTTTATTAAGAAAAGGATATCTAGTATTATAAAGAAATGTTACATACAACAAAAAAATGCAAACACACAATAGAGAATTTTATTGCTTTATTGTGCTTTATATGCGTAAAAGCAATAAATATATAAAGATAGACCCAGCATTAGCTATATACATGTGAAGTTGAACCTGCGAGAGGCAAAATGCAAGGAAGTCTTTTTTTTGTCCGATTATCTAGTTAGTTGTCTTTTATTTCTAAGATTTTCTGTCAATAATGCGCGCATCATTGACAGAAAAGGACAGCATTTCCCGCATTTTACCTCTCACTCCGTTTTGTCAATCTCATTTTTAGACGTATCGGAATGGGTGAATGCTGGGTCTATCTTATATTTCTATAACGTTTAATGCGCTTTAACGTTTTTGAAACAAGTCAGAGACTATTCGTATTTTGTCTAATTACATCCGTTAAGTATTAAATTGTGTATTTTGGTACATAGAACGCGAATATGAAAAAAAAAATCGTCCGAACGACGATTCGACGTTTGGTTTTTTGAATAGCCCCGACGTCAACTGTGCGTATTATTACGTATGATCTACAAAAATAGACATCACACAGCAAAAAAGTAAACACGAAATGTTTCAAATACATTCAACTGGACACGATACATTCAAAGTTTAAAAAAAAAACCTTACTTATCTTACTTAATTTTCGAAGAAATGCTGACTATCAGAAATTACTTCGACTGTCGCAAAACACATTTTTCACTACGACTTTAATATGACGCCGTTACCAACAAAACTTTATTAGCAATATCGTTATATTAAGACTGTTTACACTATTTAAAGTAAATTTTTAATATGTTCCCATAAAAAGATATTTCCATTTTTTGAATTACCCCGTCTGCCGAATTGCCCTGGTCTCCCCTATCTCTATTAAAATAGAAATATGTGTTTCCGTAGAAACATTATCTAAATACAGATTTAAAGAATTTGTTAATAAAAAAAGTTTATAGTACTTTAGAGTATTTTATGTATATCAATTAAAATAACGTAATTTTTTATTCTCGTGATCATGACAACTTATCGAATTTATTTATCTTTGTAAATGCAACGAAAGAACGATACGTGACCATAAATCACTTCTGACGATAACAAAGTTTAAAACTGACGATATTTTGACCAGACCAAAGTTCAATTTTCTCTGAGACGAATTCTGCTTAAAAAATTGATAATGTTATATTTTACTTCTCCATAAATAAATTCCTTCATAAATAAATCTTTATTGAAAGATTTTCATTTGCAAAACTTTTGTGAAGAAATATTTTGTGTAAGAGAATGTATATATATTACAGAGAGAAAAGTATTTGGTATTTTGTGACTATAATTATATAGTAAAATAATTATGGTTAAGAATTTTATTTTTATAATTATTACTTTAATATTAATAATAATAATAATCGTATGTTTATAATTCTATCAACTAGGAAAAAATTTTACTCTAAATTGTGATGATTTTAAATATTAATATAAAATATCAAGATGTAAATGGTAAAAATAATAATAATATAAACATTTGTATGTTAAATTTAATTAATTATAGTTAAATTATGGTAATTGTAATTATTTCTCTTAGTGTATTATAATTTATTAATATATTGTATGTTATAAATCACGTACTTTTCTTGTGTTCTCTGTATGTTTTTTATATATATTATTATTAAAATATATTTTTACCGTATGAAATGCTGTCACTTTACTTTTTTATAATCAAATTATGGATATTTGTCAAGTTTGAAGTATTTCTAGTCCGTGACTTATATATCCAAGAGAAGTAGACATTTATCGGGTAAATTTTAGTCTTTTCATATGATGAATTACGATACACCTTTGTTGGTTGCACAGCATTAATGCTTGCGCGATATAAAAATTTTTTTGATTTTCGCCTAATGGATTTTCTATATTTATCGTTAATAATAATAGCGTTTTAGTATGTTACAACAGATTTATTTAGAAATTCTTGAATCATTAGGTTGAACTGTATTGGAGAAAACATTTAATCATTAAGGAATAAAATTTTTTATATATGGACACATTCTAAACATATGTATATATAAATAGTATTAGTTTAAATTGCTAAATGTTTTAATTCCCATTAAATGTTTCGTAAACATTTTTAACAATTCTTTAGCATTTATTACATTTAATATCGGAATAATAATTTTTAACATCAGTTTGATATAATCGTAAGGTAGCATTTAACAGTAAGATGTAACATATATTAAAAATTTTGTTTAATGATACCCTTTGAAAGCCTGTTTACAAGATCTCCATATTTTAAAAACTCGTGTAATTATCACGTTGATATGCGTGACATGCAGACGTCCGTCATATGCATATTAGCATTTCTCTCTCTCTAGGGATATATAAAATGCATATTTTATTTGCGTTTTCTTTAATAATGAGTTGTATTGTTTACACATATAATATACACACAAATTTTAATTAAATAATGCAATATTAGTGCCATATTCAATACGCTTAATTAAATTTTTGTTGCATGGAGCATAAATATATATAAATATATATACATATACTATATATATATATATATATATATATATATAGTATTGAGCAAATATATAATTTTTAAAAATAACACGAATGTGTTTGTGTATGTGTGCGTATGTACATATATAAAAATTTATGTAACAGGATGACTATCAAAGTTTAAATGTATATAAACCGATAGTCATTTTTTTCTTAATAAATTGAATACTCTATTTTACTTTACAATGATTTATTATCATTACAAAATTATTATGCGAGTTATTATGCTACTCCCGCTGGCTCAATGAGTTCGATTATTTTGTTAGGTTTACGTATTCTTCTTTTTATTGCGTGGGCACTTTTCCTGTCTGAATCTCGTTCATCTATATGCAGCAACAATCGCGCAATATATCGCTCACGCAATGAATCCTGGTGTTCACGGCTTCACGCATGTTACGAGTCGTAAGACGCATGTTCATGTGCACGAGACACAGCTCTCCCCTCTTCTCTTTGCCAATTCTCGCGGTTCGCCTTTCCAGCAACGACGATTCCCGTCCTGCCTCTCTTCCGTCTCGTCTCCTCAAATCGTTCTTTTGGCGTTATGCTTCTCTGTATTTCGCAACATAACGAAGATACCACTGCTAACGCACACCAATATCTTCTATAGGAAGTTTCAAAAGCATCCCTTGGCATAGATGGCTAAGTAACCTATACCTTCTCATGCTCGATATATCCTGAATAGTGTTAAAACAGTTCGCAACTTTTATTTCGCTTCAATTATGTTAGAAAACTTATTAAAGCCATCTCTTCTTCCAATTTTGACGTAAAAAAATTAAAAATAAATTTCAACCTAAAAACGACGATAACAACGAAAGCAACGCATTCCCGGACTTATGTTCATACCAAATCTTTTTCTGGAAAGTTTCCATTCACTTCTCGTGCGATTGATCGCCACTTTTGAAATACTCTATATCGTGGTATGCCGAAGCTATTTCTACCGAACCTGGCCACGTGCTCAACGGCTGGGTGATGACGACGGACGACGCTGTAGGTGCTCGATGACGGTTGTCTTGGAAATGACCGACCGCATGCATACAGATTTGACACACTTATACGCGACGATTGACCAATCGATATTAATTCCCCCAGGATTTTCTTTTAACCAGTGTATGTACACATAGAAAAAATACTATAATTGTATTAAGTATATATTATTTGTTTCCAGTATTTCGTAAATTCGTATATCCACAATCTATCATTCGACATAAACGAATTTATTCACAACAAATTTATTTAAAATTTATTCTGAATTCTACTAATTTAATACTTTAATCAAGAATAATAAGTTAAAACAAAAATCCGATTTGCCGAACTTTTGTTGTGAAATTATTTTTGCAAATAAGCTGAAATATTATTTAACAGGCTTCATTATGGTTGAGAATCAATAAACAAAACAAGTCTTTAGTGATCACTTAGATAATTTGTAAAACTTTTAATTAAAAAACCAATTTATACATCACGTAATTTTTTTCAATAGAAAGGAGAATAGTTTTTTAGAATTACTCACATAAAGTAATTACATGCATAAAGCAATTACACGCAACGCGTATAGATTATCTTTGTGATAAAATTTCTAGAGATATAAATTTTTATAAATAGTTATAAAAGTTCATCATTGATAGCTTATTAGATAATATGTCCAATAGTATTTTTAAATAATGGACAATATTTTTTTACATTCTACTGATGCACTGATCTTTTTTGTATGACGCAGATAGAATGCATTTTGAATGCGCTTAGAATGAAAAATTGATTTGAATGACACGTCAAATATTGTCGAGTTTGCTGAAACATGATTTGGATGCCTTTGTTTAGATTAACGTGGCGATGAATGTGTCGCTTGTGAGTGTCATGCTTAGTAACTTTCTTGCATTCGGATTGGTTTAAACTAACGTTGCGCTTTTCACATTGAGATGCATATGAGTGCAGGATGAAGTGCAATGCATCGCGGAACCTAGGTGGAAACTCGCGCACTAACTGTAAAAATGACATATCGAAGCTGGGTTGTGCGCAAGAATAGATGCAGACCTAATAATATCAATTAATACGTGACCTGTCTATTTTCGTTATTTATATAAATCCTTTTATTACGCGGTCTTATCGCAATGTTATTGAAGATATCCGGTATTGTATTTTACGACTTATCGATGCGTCTGAATGTTCTTACATCACGACTAGCCATATAATTCTTAAATGATCACGAAGAATGGATACGTGAGCGGCGGTACAAATAAGAATATAAAAAGTATAAAAACACGTTTATGTGCGATTGATAATATGGGTTCTTTCGACTTGCTTTTTTATTTATACGTATACTTCTTTTTTAAAGAGAAGAGAGCATCATACAATGTATTGCAAGTGCAAAAGCTCATGCTTGATTTATTAAAACTCAAGCAGCAATTTGGTAAAATTATGTAAAATTTATTTATTAATCAATGAATATAATCGCTGTCGTTTTCAACAATCTTTTCCCAACGTTCCGGTAGCATACGGATGTCTTGATCATAAAACGACATCGATTTTGCATTGAAGAAATATGGTTTTTTTTTTGCATATTTTTGACAGCTTCCAAAGATGCGAATTTTTTTCCTATTCAAATCGTTTTGCAATGATCGAAGCAATGTGATAATCTGATGGTGCGATATCAGAAGAATGCGATGATGAGTGATATGATATCCCATTTATTTCCTTTAATTTGCGCAAGATCTGTTTTGTAATGTATGATTTTGTGTTATGGTTATAAAAAAACGATTTTCTTACGATTGGCCAGAATTAAGCGCATCTTTTGAATTGCTATCTTTAAATTGTCTAGTTATTAACAGTACTTCTCAAAATTAATCGTTTGGTGTTAACGAGAAATTGTTAATAAAATAAACTATTTCATTGCAATCCCATCAAACAGAAAGCAGCACTTTCTCGGGATGCAAATTGACTTTTGTCCTAAATTTTGCACGTTTATCTGCTAGTTTCCAAATGCGTTGGCGTTGAACATTATTATACAAGATTCATTTTTCATTGCCTGTCACACACAAGTCCAAAGATGACTATTTATTTGGCCAAGCAAAGAAATAGCTGCAGAAATTTGATTCGCTTCGGTTAGCAAATGCGACACCCATAACGAACTTCAAAATGTACAAAATTATTCTTTTTTAAATGCAGTCGAAATGCAGTCGATCTGTCAATGTTAAGTTTCTCAGCAATCTCTTTTGTTGAAATTCATAAATTATTTTATTGAATTGCACACAATATTATCTATGTCAGAAGGTCGGCCAGAGGTGGTCATCAAGATAGAACTCAGCACGTCTAACAAGGGACATGTTCGGCGTCGATTTGATTCTTTCTCCTGAAATATATTGTTAAACGCGAAAATCTAAGAGATCCGTTTTGTTTTATAGATGCGGAATCTTATGTTTAGGGGGTGAAACACTCTTTAAAAAAAAGGGAGGGGGGGTATTTCTCTTTCGGTGCGAATATCGAAAGTATAAAACACAGAAAAATTTTTTTTTAACAAAAGTTGGTTCAAAAATACTTTAAAGTTCTAAAGAAAACATTTTTTATTTTTTTTTTAACATGAGATTCCGCACATACAAAAAATATGGATCTCTTTGATTTTTGTGCTTAACAACATATTTCAAGGAAAATTAAATCTGTGCCGGATATCCGTGACATATCTTAAGAGTTTAAATTGCTAATACGACTCTAATAGATATTCTGAATGTTTTTATGGCAGTTCCAACTGTTACACTTATCTGAAACTCATAAAGTATAACATGCACAAATGTAATTTTTCTTTGCTTAAAATTTTTAAAATTTTTTTACAACCTAAATTCAATCAAAATAAATCTTTTATTTAAATGACCATACGTCATTTTTCCATATATGTGCTATACACTTAACAATCAATGGAGCTACCATACAATCCTTGTAATGACGTCTATTTGAATCGGGCCTAGTAGTAATTAAATTTTTTTATTAGCAATATTTTGAAAATACAATTAAAAGAAACTTATTCATTATTGAACATGTAATATATCAAAACTGAACCAACCTTAGCATTTGTTTATCTGCCTTTTTATTGCTGTATAAATGTTTAGAATGTTAAGCCCATTTTATACAGTCTATCATTTGCGACCATTTTATAGTTTTATACATATATCAAATTATATATTAAATTATGAATATAATTGTAAACAAAAAAAAATTATTGTATTATACGAACCATAATTTGATTTAAAATTATAGAATATTCGATTGCTTCTTACATAGTTGGGTTATTAAAAAATATGATAAATCTTGAATTGTGTCACAAGACTTGTAGATCGTCTAAAGCGGGTTTTATTCTCAATTTTCTTTTTTATAAGCAGTTTGTTGACATCGATTACCATTTCGTTTTGCGAATTTTGCTTATTTATTGTAATAGCTTGCAAATTTTATTACTGAACTTTGATTCTTTTTTTTATTGTAAAATGTAATGATTTACAACGAATTGAAAAACGTGAAGAACTCTTAAAACTATAAGTGACTTATTTAATATTGTCGACAATAAAATTTAATGACAAAAATAATAAAATAATTTATATAGCACAGAAAGATTACAACATTGATATTAAATTTTGCATTACTTTTGAAATAATTGATACTAGATGTTGTTTATACTATATATTGCAAGATGTTTAAGAATGCGCTTATGAAATGCGCACAAGTGCATTCGGTGGTGGAGTCACGGATAAAACGCGGTTGGATCCGGGCCAATAAACCCTCCACGTCTTGGCCTTTATTCTCACTTATCAGAGAATGTGCTTTGCTCTCATCTTGACGGTCATTTTATCAATGATTTGCCAGAGAATTTCGGCTCATTTAAAGAAAATTCTTCGACTCTCACGTTTATGTAAATATTGACCATCGATTACTGTTGCATTCAAATTTTGTATTTAAATTCTTACTCAATAATCTTCCGAATATCATGAAGCGGATTCTATTAACTTACGCAAGTTCAAACAACAATGATATCAAACCATTAATCACATCACAGTCATGTACAATGCATGAGATTATTTCCTTATAAATAGAGGGTATCTCGGAAAAACGACAAGAAAAAAATATAATTTTTATGTAACGATCTTTGTATTGAATTCCTGTAAATATTGAAATTGATACCTAGTTTTGGAGTTTTATGGATATCTAATTTTTAATTTTATTTAATAAGTAATAAAATCTATATTTTTAATTTATTAAATTACAATGTAAAATTAATAAAATATTTAATATTAGAAA
Organism: Solenopsis invicta; assembly: GCF_016802725.1. Classification (NCBI taxonomy): domain Eukaryota; kingdom Metazoa; phylum Arthropoda; class Insecta; order Hymenoptera; family Formicidae; genus Solenopsis; species Solenopsis invicta. Next base: position 7,927,218 of record NC_052664.1, on the reverse strand, counting down.
TACAAAATTTATGAAAAAAAAAGACAGTTATTTAAATTTTTATTATAAAAGGAAGTTTTTAAATTTGTATTGAGAAGATATTTTTACTGTCATTACACATTTCTAGGATCTATTATTCATATCAAGGTTTCAAATTTATTCTAATATAAGCGATTCAAAAGCACAAATATTTATTTTTCAGATCTTTATATTTTAATAATTTTACACTTATATCTTCTTGATTTTTTTATATTCGATATATTATTGAATATATAAAGTTTTAAATTAAAATTTTATTCATCATTATATAAAAATTGCTTTAGTTTTGATGTTTAGCAAATAGCCATTTTTACGGTTATTAAATATATAGGGTGATGTGAAGTAAAGTGGGACGTGGGTATTTCTATGTAGTAGTGAGTTTAGAGCAAAATGAAAAATTGTCACCTGTTGCTTATCATGACAGCTCACGTTTCAATTAGCCATTGGAGTTTGTGTACAAACATTTTGTTCTGTACGAGACCAATCTTAAAAGTTATTTTTATAAAGTTTTTCTTGTATTCATAATACTCGTGATTTAAGCAAGTTTTTTTAAAAGTTCAACAAAGGAAAGTTATGTGCAGTTATCGTTTTTCTGTTATTTTTCTAAATAAAAAAAAATGTAGAAACCTAATCTAGTTTCGGTAATAAATGATTGCGTGCAAATTAACGTTGTAGGGTAAAGTGGGTTTTTCATGTTTTCTTGAAGAATTAGTGCAAATCAAGTGATTTTATTAATTATTTCGAATGTTATTACTTATACACGGAGAAAATTTAATATTAAATATTACTATATTGTGACAGTAACTGCTAACCATTAAAGAATTATAAGTTTAAATGCTATAGCCATTATAGAGAGAGGGAAGGATTTTATTGCTCTATTTTCAATTATTTATTATTTAAAAGTGTTGGTTAAACATAGAGGCCGATTTAAGTGGGTTTTTATGGCTGTTTTGATTGAATTTCACTTTACCCCACTATTTTTCAAAAGCCCCAAATTTTTTGTTTTTGAAAAAATAGCTAAAAATACAACTAAAAATTATAGAAAGTTAGTTTTTTTGTCCTCTAGTGAAAACAACCATTGATTGTTCAAAAATTCAATTTTTTGACACTTCTATAGAGGCAAACAAAAAACCCGTTCCACTTTACCCCACATCACCCTATGTAATACGTGTGTGTGTGTGTGTGTGTGTGTGTGTGTGTATATAAAATATCATAAGAATTAAACGAAAAAACTTATCACTAGGGTTAATTACAGTTTCTGCGAAAATGATCTTTAATTCAAAGATCATAATTAAAAACAGTGAATTATAAATTTCAGATATTATGTTAGACTGTATAACACATTAGTTTTAGGACCATTCATAAAATGGCTCTATTCGTGTGGAAATTCAACCTAGACTGAAATCGGGGCCAAGTTCCTTACTTTATTTGAGGCTCAAGTTGGGACGCCCATTTTGGCCCACTTTGGATTGTCACGCTTTTCTATCTAGAATCTACATTCCTCTTCAAATTTGGACGAATACAAAAATTGCAGCCTGGAATACGTGTACATTGGCGGAATAATATGAAATAAATAATTTTTATTTTTTAAATGTTGGATATTCTACATTGAAAGTGAAATATAACAAGTATTACATATCATTCTAAAGACGTTTGAAAATGGAGCCGAATTGGCTATTTCTTCCACTGATTGTGGAAGCATTCTTTTTGTTTAACTCTTTTAACACAGTTCTGTTAAATAGATGGGACACATGTGTACGTGGAGTCTCAAAAGGGTTAATCAAAAGAATCATTTGTAAGACTGGATGAGAATGCTATATCCATTGACCCGCGTGAAGAATAGTTTAAACGGTTTAGAAGTGGTGATTTTGACGTGGATGATAAATCTCAAGTTGTTAAAGAGATGAAGAAAGCTCTGTTGCACTTGAAATGGGAAGTTCTTTCACATTCAGTTTATACTCGCCAGACGTTGATTACTATCTATTCAAATCTATGCAGTACGCTTTGTCTGATGAGCGTACAAAAGACAAAGGTTGTCTGAAATGGATCGATGAATGAATTACTTCTAAAAACGTTTAAAATAGTTTCTTCAGCTATAACACTCGTATGCGGCTTGAAAGATGACAAAAAGTAGTAGAAAATGTTAATAAATACTTTGATTAAAGTACATTGTCTTATTCGTTTCACTTAATTAAGATGAATAAAGAAAAATGGTTGAAAACTCTGAGAAACTTATGTTACAACTTAATAAATAAGATATTATTAAATATAATTATTAAATCTAAAGAATAAAGAATTTAGTATATTAGAGAATAATTAATAATTTTTAAAATACGAGACTAGAAGGCTTGTGTCAGTCCTAGCGGTTCTTGGTGCCGAATAATTATTTTTATTTTTTACAATTTCCAACTCAAACTACATGCCGCATATTCGTCGTACTTGAAATACAGTCATAAAATCGGAATAGTAATATTAATTCTGTAAGAAGCATATATAATATCCTACTCCCCCCCCTCCCCCCCCCAAGAAAAACTGTAAATTATTTTATTAAGGAGATCCAGGTTTGAATCCTGCTGAGGTGTATTTTTTCACAATAAAATAAGTTACAGTTTTTCGGGTAGGGGGAAGGGGGGAATATTATATATGCTTCTAATAGCATTAATATTACTATTCCAGCTTCATGAGTGTGTTACAAGTGCGACGAATATGCAGCGCGCAGTTTGAGTTGGAAAGTGTAAAAATTAAAAATTAAAAAATTATTATCTAAAATCTCTATGTCTGACACAGGCCTTCGAGTCTCGTGTTTTAATTTCGTCAATTTGATATAACGTATTATTGTTTAATAACTTTAATGCAACAATAATAAAGAGAAATGTAAGTAAACTAATGAAATATGTGAACGTGACGGAAAATTTTGTGCCGAGTGTTTTTGATACATTTAAACTAGTTATGGAAAATTATAACAATATCTATTTTTAGACTTTATCCCCGTGATTAATCAGCCTTTAGCTAATAATCCTACAATCATACTGACGTAATTGTGAGGTCAAACACTTGATCCCAGATAATGGGAGATCATTTTCGAACAACGCAACCTCACGTATTGATAATAAACTATAATTGGTTCAAATTTAGTAAGCGATGTATGTGTGTGCACAACAAATGTGAGAACTACACAATTATAAATAAATGCAGTATTCTCGCTCGTTCATTTTTCGAGCGTACTTTTTTCTCGTAAAATTGCTAATTGTAAATCGGCCACGTTTTTTTTTGTCTAAAACAAATATAATAAAAAAATATATTTGAAGTAATTATTTGCATGATGACTTTTAAAGGAATTTTACATTACATAAAACATTAAAATAATATGTTATAGGTACATGCTTAAATACTATACAACGTTTAAAGTGGGGTATTTGATTGATTACAAGAAAAATTGGTGTTGCAAATGATTCTTTTTCATAGAAAGTCGCATGCGATTTTTAAGAGGCTGGAGAGTGAGAGACAAAAATGAAAAAAAAACAAATGTGAGAGTTTTTGAATAATTTATGCATTAGTCAGAAGTGTCAATTTAAATAGCAACGAAAATGTCGTCCGACGTCAATTGATTTAAGTTGGTTGGCGAGTAGGCGTCGAAGTTTATTCCTAGAAATACTTGCGCGAATTGAAACGAATCAATCCGATGCGGCGTTTCGCCGATCCTTCAACGTTTGTCTCCTATCTTATTTTCCTTCGTTTGCTTTTCTTTTTGTTTGCTCTCTTTTTCCCCATCTCTCTCTCTCTCTCTCTCTCTCTCTCTCTCTCTCTCTCTGCGACGTCTAGAAGAGCACGGTGCGACGTTAATCTAAGCGTGATAAGAGAAGTACAAGCCGAGTGTAATCGGCCGTAAAGTTTTGTAACATCGACCGAGAAGAAACTATAAAAAAGGAGGAGTCGTTTGTTCTGTGTGACGCATTCTCCAAGCGAACAAATAGAAGCTGTGACAAGATATTTGTGTACGTAGAGGTGTAACAGGATGATAATTTAAGATGTAAGGTCTAGAAATAAGTATCTACGTACAAAAAGTACATACGCTAAATTAGATGAAGAAAATATTACTTATAATTTATTACTCAACCATATATGTAAGTAAATATTACTTAATGTAAATATTTCATAAGTTTGTATATCTGCAAATCTATCGTAAATTTATCACGAGTATCAAATTTATGCTTAATTTTAATAATTTAATACTGCATTTAAGACTATAGTTAATATGAAAAATCAATTTGCTTGTTTGTATTTTCTTTGATAAAATTTTGTAATATTTCTCAAAAGAGATATAGATTTCTTTTTGAATACATGGTAATGAGTCTTTCTGAAATTTGTGATAGTATATTTTAAAATTATATCTAAAATTATATATTTAAAATTATATTATCAAGAAAATATTCTTCTATTTATTAAAATATTCTATTAAATTTATTAAAATATTCTATTAAAGACAGCCGTTTAAAAAAAAGAAACTATAAATAGAATAATTTATACTTTGCTTTTCTTAGCGGTAGAACATTTTTCTGTATGTAGAAAGGAAAAGAATGCTGTTTATCGAAATGTTAATAATAATTTTTGGGTAAGGAATTCTTTCAGAAAATCTCTCGAATTGATAATTTTGTCATTTATTTTTTAAATACATAAGTAAGCTTTGTTGTTATAACATTTTAAAGTCGGTCACTTATTTACAAAGATATTTGGAGTTAAATCTTTGGAGTAAAATTTGTTGAAAATTATACAGACCGAAAAAAGTACGTTAAAATAAATTTTTATTAAGTCAATATTAACCAACTGCCGATTTTTGCTAAAAAAATAATTTTTTTTTGTATAGCAATTGCGAAATATAGCTTTAAAAAAATGTAGTTGGTAACTAGATTCAATCTATCGAGCTCATGTACGACTACGCTATCGATTATATGCAGCCAGGTATGACTCATGTCTAAACAACCGATGGTAAATATGGTTCGGTAATCTCTTTAAAACAGAATGTTTGTCATTCTTTGCTAATGTCGTTATCTTCATTGCAGACAACGATAATCGTTCAAAAGGTTTCTTGCTACAGCCAAGTAGAATCGATTGCATTTAGATTGTGGATATACTCATTTGAAGTTAATTAAATAAGACTATTACAGATGAAATTCTAAATTCGTATAACGCTTGATCAGAGCCGTCTCCTCGAAGCAGCAATCTTTAAATAGCACACAGTTTGGCGGCCGCATACTTCATACACGATAATTTATAGGACATAAATGAAAGAATCATTTATTCAGCTAATTTTAAGTTAGATTCCTTTCGACGTCCATTGTAAAAATTTTCAGATATTAAAAAGATAATAAGTTGTATTATCTCTTACGCGTTTTTATCTAATAAAATAAATATATAAAAGCGTACGTTGAAAAGAAATCTGTTTGATAATAACGATGATACCGATAACACATAATGCAAAATATAGCTTGAACGGATTATAACAGAAATACTGTCACGAATCCGCGCGAGAGAAACGTCGCTTCAAGTGTATCATAACATCACTGGTGCGATTTCAAATTCGTGGAATATTACTCGAAGCTCTTCATGTACTTTGTACAGTCAAATCGTACGTCTTAACATTTTTCTTTTACTGATACTTGTTACGACACTTGAATACACTGAATTAGACGCACGAGTGGCTCATTCAACATCTTATTCATCGTATCTCTGTATTGTTAATTGGCGGTCGTTGATCAATTAACGGTGATATGATGACAAATTCGATCTTTTTACGTTGACTTTGATCAAGTGCAGCACATAGCTTATAACTTATCGACATTACGAAATGTTACCAAATTTCTGTGCCTAGTAATTCATATGAATTCTTAATAATTGTCAATAATGAAACTATCATTATGCAGATAGCGACGTTTACACATATCTTTTATCGATTACGATCTAATGATTCAGTTTCCATTGAGTGCAGAGCTCGATACAGTAGAGTCTCCTTAATTTTGGCCCCCATAATCTTTGCGTTCCTTTACAGGTACTTTCACAAACGCTAATACTCCTTCCTTTTACAGAATACCCTCACCACAGCACGAGTCTACCAACCACCGTGTACTTTACTCTCGCAAGTACACGGTGATTGGTGGATTCGTGCGGTGGTGAGGGTATTCTATAACTTTGGCATTCCGCTCTTATTGCCCCATCAGCCAAAATTAAAGAAACACTACTGTAATTCTCTTGCAAAATCCTCGAGAAGTTCACGTGAAAACATAAATTTAGGCAATATTGTAGAATTAATGTTATTTTACAACTTGAATTTAAAAGAAGAAAAAATCATTTTTTCGATGAATTAATTTTCTTTTATTTATTCTGCAGAATGACGTTGGTCTTTTTTAATAATTTTTGAATAAATTTTAATTACAGTTTTGAAATTCCGGATTTAAATATTAATTAAAAAATTTGAAAAGAAAAATTGATTTTCTTAAAATGTTTTTATAAATTTATAAAACAATATTAAATAATATTCTAAGAGTGACAAAATTAAGTATTGAAACACAAGAATTTTATGATATCTACATCATAACTTTTACATACTGTTAATAGTTCGCAATTCAATTAACTCGCGTCATAATCTTTTTTGGCATAACCCTCACCTCGGCATTGGTCCCGCCATTCGTCCTTCGGTTATTTCCGTGAAAGTTTGGCACAGTCTCTGCTAATACACATTAGCAGTTACAGGACATGCTTTGGCAAATATCTCATGAGCGTCAATTAACGATGCCATAGCGTCTTTGTCGAGTATCATGGCAATATTTACAGGACACGTATTTCCTAGCGTTACGGAACATAGTTATATAAAATTGTGTGTGTGTGCGTGTGCGTGTGCGTGTGCGTGTGTGGTGTGTGGACACGTATTTCCTAGCGTTACGGAACATAGTTATATAAAATTGTGTGTGTGTGCGTGTGCGTGTGCGTGTGCGTGCGCGTGTGCGTGTGTGTACATGTATGTATAGTACAATGTTTGTAGGAACATTTACACTTAAAGAGATGCTAAAGTCGTCAATTTTATCGACTGGACAGTGACTTACATACGAACGATTTACAAAATTTCAATATTACTACGTCACTATCGCATGTACACATACAAATAAATTTTTGTATAAGCTTTTTATATCAAAAATGTCTAAATCAAATTTTAAAAACTTAACGTTGTTTCTTTTGTGTTATTCGTATCTACATATATGTCTAGAGACTCCAATTTCTTAAATTCAAACTGCAGAGCTTTTATATCAGGCAAATATTGTCACAATTTGACAGCTCTAGACGCTAGATATTAGTTTACGAAATGATAAGATCTTATTTAACAAATTTTAAGTAAGATAGGACAGCTTTAGGATTTCTTTTAAAGCCTAGTTATGATATGTTTAACGAAAAAATGTAAAATTACGGTAAACAATGTCTTATCATATTTTTAGAAATAATTTTTACAGAGAAATTCAGACTTTTAATTCGTGATTAAAATTGAGAGTAGATTTTTTTTCAATTCTTAATGTATAAAAGTATTGAGTACACATAATACGAGATATGTTATAAAATATTTTGTTTTACCTTTACTGATACTGCAGTATAATAATATAAGCTTAACATATGTTTCTCTGTTTTTTCAGTTCGATTTGGGAAACGTCACATGGTGACTTTTATGATATTCCTTGGCATGGCAAACGCCTACATAATGAGAACCAATATGTCTGTGGCTATCGTCGCGATGGTCAACCATACAGCTATTAAGAGCAACGATGAAGTAATAGAAGTCGTGAATGAGTGCGGACAGCTTGTTAGTAATGAAACCAATGCTGCCGAGCGCGTAAGTACAATACACACAATTCTTTTTTGAGAAGATTACGAATCCACACAGCACAGAAAGATTGTAGAAAAATTTTACAGAAGTACTGTAATGAAACATTGCAATATTGTTACAAAATCTTACAATGTTACAATGTTGCTGTAACATTACAGCAGTGGAGCGCTTTTAATAAGATTATGATATAATATATGTATATTTAATAACAATGACATTATAATTAAGATTTTTTCGAGGGGAATCACTCTTGAATTCTGGTGTGCAACCTATTAGAAGTCCGTTAAATTTCCTGAAATCCAATAAAGTCTGGTATAATTTAATGAGTTCTATATGTTATGTCATGATTTTTTGCCTTTTGTAATGAATATTTGAATGTTTGATTGAAAGTAGCTACTAGGGAAAGATTGTTGATGACTTTTTTTTTTAGAGAGATCTCTTAGCAATCGTAATGAATTCCAATGAAGTCTGCAGTCCAGTGTACACCAATTTTCTAAATGATTACCTCCCCCCCTCCCTTTTTTTTTATTTGAACGAATAATTTATAGGATATGTATACAAATCAGAAATGAAGAAAGTAGTTATACAGGGTGGTCATTAAGTACTCTACAAAAATTTTTTTCAAAAATACAGAATGTCAAAGTTTTGGAAAAAAATATTTTTTTCAAAAATTTCGAAAATTTGAAATTATTTTGATGAAACTTGTGTATGTTAGAAGGAAAAGAAAAGTTTTTAAAATTGTTGGAAATACCAAATTTTTCCTTTAACTTTGTCATCCTGTATTTTTGAAATTAAGTCGTTTTGGACAATACAATTATATGATGTTTTCGTCTTAATGATTCAATTTCAAAGATAAACATATATAATGATGTATGTATTGATATATTATTAATAGCATAATTGTAAGTTTATGTTTATATAATTATTTTCTTGAAAGAGTACTGAACTTATCTATTATCAAACTCGAATATTATCTACGAAATACTGAACTTGTCTTTTATCAAGCTCAAATATTATCGACACAAAATACGATTTTCTTTCTTTGCAGTTTATTGTATTGACAAATTAAACAAATCCCTTCCCATAATTGAGACACGTACTTTAAGGAAGGATCTTGGTCTAGATTGCTGGTATAGACCGCTAAAAAATAAGACAATTTAAAGAAAAATTATAATTTTGATTAAATTGAAATTTAAGGGACACTTTTACACATATTTAATACTTAAGTAAATTATTTCAAAAGATTGTATTAACATTTACGCGAGTTATACGCCATATTGCACGAGATGTTTTTTGTTCCTTCGATCGACTATAGGAACATAAGTTGTAGTTTAAGCAGTCAGATTTCTATCTGTTTGCGTCGAATGGTTGGACGAATACTTGTAAAATTTTTCCAATTTTGAAATAATATTTTAGAAACATATTTTTTAGATGTTCTGCTATAAGTATATGGATTTTTTTCATTTCTTTGAAAGTTTTAAACTAGAGGATAATCTTTCCTTAATGTGTTGTGTAGAAAATTCGTTTTATTAAAAATTATCTATTACACTGATTTGAATTATGTGATATACAATGAATTATGAGAGGACACGGCCTCGTATGTTAATGCCCTGTTGTGGTAAATAAAATGTGAGAGGACTCGGCCTTGTATATTATGGTTTTACGACGAGAGCTCTCGGGCTCGTATAATATCGCAAAGCTATAGTGACGATTGCTATCTAAAAATGAAAAGAGAGTTTTCGTCAACGGACGTCTCATATATATACCGGGAAATAAGACCGCGCCGGCCAATCGCTGCCCTGCAGTCCTGGCTGCAGTCCCTTGGTAGGGAGACGCGTGGCGACGCATCACGCTGCACGGATGTACAAGAAATTTCGTGTACGCTCTAGAAGTTCATGGAATTATCTAGATCGGCGTTCTTATATGTAATAGTGGGCCCACAAATGCGCATTCGACGCAACATAATGTATGTTACACTGACTTTATATTGAAAAATATTTTAAAAGATCAGATCTTTATTCGTTTTTAGTCATAAACATCTAGATTATGCATTTAGGCTCATAAGAAAGTTTGGATAATTATTCACTTTAAGGGAATCAGCGCCGATGACCTTGACCTTGTCATATGTTGTCAAGATCATACCCCTGAATGACCTCTAAGTGATTTTAGTTGTCGCCCGTTATTTGTTAAAAAGTCAGAAAAATTGTGAAAATTATAATGGGTTTTCAACTTTCCACGCGGAACAAAGCCCATCTTACAATTAGTACTGGTTTCACATGAGTCCACGATTTTCCACGCGAAACGTGGTCTATCTCAACTCCCTCCTGGTTAGTGACGAAACTAAGTTTATGATTGTACTGTTCCACATGGGTTTATGACTAAGAACGCAAAGTCTATTCCACCCTCTCCTCTGTAAATGGTAAATGAATATCTGTGTTAAATCGTCGCTTTGCGTGGAAAGTAAATGCTTGGGCGACGAGGGGCTCCGCAATGCATATGATCATTGAGCATACAGATATGACCATATGCGTGTGGTTACAGAGCACAATTTGGAATTGGGTAAGAATATCGGCGGGAGGAACCTGTCCCCCATCCAAGCATTTACTTTCTACGTTAAATCCTTTATATCAAATTATAAAAATAACTTTTACAATTTTTTTTTATAATTAGAGAAGAAGAGGGTATTATGGCTACTGTCAACAATATGGCTACCCCTATTATTTCCGTGACGTATTCTAACAATTGCTTATGGAGTTATTCATTTAATAGCCCGCCGTTTTTTATGACGCTAATATTCCAATGCATAATGACTGAATTGTTATAAGGCATTTTTACTTTTGAGCACTTCTAAACTTTTTCAAGGTACACTTTTAACCTTTAATTACATACACGTCCTCATTATTCTTAATCTTGAGTGTATTATCACACGAAGGTACATACATTAGAGTATTTTTTTGTTATTTAACTTTTTATTCCGCTGTATACATTTCGAGTTATAAAAAGTTAAAACAATAACATGGAATTTTATTAATATGGTTTTCTAAGGAAAATTTTTGTATCGAAATATTTCTTCGATAAATCGATTGTCACTCTAAAGAGCGGTGCTTAGAAACATTAGAGACATCATTTTATGTTTGTTGTTTAATGTAAAACAGGTATAAAATAATATTTTTAATGAAATTTCTAATGGTATTTCTAAAGCTTCTGAACGCAGGAAAATTCTAAACAATGGAAAATTAAAAATATATAATTTTGTAACAAGGTACTGTGTTTTTTTAAACTGAACTAATTGTTTTAAATTATTTTTATGGATAGCCATATTACAACCACTTTTTTCCACCGATTATGTAGTGCATTAGATTTTTATAAATCACGTCCTAAATAATAAATATTTCATTACTTTGAGTCTAGAATCTGTTAAACAACACTTTGACGAATATAATCGTTCAAGTTTTAATAGAAAATATTAGTTATAAATTTATGCAATAAAATGAAAATCGGTGCCATATTACCCTCTTCTCCTTTATAACTTTTTAACGACGGTTAAAATTTCTTGGAGGTCACTCAGAGATATGACCTTGACAACATATGTCAAGGTCATCAGAGCTGCTTTATCTAAAGTGAATAATTATCAAAGTTTGCTGCATAAAAAAGTTTTAGTTTGTACTTACAAAATGATAGTATGATCTGTGGATTACATGAAAAAGTAACATAGTTTTTAAAATTAGATATAAATATAAATGATATGAAAAATTAACGTGAAATAAAATTTGTGTATACACTTGTGTATACTATTGACGCTGTAGTAACAATGTTTCATAAATCATACATACATATGTATTGTAAATTATGTCATGTTCGGTGAAATGTATGACTCGAGCATTCTATTAATTTTTGGCATTTTTATGTCTCTCATACATTATAATTTAAATAATGTAATTTTTAGAGTATCTTAGAATCACGTTAAAATTTAATATTAATTTTAGTGTGAATACAAAATTATAAAATTGATGTGTATTTTGGTTGAAAAAATTTCTTGATTATGGGAGTTACTATGAAGTATTTTCTAAATTAGTTTTTAGCGTGATTATTCACGATAGACTCGTTAATTGACTGCTTAATATAATGGAAGACTGCTGTATCAAATTGCTTATTAACTTAAATCCAAAAATATGCATGCATACACAAATCTTTGTACATACTCGTACAATCTTAGTTCATTTTCACAAAATATTGCTGGAGCATTATCAAAATCATTGCATATGAATACTTTAACAATTTTTTATGAAACGTGCATTGTAATATGCAATATTGCCATGCTGTTGCAATGTAACTGCAAAGTTCTGTGCTGCATAAGAAATGTTTATGGGAAGGAGCTGAAAAATGCCTTTTTTTTACAGAGCGCCGACGGACCGTTTGTGTGGGACAACAAGGAACAAGGCTATCTCTTAAGTTCATTCTTCTGGGGTTACGTTATAACGCAGATACCATTCGGTATACTTGCCAAGCGTTACGGCGCTAAATACTTCCTTGGGATCGGCATGCTAATCAATTCGATTTTTGGACTGCTAGTCCCAATATCTGCATACTGGGGCTATTGGCCGTTGATAATTATTCGCTTCATTCAAGGTTTAGGAGAGGTAAGTAACATCTCGAAAATTCTTTACCACTGTAACATAATAGTCTGATTGAGACTCGAGAAGAGCGAGCGAAGATGAGTATGTGTGATGTTTCGGGATCGGTTATCTATTGTCCAAATACATTGCAACTTGCAAACAACTTTCATTCGTTCGTAAGTATAACATTCACGAATTAACTTTGAACAAATTTTATAAAGAGATATACTTTACAAAATCATTATTACTTTTTTTATTTTAATTCTTATTTTTTACATTATAAATTATATTGAAAAACTTTGATTAATAAGATAAGTTTTTGTGTATTTGCAGAGACAGATTTATTACAATAGCTTTAGCATTACTTCTTTTTATTGTTTTTTTTTTACTTTTAGCATAACTTTAGCACTACTATTACATTAACATATAATGATATAATATGAATATAAGTAATTATAGTAATAAGTTTAAAGGATTACTGATCCGTTGAGTGAACGTTTTTTGATTGTACGGGTGTATTTCCTTCCCCCTAGGAATGGATTAATCCCTATTGCAGGGTCCTATTGTGCCTTGCACGCATGCACTGCTGGCGAAGTGGATACCACCTAATGAACGGAGCAGGATGGGTGCCTTTGTCTATGCCGGTAAGCTTGTTCAATGCGATTTTTTCATCCTTTATGTAGCGATTTATCGCGTGTACCAAGTCGAGAGCTAGTTCGCCGCGTGAGAATCCTCCTCTCTGTCTCTGGGGCATTTCGATGCATCGAGTCGCTACTGTGTGTACGCGTGCTTCTTGCTGCGGCCGGATTTGTGGACCGTGGACCGTGGACCTTTTCAATTTCTTGAGTTATCTTCTTTTTTTAACCATTCATTCCCACAAGGTTTTTTTTCCGTTGGTAAAAAAAGAAAGAGCACGAGGAGGATTGGACATTGATGACGATTATTAATCATATTTTTTTGCATTTTTCTCTCCCTTCCCATCGATAGGTGCACAATTCGGCACTGTAGTATCCATGCCATTGAGTGGTCTATTGGCCGCTTGGGACTTCGGTGGTTGGCCTTCTATTTTCTACGTGTTTGGTATTATCGGTACCATTTGGTGCATAGCGTTTCTCATATGGGTCTATGAGGATCCAGAACAACATCCAAGCATTACAGAAGACGAAAAAAAACTCATACTCAGCTCTCTCTGGGGTAGCGCCGGCATAACCGTAAGTTTCTTTTGCATTTTTTTTACTGTTACTTCTCTCTTAAGTTAGTCCTTCATAACTGAAGATCATGGTCTCCATTTGATACATATTCTCACGGAAGCTTCATAATAATTGCCTTGGCAAATGTACTTTCGATGCTTTACCATTGATCTTTTGAGATGTGTTAATGAATTAAAAATTTGATATGTTTTGGGTAACTTGAACCTAGATCTCTAGCAAAGAGCAGACGCGTAATTCTTACACCACGATCACTAATACTGTTAATTAACTGAACATATATTTTTATTTATTATATTAAGTAGATCTTTATTTTAGGGAAGCATGTACATTTCCCTTTCTAAAAAAATATAATTTAGGAAAATTTAAGTAGCGATGCTATTTTGTATTATTTTTTAATAAAATTTAAATGTAAAATAGAGAAAGATATGATCTTTATATACATATACAATGATTTAAACACAATTTTTTACCTTTATTTGTTTTTCCACAAAAAATTACAAAATTAAATCACGTTTGGACTCGTTTAAGTGTATACTCGTATATCACATTAATCTATTGTTTCTTATAAGAAATCTTTTTCAATAGTAAAGCTAATTTTTTTTTCTTTCTTTTTTTTTAGTCGTCGCCTCCTGTACCATGGCGAGCCATTGCAACCTCGCTACCATTTTGGGCTATCTTGATGGCGCACATGGGTCAGAATTATGGATATGAAACATTAATGACTCAGCTCCCAACATTTATGAAACAAATTCTCCACTTCAGTATCAAAAAAGTGAGTAATATTATTTATGAATGATATTAAAATTGGAAGAAAAATTTTTTCAATAGTTTTTTGTACGAAACTAATTGTTTATTGTTTATTTTAGAATGGCATCTATTCAGCACTTCCGTACTTAGCCATGTGGATCTTTTCTATGCTTATTTCTCATGTCGCCGATTGGATGATTTCTTCGGAAAGATTTACTCATACTTTGACTCGTAAGATTGTTAACAGCATTGGTCAGTATGGACCGGCTTTGGCATTGATTGCTGCTTCGTATACCGGTTGCAATGCCTGGTTGACGGTAACCATCATTACAATAGGAGTTGGTCTAAATGGTGGTATTTATTCCGGTTTTAAAGTAAATCATCTTGACATATCTCCAAGATTTGCCGGAATTTTAATGTCTTTCACAAATTGCATCGCCAATCTTGCTGGACTTCTTGCACCAATTACCGTTGGAGAAGTTATTGCTACATCGGTAAATATATATATGATTAAATAATCGAAATTAAATATACAATGTATTTATGATACTATTATTATTTTTAGCCCTCGCAAGCAAAATGGAGGATTGTGTTTATGATCTGCGCTGGGATTTATATTTTTTGTGCGACGTTTTATGTAATTTTTGGTTCTGGTCGAAGACAAGCGTGGGACAATCCAGATAAAGATGACGATAAGAATGAGAAAAATCAACTCAACAATGTAAGAATCGTGAACGAAACTCAACATTGACAATTGAATATTTTTATCTATAAGATCAGTGATGATGCGAAGAAATCGACACTGACGACGTGACGATTGTGTCCACTTGGCCATTTCATTTATGCATATTCATTCCCTCTCTATATTATTTAGCCATTTGAAACAAAGGAATACATTAAAACATTTAAGTTAATCTCATATTTTTCTTTTTTTTACTGTGAAGATATAAAATTTTTCATTATAATTGTCACAATTCGCATTATAGATACGTTTTCATACTTTTGTATTGAATTGCAAAAGTTGTACTTCAATTGCTTCAATGTTATATCGTACGTTTCGTGTGAAAGACAATTTGTATGCCTGTAAGAAAGAGAGAGAGAGTGAAAAAGAGAAAGAGGGAGGGAGAGAAAGCTATATGTAGATTATACTCATAACCAAGCTATTGTTATAAGCTTCGGTTCGCGTTTGTTGTATTTTATAATATTTATCAATTTTTACATAATAATTTCGTGTATTATGTAGAATTAGAAAGTCGCACTTTAAGAACTCGCATGTTGGAGAAACGATGGAAGAGATTCTCAAAAAGAATAAAAAAGTATAGAAAACTATTAAATACTTGCGGATAAGCAAATTTCCATAAACTTGCCGAAAATATCATGACAGCAATCAAAGCAAACATGGTTTTAACGAGATTACAAAAACCATTTATAAAATTATTTCTTAATTATACATCAAAACTTTATACAATTAAAGCGATGCTAGAGTCGTCGTTTGTATTACCGAAGAAAATACTATTTTTGTAAACAAGTATATTTTGTATTGGTTTTACAGAAATACAATTCCTTTTACAGAATTTAAAATATATACGCTAATAATAGTGTATGGTTCTGATCCATTTTTTGATTAAAAACTAGGTAAAATAAAAAAATTGCAGATTTTCTTATCGATTTTTACTTTAATATGGTAACTAAAACCGTCAGTTCACCGAAACACTTCATGGAAACGTTATGCAGGTTATACATATGTATGAAATAAAAGCAGAGCTAGATATAAAATAAATGTATGAATAATATTGCATCGTTAGAATTAAGCCGGGAAGCCTAATTTAAATGAATAGAATGTTTGACAAATTATGTATATATGTATGTGAGATTTCGAGTATGTAGTAGTATGTAGGGATCTTGATGTTTCGTAAAACGTACGTATGTATTGTAAATTATACATGTGTAAATCAAATTTGTTGATAAAACTGACGACTCCAGCATCGTCTTAAGATGCTTGAATAAAATTATATTACTATTCGAATTTATACGACTGAGAAACAGATTAACATTTTTAGGCACGTCAAACTCATTTGTGATATGCGATGTTGTTATTCGCGTAATATTAACTTTAATAATAATATGTTGCGTATTCCAATACATATAAATTTTAATTTGCATAGTGGGCTCCATTCAAGCATCCTTGCAGTAAAAAAAAAACTTATTTATCTTAGTCTTCCATTTTATTAACAACATATTTAGTTTCTGCTATTTTTGTAAAATGGAATACAAACGTTAAAATTTATAAATTTTATTAGGTTTATCATGATCACATGCTAGAAAAGGATGTATCTCCTAAGGCTTATCTTCAAGACAAATTTCCTGTTTGTAATCTGACAAACTTGTGGCAGCAGTATTAGAGCAAAGATCCTCATCGTTCATTTTTCTTTAGTACATCACTTTTTATTGCAACTATTGCCATTTTGTATTGCACATGTGTGTAGTCTGGACCAAAGACATGATAGTAACGACAAATCTCAGTTTTGTCGTGGGTGTCGTTAAGGTGAAGCCAAGGATCTTCACTTACAATCCAGGCGTCGTGAACAGTGATGTATATACAACAATGGTGTTTATACATATTGTAGATATTCGCGCGTATAGAAAGTTATTACCCTATTAAGTTATAGATATTAGACGAGTTATTTCTCGTAATTATTTATATAGCATTATATCATGAAGAACAGATCATTACCTCCTACTAAAATAGAAATTGTCAAATGTCACTGAATGATTTCGCTTTTGTGTAGTGGAATGCATTTTTTCATAATTGATAAGTCTTTTTTTAAGTTTTGTCTTAAGCTGTACAAACCGAACAATAATTGTAATTTCTTTCTTCATACAGTCTCTAGTATCGAGGCCATTTATTTGATAATCGACATTATTGTTGATAATTATCTGAAATACGTAAACGCACAAAACACTCGTGAGCATAAGTCTGAAACAATTGAATTGTCTGAAAACTAACTAAGGAAATTAATTAAAGGAATTATTAAATAACAATATAATGAAAACATTTGTTGGCTTATTCTTCTTGCGATTTTATACAAAAACTTTAAAAATAAGATTAGATAGCACTGTACATTAGTAGAAAGGATAAAAATCGATGTGCGTATCCTGTGATCGTGTATCTAAAAGTGCCTTTGATAGTAGGGTTTTTTTCTTTTAATAAAATAATGTTCTAAATATTCGCGTTACTCTAACAAGAAAAAATGTCAAAGTCTGCGAACATTATTTTAAACTTTCACGAGTTTGTAAATAAAGTTGCACGAATTTCAATAAACTTAAAAACTGAGCTTTTAATTGAAAATGAAAATTGCCACAGTTCTGATGAAGCGATTAATATAATAATCATGAATGTAAACAGGTTTAGAAACGAATCCGACGGAAGATATAATAAGGAAATTTATTCAAAACGCTATAATAATTAATTTAATGCAAAATTTCATAAATCCATATTTTTATACAAATATTTATACATAATGTACATACGATACACGATGCAATGTTACAACACATTAAACATATTTTTATTGTTGGGATTGTAAAACATATGTGATAATAGAACTGCAAGTAAATAAAAAAGGTAAAGTACAGCCATTATAAATTATTTGTTATTACACTTTTATTAATTCCTTCCTTTATAATATAATAAAATGTATCTCTTTGTAAGCAAAATACTAATAGCATGTTAATTTGGCAGGAAATTCGTTCATCATTGTAGCTTCGTATCACTTGCGTCCCATTAAGAATTTATCGATACAATAATTAAATTAAATATGAAAATATTTTTATCAAAAAATAAGTATTAAATAGCAAAGTGCATTTATAATATTTTTGGCATGTCCTGGCAACATACAAAAAATAATATTTTTTAAAGATTATATGAATATTCTGAGCATATCCTGATAAACATGCGAAAAATAATATTCGTATAGAGATGTTATAAAAAGATTCTGAGCGTATTATAGATATTATTCACACATTCCGCATTAAAACAAAATATTCATATGGTATCATGTTCTGTTTGGGTAAGGATCGACCTTTGTTCATGCGAATATTTTATTTTTATTTAAATTTAAATCGATTACTTTACGTACAACACTTTTGAGATATAAATATTATATAATAGTTACCTCTTCGTTCGTATAACTTTAATGTAAAATTAATTTTATAAGATTTTAACTGGATTTGATTAAAAAGATATATTAATTTACCCATAGACTAAAGGTGAATAATTAATATTATATATAAGTAATACTATATATTAATTTATCCTAAGTCTATAAATTTACTTAATAAATATAATTATATAATACAAATATTAAAATTGTTTATTGAGACTTTTTTGATTTTGTAGAAAAATTTTTCGATTATATACCAATATATGCATAGTCATCCTGCATATAGAATATTCTGCGTCGACAGATGAACACATCATTGGCGCAAGTTGCAACCCTGGTGAAAATATTTGTCATAATTTTTATACCAATTGGAACATTTTTCAAAAATATTCAAATAAAGATTTCTCATCCAATAATTTTCTGAAAAATTGTAACTTTTCGAAAAAACTCTGGGTGATGGGGGTATTTTGTTAAACAAAACAAAAAGATTTCTTTTTCTCTACATTGCAACTTTAAAGTACTCTTTAAACCACGTATAACTTTGGTTAAAAAAAAATTTTTCTGTCTCTTCTACTTTTGTCTTCAACGATATTCACCCCGAAAGAGAAACATCATTTTTTTTTCAAAGAGTGTTTTAGCTCCTAAACATGAGATTCCGCTGATGAAAACAGTTATACTTAGGGTCTCTTAGATTTTCGTGTTTAAAACAACATATATATTTCAAGGAGAATCAAATCGGTGCCGGACACCCATGACAGTTCCCTTGGTAGAATATTTTGTCTAATTAACATATAAACAATTCTAAGAAAAAAATGTAGACTTTCTGAGTATTTTCTAAGTACTTCTGAAAAAAAAAATGTTCCAATTCGTATACAAAATCTGGGAAAGTTATAAAATTAGATATTTTTAAAAAATTCTAGGAAAAATTTTCTATTTATTTGATAGATACTGAGATATCGTGTATATCAGCTAGTGTATACGTGTTTGTAGCAGTGTTAAAACGGGCCAGGAGCTGTATTCTTGAAAAATAACGTATACGAATTAAAATACTATAGTATACGTTACATATATTATAGAGGTCCCTAGTATTTTCGCATATTACGTTATTTTTCAAGAATACGGTCGCAGGATTTTCACGCATGCGCGCCAGATGTGACTTCAGTAAAGTATCAGTCAGACTAGTCAGAGATAGAAACAGAATTAATCTTTAGCCCGTACAATTTTTTTACAAATTTAGAAAAATGTTAATATATTTTATATATTTCTTATATATAAACATACACAAAATACAAATTAAAAACAATGACTTTAAAATTGAAATAATTAATCTTTATTTAATAATAAAGAATTATAAGTTAAAAGACAAACAGAACAGAAGGAAATAATTTATGAAATAAAATACGCATGTATAGATTAAAGTAAAATATTTTATTTTACGAAATCTTATAGAATACTAACATTTGTCGTTAAAGTAAGAAAAACTGCCAAAAACCTTAGCACTATTTATCAAATAAAAATATAAAATATTTAAAAATAAAAAAATTGTATGTTTTAATAACTGTTTAGAATTAAAATAAAATAACATCATTAAACCTGAAATTAATAAAAAATAAATTAATTATTACGTAAATACCTTAAATTATCCTAATCTTAGGACGAGCCCGCGAAGCTTAGAACCCATTTCTGCTACATGAATTACAATACTGTAATCACTGGTTGTCGTGCATGCGCGTCAAACCTGGATCCGTCAGCCGTCTACAACATTAGTTTGTGGCTGTCAGATATGTCGAAAACAATGAGCTAGTGCATTACACAGTAGTTAACAGCAACGTAGTACATTCCTCAGGTATATTTATTTATTGTTAAATTTGTCATGGTATCGTAATTTATAAACGAATATTGCGAGAGACTAAATTAATTTCGTTGCTTGCATCTGCGTTTTTCTACTATTATTTTTAATTTTAGGTTAAGTGCACAGATAGAAGAGTGATGTCACGTTTGATATTTTATTATTACTCATCCTGATTACAGAATTACAGGCCCAATATAATATTATACTAGAGTCATGTTGGTTATACACTCAAAATTATTACTATAAAATAAATAAAATATTTTGCTAATCTTAAAACCTGATTTCGAGGAGAGTACTCTCCAATAAATCATTTTCTGTAGTACTTATTTGTTATAATCAAGTTAATACTATTTCTGATATCTACTACCTTTAATTTAATAATGAAAATTTCTTTTTTTTGAAAATGATACTAAGGGGTCGATTCTGTAACTTTAACAATGTCATTATGGTATTATGGCACAAGTTTTTTACATCATGTAATAGCTGTGCAACAATATCATAACAACATTGTTAAGGTTACAGAATCGACCCCTAAGTTATTGTTGCAATGTAGAAAGCTATGATAGTCCCAATACGAAGTCATTAATCATTATATTCAAAAAATGTTTTGAGTAACTGCTTCACTCATAACTTGATATTAGGAATTTTGTTATACAACCAATTTACATATTTCTCTGTTTTTTTGCCATTATTTGAATTAAAATCATTTAATGAATCCATTACTTTTTTATAATTTTGACTTTTTTTTATGTTACTGCATTGCAATGGTCTTCAACTTTTCTTTAATTTTTAATTTGACGATTAACTTTAATGATGATTTCTGATTTACTACCTTTTCCATCATTACTAAACAATATAAATTTTATGTTGTTTGTGAGCTGAGAAAGATTAAAGTTAAAACGTCATCCTATAAATTTTATATTGTACTAAATATATATTTTATTAAATTAACATCCAATTTTTGCTCATTTAATTTGCTTTTTCTATTTTCTTTTATTTATTAATTTTCACATGAGCTGCTTAATATTTTTGTATTAGATCATTTATTGTTGAGTGCATATTGGATTGCATTATTGTTGCATAAAAAAATTCAATATTACATAAAAATAACTCAGATTAGAAAAGTTACTTTGCAAAAGTGATTAATAATGCTAGTTTAGTTTTTTTCTCTCAAAAAGTAATTAGTTACCAATTTTGTGTGTGAAAAAAATTTATAATTATTAAAGAAAAAGAATTAATGAGTTGTTATACTTTTGAACTATTTTTTTGTTAATTTTTTGTAATGTTGATGCATTACTACTTTAAACAATAATTTTACATTTCTAAATTATTTTATTTAACTAAATTAATAATTTTTAATAATATTTATATTTGGAATATATTATTAAAATTATGGAATATTTTTCAGCTAAAAAGTTCATCAAATTCAAACTTTGTAGTGAAATAATTGAAAACGAATAATCTAGAGTTTGTTTTAAAGAGTAAAGACTCAACATTAATTTTTATGTGATAGCTGTTCTAGAAGATTATTTGTTACATTATTCTGCAGACCATATGTTTAGTAATAGGTTTGAAAACAATTACTAAATTAATTATTAATTACCAAATGAATGTAACTAATAATAAGTAAAATTATAGTTATAGGTAAAAAGAGAGGAACAAAGTTCACGAAGTTATAAAGAAAAGTAACTATAACTTTATTACAAGTAACGAATTATTTCCAACCCTGGAATTAATGTTCGTTGTATTATTATATATTCTTATATACATAATTATTACAGATCATTCGTTGGGATGTGAATTATGCTGCGGATTCGAATATTTGTCCACCTTGTTGCACTCGTCTTGGCAGTGAGATGCAGCGACATAACTCCTGCCGTGTTCGGGAACGTGCTGGATGGCATGCCGGCGGCATTCGGCGACTTTAATTCCGATGAGTTAACGGATGTGTTCATGCTGCGCAAAGATGGCCGAACAGTGGAAATATTCCTGGCAGCTGAGCAGGAGCCCCTGCTACTGCCCAAGCCGGGTCTAAATTGCTCGTTTAAGGACCATGTAACTAGCGTGGTACCAGGTGATTTTGATGGTGACGTCTTTATGGACATTTTAGTAACGACGTTTAATCGCGAGCAAAAGCTCACTTATGCGCACATACTGTGGGGTGGGAATGGTCATCTAAACTGCAGCGACGAATGGAATCCTCTTATAGAAATGCGCGACCAACCATTGGCATTGGATTATAATCAAGATATGATAATTGACCTTTTTGGAGTGGATAAGCACGGCAAAAGAATGTTCTGGGTGTTTAATGAGAATAGGACTACTCCACATCCCATCGAGATGTGCGATAAGAGTTTGGAGCCGCTAGAGCCCGTGAGAAATCCTCACTCCGTGAGAAATCCTCACTCTAACGCTTTCCTGGATCTAAACAGTGACTTTCTGCCGGATCTTGTAGTAACTACGAGGAAGTCCTTCGAGATATGGTTGGGCACAGAACTGGGATTCGAGTTTTCTCATCAGATCGACCTTCCATATAATATATCAAGCGATACGAAATTCAAAGGGGAATTCGGACAGACTCTCTATCTGGATGTCGAATTGACCGGCAAAATGGCTCTCCTTTTGCCACTATGTTTCGATGAAGCTTGTACTAATTGTACGATAATGATGTACTTGAACGGCTGGCACAATCTGAGAGTGAACTTACGTGATCCCAATAACGTCTTGTGGGGTTTCGTCAAACCCAATGGTCATCGTTACACGGAGACTATTACTCTGCGCGGCGGTGATTTTAACATGGATGGCTATCCGGATTTGCTAGCGACTCTGCAGTCCACGAAACAGACACAATCGTTTTTATTGCAGAACGTGGCATGCAATAATTGCGCCGGTTTCAATCGCACTTTTGATGTCAAATGGCAAGCATTGAATCCATTCTACAATGAGACCGCGATGGCAGTGTTTTACGACTTTTATCAGGATGGTATTCTAGACGTAATCCTAGTTGAATTTGACAAGACGAACAACTATCGCACTGCCGCGTTTAAAAACAGTTTGGATTATGACGCGAATTTTGTCAAAGTGATGGTGCTTACTGGGCGCACCAACAGCATGTATCCCATTTCACCGGGTTCGCTTGGTAAGAAAAAGAGAACTTATGGCACCAATTTACCGGGACCATCAATCGCGTATAGAACCACTACGCAGGATGGTAGTCCTCGCAACGCGATCGCCGCGCAGTTACCCCAGAGCGCACATTTTTCGCTTAACTTGCCGTACACCACCTTCGGTTTGGGAAGAACGCCCAATTTTGTGGACGCTCTCACGATAGGGGTACGTGTAAAAACATAAATTTTTAATTATATTTTCAACGAACTTGATGTTTCACTAAATTTCATGAAATTTCAATGAATATGCAATGAATTTCTTATATTTTGTTGAAAAAACAATTTTCTGTGTTTAATGAAAAACAGATAATATTGAGATTTCAATGAAAATGTAACATTTTAATAAAAAACTAATAATGAAAAATTATTTAACGAAAAAAGAAATTTTATTGAATTATAATAAATTGTTATAAAATTGCAATAAAAAAATGCAAATATTCTGATTTACGAATTAACAATATTGAAATTTTAATAATTTTTTATGAAATTATAATGAAAAATTACAGGCACTTTATACCAACGATATCTTGTTAAAATTTTATCTATTATTACTATTTCATATTATTTTTCTATTATTTTTTCGTTTCATTATAAGTTTGTCGACTTTTTAAGAAAATTTTGTTGAAATTTTGGTGAAATCATTGGCTAAAATAAACATAAAATTCAATAAAACGTCATAAAAAATTCCTCGTTACATAAAAATTTCCTATCTTTTACTAGGATAAGTATATTTACTATAATTTATATCGATATGAATTAAGGATATAAGCGTTATCAAAAATTTCAGAGATTGTTCTATTGTTAGACTATCTGTAAAGTTTTAACATAATTCTTTTATTGGTTTAAAAGTTATTTTTTGTTTGTTTTGTCTATTCTCGACTTTTATGTAAAATCGCGTTTTGTAGTATTAATTTGCAAATTTGGTGAGGGAGCATTATGAATTAAATCAAATTTTTTACATACTTTAATACTAATAAAACTCTAATAAATATTCATACATTTGATAAAAATCATTTAGATTTATTGTTGTTAATTAGAAACAAAGAGAATAAACATAGAATTATGTTTAAATTTCGATAGCTTTTAGCTGGTATTGTATAACCAAAACATTAAGATAGATTTATTTATTAAAATAGATTTGAGATTAGAAACGCTTTATTTCAACTTTATAAGTAAGATTATAATTTAAGACATGCATATATAACATTTAATTATTAATCCCACATTTATTTCTCAAATAATCTAACTTAACTTTAATAAAATTTCAAACAAATAATGTTACAGAATACTTTTAAAATATGTATTTTTTTTCAGGTTGGCGGCAAGTCACGAGAATGGCCACAGATTATTCCCAATTCTCAGATGGTTGTGATACCAAATCCAATTGCTGAACCATCGAGATGGAAGGCACAACTATTCGTCACGCCCAGTAAATTAATCTTACTGAGTGCGGCCGCCTTATCCGGCACCTGCGCTTTAATCACATCTCTAATTCTCGGTTTGTATTGGAAGGAAAGAAGAGAAGATAAAATCGAGAGACTTCAGGAAGCGCACAGATTTCACTTCGATGCGATGTAGAAAACTGAATAAGGGAAAGGGAGATATAAGATTAATAATTAAAACTTATTTAAGATATTAAGTTTATTGACATAATAATTTAATAATAAATAAATCGCGCTTAATATCCTATTTAAATTTGCGTAAAATCCTCATACTCATCAGTCGCAACTTCGACAGCGTATGAAATACTGCATCTTTTCTTTCTGACCATAGAATTCTTACTTTCGCTAGGAAGTTGTACCGTCAGGGAATGAAAATAACGATTTATTGATTCTTCCTTGCCATTATTACAAAAACGACAAGACTGTCAGTGTCTTCTTGTCGTGGAAAGGGGAGGAGCGATCATCTCATCCGAGCTTTATATATATATATATATATATATATAAACAAACGATCATTGGGCGAGTTCAAGCCAGCAAAATGGCCAGGTCTACTTGCCGAGCAATTGAATATGATTAATCAACAGAAGAATCAATTATGTTCAATCGCTCGATGAGCAGGACTACCCGCTTTGTCAACTTAAACTCGCTCATTATTAGAGCGTTTTTCTTTTCACTTTTTGGTCGCTGCGCATTGTATGCGCCGTAATATGCTTTTGATCGATTAAAGCTAAGAGGAATGACTCGCTATTGGCATCGGTCGTTTTTTATGGCAGGGTTCAAGTCGTTGAAGTATGGATGTGCCATCGCTTCCTCCGCTGTCAGCCGTAGATTCGGATTACACACTAATAATCTCTGTCAATCAGAAATCAGAACATCATATATTCGGAAACGATTCAAGATTTGAAATAAAAGAGCTTGTTAATATTTATAGCGATAGAAAGTTGCTTTTTATAATGTAACTTTTCGACATTCTATTTTCGAAAAGAATGAGATTTAGAGAAATAATTGTCTATCTTTCAGATTTTTAGTTATATAAGTTTTTCAATTTTTAAAATAAAAATTTAAATCGCAATATTAATCTTTTGTTTGCACACCTTTCGCGACTTTACATAGCACACGAATTTATACCGCGCAACTTCATGTAACAGTTCATAACTTACATTGAAGCTAATTTTAAATGTTCTTTTTATCAACTTGAAATAAAAAATTAGAAATAACTTCAGTGGTGTAATGTTGAGAAATATCATTATATTAGTTAAAAATCCATTAAACTGAAATCCTGCGTTTAAAAATGTAACAACTATAAAAAAAATAGTGCGAATTCGTATCTGTGTACAAACAAAGGGTTAAGATTTTCTTATGTGTATGTGTGTATGTGTATGTGCGCACGCACGCAATTGAAATTACTTTTTATTCATTACTTATTTTTCCATTACATTTATTTTGATACCGTTCTAAATCATTTGTATTCTAGTCTAGTATCATTACATTCTTTTATTTTGCATTCTTTATTAAAATCATTAAATTATTACATTAGATTTGTTACGAGGATCCTAAAGTTACCGACTGAATGTTATTAATCTTTTTTGACATTTTTTGAATTGCTTTTACAGACTTAAAAATCCTCCAGAATTAGCGACATTTATATAGCAAAGCACATAAAGAAGATTAGTTTCTGGGTGCCATGATAAATGGCGCTAAAATCGAAGAATAAGGACACGTGATATATTCATCTCGCTCAAAAAAAGAATCTGCAATATCGACGTCGAGTGAGTTCGGATACCACTTCAGCATCCCCTTTTTCAAGCAACAATCTAGCGGCACGTGGTTGGAGGATAAAGGGACTAATGCTAAAGCCAGGCGAGCAGGCTAGCTCTTTGTTCAATGCACTCGTGAATGTATCATCTGTCTTTGTTCTTCGATATCTAACACTAGATCGCTAACCTGTGGCATTAGCATATGACAGTACTGAGGCAGGAAGGATATCCGGTTTCAGCCATGTTACCTACAACAAAATGGCAGCTCTAATGCCGCTCTAATGCCGCTCTTGCTTGTTATTATGGCACGATATCGAAAAAACACACTCGATAATCGCAATTAATATGCTCAACGGTGCTCAGCGGTTAACCGGTTTAGTTGTCAAACCTGTCAAACACATACGCACTAACCTAATCTACGCGTAGACGCCATTTTCTTGTTGGGTAAGATGGCCGAATCCGGATATCCTGCCGGACACAGCTATTCAGCCGAAGGTAGCGATCTAGTTGTTAGGATAAAGGGACTAATGCTAAAGCCAGGCGAGCAGGCTAGCTCTTTGTTCAATGCACTCGTGAATGTATCATCTGTCTTTGTTCTTCGATTTCAGCGCCATCTGATGCAAAATCTGTCATCTACTGTGTCACATAATTGCTGCTCTGTTTACCATAGTTCATCTTCGTTGCATGCACGAATTTTCAGACACACTTATCTTTTATATTAGACTTCTAAGCTAAATTTTGGAAATTCTATGTTGTTTTTACACGTAATCTGCATCTCACATCATACTTATTTTGTAAAAATAGACTATCAAATATTTAGACACTCATTAACAACTCTATATATCATGCGTTGAACTAAGAGTAGATAAAAAAATATATAAATTTAATGTTGTTGGCATAAAGTCGATCAATATGAGGTATATAATGTCTATACTTTAATTGAGGAGAAAGGTTTTTAAATCTGTAAATACAATTAGAAAAACGGCGTGTACGGAAATTAATCGCTTTTAGTTGGTAACAAAAAACATCTTTAGTATCCCCTTAATATCAAATTTGATTATGCATATTGTTGATAATATATTCTCTGAACTGCTAAATAACTATATTATGTTTTGCAATGTTACTATTTCAATGATTAAAATAAATGACGATTTACCTGGAGTAAGTCTTTGCCTCTTGAAGTGAGTTTGGGTGTAACCTGTGCTAATCCTTGAGTAGGATGGTATTGCGGGAATGGTTTGTAGTCCGGAAGTGCCGTTAAACCTGGCCACGTCTCTTCAGTTGGTGTGCCCAGCATTTTGAATATTCTTTTCAATTGATCGTCTACATCCGATCCAGGAAAGAGTGGTCTGCCAGCATTCGCTAATTCTGTGATATATCAAGAAATATCAATATTTTATTCAGAACTTTTTAATAATATGGTATGCTATAAAAGAATTAGACGTGTTTAAAAAAAAACTAACTTATCATATTAAATTGCCAATATGAAGAAAACTTTATTACGGTTTTTAAATATTTGTATACTATACTCATATATTATAAAAAGTTTTGCCAATAATTGACTTTAATCTTTAACAAAAAAAAAAAAAAAAAAGGGGGGGAACAATTACCAGCGAATATGCATCCCGCACTCCACATGTCAATGGACGTTGTATATAATTTTGCTCCGAAAAGAACATCCGGGGGACGGTACCATAATGTTACAACTTCCGCCGAGTAACATTTTACAGGGATACCAAATGCTCTTGCCAAACCAAAATCAGCGAGCTTCAGCTCCCCATTCTAAAAATAAACTTCTATTTAATTCAAAATGTAATATGAGCTTTACATAATTAATAATACTGATTAATAATATTGTATGAATCGAGCATGTATCAATATATAATCTTTAGGAAGTAATGAGTCAGTTGTAACACCGTTACCGTTACAGTTATTTTTTTGGTAACGAATTGGTAACTTTTTATTTTTTGCAACTGTAACGGTAACGTAGTTACATTTTTCTAGTAACGGTAACGAATTTAATAGTTACTTTTATCGTTACTTTTTAATTTATAATATAATTTTCAAATCTAAACAAGAAGGCTTTCTTCGGTTGTAGCTGGATCTTAGTGCTTATATGTATTTGTGTGATTTTATGCACTTTCTATCACCTCAGCCAGGGTATTTTTCGCAATAAATTCTTTACAGTTTTTTCAGGGATGGAGAGAGTTAATAGAGATGCAAGTGAGCATCAAGTATTATTAAATTAATTTTAATTTAATAAAGAGTGGTATTACTAACTCTTATTCGATTATAGCTGTGTTATATGACCGAAAGTAACGGCCCGCAATTTGGTTGAGTCTGAGAAAGTATATAAAATCACACGAATACATATAAGCACTAAGATCCAGCTACGACCGAAGAACCTTTTTGTTTAGATTTGTATTTACGTTATCAAATATCTTACTACTTTCATAATTTTTAAATCTTTATTTTTCAATCAATATTCATAGTTCATTGTTATATTACATTTAAAATCGTTTTAAAGAATAGTTGTAAAATAAACCAATCACAAAATTGTATTAACATAAAAGCAAACTTTATAGATGTCAACTTTTGTTAAAAGTAAATAGTAAATTAATACCGATAAAAATATAATACTAGAGTAAAACATTTTCATGGTTTAACTTTTACATTATATTACAAAGTAAATCCTTCAGATAAAAGTTAAACCTTTGTGACATAATTTTGGGGCGTAATTATTTAACTTCCTATTAAAAATATCGATAAAAAGTGTATGTAGTTTATATTTAATAAATTCTATATAAATCTTATACAAAAAATCTTATATAATTTTTGTAGTTTTATTTATTTTAAGAACTGTAGATTTAGCATTATATGAAAATTTTTAAACATAATCTAATTTTATTTTAAAATTAAAATAATGAAAAAGTAACGAATCGTTACTTTCTATGTAACGGTAACGGTAACGAGTTACTTTTGAGTCAGTAATAAGTAACGGTAACTAGTTACTTTTTTGATTAAGTAACGATAACAAGTTACTTTTAAAAAGTAACTTTCCATTCCTTGATAATCTTATAATCGATATTCTTGGTGATAATTTAACTCAATTCTATAACTGCTTGAATATACACTTCTAGTACTGAAAATCTATAGTTTATGTTACGTATACTATAGATTTTCAGCATTGACAGTGAATTTTAGAATGCAATTTATGTATATTACACATAATTAAACATAATTATGTACATTATACTGTTATAAGGACTTTACATAGACAATACTATCAGTATCAAAACTGACAACATTATTGATCGCATATTTTATATTAATAGATTGATGTAGAATATTGATGGTAATCGGATTTCTTGATTTTTGAGCGAATATCATTGTATGATAAGAATGTTAATGCTCGAAAATCAAGAAATACGAGTCATCGTCAATATTCTACATCAATTTATAAATATTATTATAGAAAGGCATATATATTTAGCAGATTTAATTTTTGCTAATTTTTTGTTTTTGTTTTACAAATTGTTTTCAAAAACGCGTGATCACTATATATCTTAAAAACAGCTTGATTGATCATTTACAATTTTACATACTCTTTTTAATATTAAAATCTACTTGAAAAAAATTTTTTTTAAGATGCTTAATTTTTCCACAACCAAAAAATGAACAGTTTATAGCAAAAAATCGCTATAATAATTTTAATTATTTGCAACTTTGTTCAAATACAATATTTCGGAAAACTGCTTCGTCAAACATTATATCTATATTTCAACTTTATAAAGCTCATGTCATTTTACTTTTTTATGAATCCTGTGAGAGTAGCTATAGTTACTCTAAATATCTTTTGTAAAAAAAATGATTAAAAAAATTTAAGTAACAATGCTATTTTATACTATTTTTTTAATATAATTTAAATATCAAATAGAGAAAAAATATATACCTTTATAATGGAATAAACACAATATTTCTATTTGTTTCTCCACAAAATCTATTTCTTTCTATTTCTTCATAAAAAATTCGCGAAGTTTTGATTTGAGTCGTTTGGGTTTATGTGTACATATTTTCTTAATCACATATGATCAATAAAATATCAGTATTTGTTAATACTAACAGCATTGATCATGTAAAGTCCATATACAAAATATTAAAAAGAGATTTTCTGTAAAGAAACATTTATCTAAATATGTAAAAAATATCTTTGTACATATTAAATGTAAACATCCTGATAATTGTATCTTTACCTTGTTGATGAGTAAGTTCTGCGGTTTAAGGTCTCTGTGCAAAACATTACGGCTATGGCAAAATGCTAGTCCTCTTAACAATTGATATCTGAAAAAAAAGTGAATTTTGTTTGTAATAATGGTGGGATAAATCCGCAAAGTTGGAAATATTTTACAAAACTAGCATGTTACTTAGAAAGTAACAATTCATTACTTTCTTCGTTACTTTTATGTAACACTAAAATAAGGTACTTTAGTAAGAAATTTTTAAATAACGTTTAATAATTGAATTAAAAATTGTAATAATTAATATTAAAATTAAGCTCTAAGTTGGTCACTAATAATTCTAATTTTTTGTATAGTTATTTTTTAATATAGAGGATATTAATACTGATATACCATTTTGTTTCCGAGTAATACTTATTTCTAACAAAAGCTAAAAGTGAAAAAAAAAAAAAAAAAAAAAAAGAGAGAGAGAGAATACAAGGAAACGTCTTTTAACAGACTGTAACGTCGGTTTTCATAATACTATTGCGTATTTTGTAATAATTGCTTTCGCAACATAATTTAGAAAGAGCATCTAAGAAATTGAGATTCAATTCAAAACGGGCACAATAGGCAATAACAGCAAAATTTAAACGGTGCATAAAAAAGGATTTAATTATAAAATAAATTGATAAACTAAAACACTAAGTAATAAAATATATTTGTATGTATTACATAAAATTTCATACATGAAAGGCTAGAATTGAACCCTCCCACTTTATACTTTTTTTGGTGTTATATATATATATATATATATATATATATATATATATATATATATATATATACACATACATACATGTACATACATACATACATACATATACACACAGGGTCATCGAAAAGTATCAAAGCCCTTGATTATTTTAAAAACTAAGCATTTTAGAAAAATGTGTTTCGGATAAAAGTTGTAGGGTTTTAAAGATCTATTTATTGATCTTATCAGTTTGATCTTGGATGGCGTCGTCAAGGTCATATCGAAATCACATTAACTTTTTCAAATGGAACACCCTATTTTTGATTCCAGAATCTAATAGCTAGTGTCAAGAGCTTTCCAAAGCCCTACAAGAAAGTTTATTTTCGTTGAGTACTTTCCGAATTGTGGGGCTTGAAAGTTACAATGTACTGTAACTTTCAAGCGTCATAACTCGGAAGGTACTTAACAAAAATAAACTTATTTATAGTGTTTTAAAAAGTTTTCGAAATTGACTACAAGAAAATGCAATAAAAAATATAGAATATTAGGGTAGTACCGATACCCTTTAATTAGGAAACTACTGATACTTTAACATTATATCTTTTATAAACGTCATTTTTCCTATCTTAAGAGATTATATCTACAAATTTAAAAGAAATCGATTTTTCCAAAAACACAAATGCTTTGCGCAGTAGCTATTACCGGGAATATACCGTTTATTTATACCTGCGTGTAAGTCATCTGTGTATATTACTAAAGAGGTATATTTTAGAGACAACTATTTCTGTAAAAGATAAGCGACATGAGCCCGGAATTGATGACTCTGTAAGTTGAAAAATAAATGTTTTAATGTAAAATGTAAATTACAATTTGAAACTTTAAACGCGTTTTTTTCAAAACAGTATGTTTTAAAAATAGATGACTTAAGATTTTTTTTTCAGAAACTACTACACCAATCAATCTGAAACTTTGCGTTTCAGATATTTAAATCTAATCTTTCATCAAAAGATTTTTTTCAATGCAAAATTTTTTATGGATAAAAAATGCCAGTTTTTTTGCGAGCATCGAAACGTGAACTTTAAACAACCGTTATTTTATCCACATTTTATTTCTCAAAAAATCGAACAATTAAAAACTAGAATAACTCATATATTAATTAAATCTTTTTGAATTTCTTATTTCGGATAACCTGGTTTCGAAAATAGTAGTCACTGTGAAATGCTTTTGTAAAAAACGCTACTTGGACATCT
Source organism: Solenopsis invicta (assembly GCF_016802725.1). Lineage (NCBI taxonomy): Eukaryota > Metazoa > Arthropoda > Insecta > Hymenoptera > Formicidae > Solenopsis > Solenopsis invicta. The sequence goes on along the minus strand of NC_052664.1, from coordinate 7,894,154 downwards.
CGATAAATATGTAATACTTTATTATTAATCAATATTTTTGTAAAAGATTATGAAATTTTCATTAAACATTGATCTTTTGAATAAAAATACTTATAAAAAAAATACATTTTTCAAAAAAAATTCACAAAAATTCGTGTTTTTTTCCGGTCTCCTAGACATAATCTCTTAAAGAACAAAGTTTATAAAATTAAAAGGCTAGAATTGAACCTTCCTATTGTATACGTTTATTTCGCACCTTGTTAGTCTATACATAGATTTATTATGCAGTTTTCAATCTATTTTTCCTATCCTAACATGTTAAAGAAAATATAAAAAAATTCATAAAACATCTATCAACATTGTAGTTAAAGATTTTATAATTATCATCTATTTTCATAGAAGTGTACCAAGTTATACCGCAGTAATTTTATCCAAATCACATGAGGAAAGTAAAGGAGAAAAATATAATCAAAATTTTAAGAAATGACAAACATGTAAAATGATTTAAGATTATCAGTAATATACTTATTATTATTTCAACTATGCAATTTTTAAGAAAAAAATTGTGCAAATTTTATTATTGCTTTTCAAAAATTCACTTTTAACAGATTTTATATAGACAGAATCTAAGCAGATTATGTTTTTTATTGGTTAATACAATACAATGTTTAATTCTCCAAAAATAAAGTGTGCTGCTTTAAGAGGCCTGTGCCAATATTTGGCAATTCTCCTTTACTCATCTTCATAGAAATTTAGATTGTAATTCACAATTACAAATTTTGTCGAAACATTTTATTAAATACTACTCTTAAACATATTTTAATATCATAGATTAATGCATTCTAATATTCTCTGCTAATACTGAAAATCTATGTAGTTTACGTTACACACACATAGTATAATTTTGACTAATGATTATCATTGAATGCAGCCTAAAATATACAATACAAAATATATTATGTATTATAAAATATAAAAATATTTTAAATATAAAATTAATAAACCTTATACAATTGAATTTATTGCATACAATCTTTGATTTGCCACATATACTACTAAGTTTACGCACTGATAAAATGTGTGCAAATGAATGAGTATAAAAATAATAGGGAATTAATGTAATAATAAAAGTAATAGTTGAATTTGTTACTTTAAAAATGTGTAATGACTTTACTGTTATTATTACAAATATAAGAAATGACTGTTACCACAAAAAATTAATGGTAATACATTGTTTACCAATCTTGTGAATGATTTCTCAAAAGTAAACTCATCTTACAAGAATGATTTCACAACGTCCAGGTCAATCTCTCCATTCAGACTGTCGAAGTATTTCTTGAGATCCTGATCACAGTGCTCAAACACCAAGGTAAGCTTCTTATCGCTGTGCAGCACGTCATAGAGACGAACTATATTTTTATGCTTGAGTTCTTTCAGAAGACAGATCTCCCGTAGAGCTGACGATGGTACACCCTTAGACAACGTAAAAAGCACGAGCCATAAGACACTAATATCAAGGAGATCGCGCCGGCCTTCGTCGTAAGGATTATTTTTGACACGACACAAGGCGAGCATCGCGATATAAATAAAGCGTGCAAACGATCGATTAATTAGATTAATCGGAACGCCGGTATCGCAGCAAAACAGCAGGTTAGGTGGGGATTATGACAAGAGAGTTCGCGTGAGAGGGAGAATGAAGAGAAAGAGAGGGGGAGAAAGAGAGAATAACAGATCGGACAGGCACTACCTACTTCATCATCATCATCCAGTCGCACCCGCTTCAGGGCAACAATTTCGTGTGTCTCGCGATTCTTGGCTTTGAATACGGTGCCATAAGTGCCTGGAAATAAAAAAATCGAGTCGGAAAGGTTTCGTTAGCGTATGGCATGGTCTTATGTTGACAGAAAAAGTAAAGGGGGTGACCACTAAGGCAAAGCAGGGCAAAGGGGGCGCAACGTATATACACCAGGGGTCCAGGGGGATAGCGAACTGTGGCGCGTCATCAAATGACGTTTATTGCCCGTAACTCTAATCGCAAACAGCTCACCTTCTCCTATTTTTTCGAGCTTCTCATACTTTTGCATATTTTTACTGATACTACGGGCGGAACACACACGTACGCACTATCGCGCACAGTGTCACTACTGCACACTACTGCGCGCTCGTGGCACGACGGTACTCAAATATGCTCTGACGATACAGAGAGGAACCTGAGAGGGGACAGGCTTCGAGTTTAGATGGAACCTTATTTTGAAGCGCCTCTATGTTTCGTGAAAAATGGACTTTGAACTACGTAGCCAATGTCCATTTTCCACGTCGGTAATGTCCACGTGAAGGTGGTTCTCAGCGGTGCTATGTCCATTTTTACGGTTCTCTTCTGTGCTATGTGCAGGAGTGAGAGATGCATCAGTTGGATAAAGACGGATAATGGATCTCTGTCTGTCTTCTGTTTAGACCAGTGCTCGGAATTAGTGGCACATTTCGAGCCGATATCCGAGGCGACGCCTACTGTCTCCCCTCGAGCCCCTCACTCCGCTCGCGGGCCAGCAGCCGAGCTGCCGGCCGCGCGTCAAATGTTGTGGCTCAGGAGCGTAGAGCGTCCCTTGTAAAAGAAATAGCCTAGGGCCTAGACTATTTCTTTTACAAGGGACGCTCTACGCTCCTGAGCCACAACATTTGACGCGCGGCCGGTAGCTCGGCTGTAGGCCCGCGAGCGGAGTGAGGGGCTCGAGGGGAGACAGTAGGCGTCGCCTCGAAGATGCTCGGATAAAGACGGATAATGGATCTCTGTCTGTCTTCTGTTTAGACCATCGGTTAGAGAGAGAAAGTATCGCGGTAGCAAACACGGAGCGAGCGGCGATGTTATCTCTACGGATACCCTCCTCTCCACTCCCCTCTCGCCTATCTCGTTTTCCGCGCTACGTTTTGGCCGTAAAATTCAGAAAGTCCTCTTCGGACGATTTCTGGGCAGGGACGTAGAAAGGCCAGAAAGCGCCTACTCTTTAAAAATGTTTTATATTTTGTTATATTTGTTGTAATGACGTACGCGCATATGTATGATTTAAAAATGACAATATGCGCGTGTTTAATATTGTACAAAAAAATAATAATGTAATAAAAGAATTTATGGATACCTGAGAATCATATTTTTATTTTCTTTCAAGTGCGATTTTACGTGAAGATAATCGATCTAATTTCAATACAACGTTACGAGGGCGACAATTTAATTAAATATATACCTTTTTAAAAATAATTATTTATTTTTATTAAAATATTTTGTAATTATTATAATAATTTTAATTATAATAAATAATTGTGTACTTGTATGCCCCTCCCCCCTCCTCTTATTATCGTCCCGCGACCACCTCTACCTCTTCCTCGTTCTCGTCCTCTTCCTCTTCCTCGTCCTCTCCCTCTTCCTCTGCCTCTCCTTCTTCCTCGAGCGAATGCCGCACTAATTATTTTCTCTAGATCTAAAGTCTGAAACAAAAAATTTAAAGAATGTGTAAAAGCATTTATTGAATACCGAAGAAAGATAAAACGATGCTTATATGTCAACTTTGTCATTAAAAAAAACCACATTTGCCTGTGTAGGTGAACCGTGGCAAACCAAGATCATGTTTCGACAATACGCTCGTTTTTTAATAGCGAAACTATAGCCGCATCTAGAAACTCGTTTATATTTAATTAATACTTACACTTAATGTTACGAATCCTGTCGTCGCCGTTTCGGCTGACGCCGTTGGGGTCGTCGTTGCCGCCGCCGCTGTCGACGTCGTCGTCGACGTCGTCGTCGTTGCCGCCGCCGCTGTCGATGTCGTCGTCGTCGCCGCCGCCGCTGTCGACGTCGCCGCCGCCGCTGTCGAGAAAGAATATGCAAAAAGTTAAAAAGAGCGCATCTCTTAGTTTGTAAAATATATAATCTATATTTGATATTTTCAACGTAGAACGCATGTTTATAAAAATCGAAATTCTTTAAAACTATAAAATTACAATTATTGTTGGTGTTTTTGTTATTAAGCATGTCACAAAGATCGCAATCACAATTGAAATAATTGCATAAATCTGAGACTAGCAGATGTTATCACAGAGAAGTTTACGTAGTAAACTTCTTTGAAATAACTAATATAATATCAGTTTTTTTTTTCTGAAATATTTTGTATATTTTAATACACATACGTGTATTAAAATATTTTTGTATCTTATTATAAAATACTGTGATTTTTAAAAATCACGGTACGTAATATATGTATATACATATATACATATATATTATATGTATATATAAACATATATATATATATATATATATATATATATATATATATATATATATGCATGTATGCATAATTTATTGCCAACATATTTAATGTATTTCCTTTCATTCTTTTTTGCTTTGTGTCTTGCATTACATCATTAGTAACTAGTAAATGTATGATTTCACAATGTCGTAGCATGACCACATTAATCTTTTATTTGTCTTGTGATAACATCTGCTAATCTAAGATTTATGCAATTATTTCAATTGTGATTGCGATCTTCTACGATATTAAAAAATGCATATTAATTTTACACATTACTTGAAAATAATACTTGCTGCACAGTAATATGATTTGTAAATATATTTCACTCTGTTGAACTATTATATAAATACAATATCATAATATACATGCAGCAATTATTTTTTCTACAATGATGAAACTATGAAGAAACAAAGAATAAAAATAAATGGAAGGAAATACTTTGAGATATATAAAAATTATTTGTTTTTTATTTTCATGCGTTTTACGTCATTTTATTTGTTCAATAATTTCTGCATCTTTTTACGAGATTCCTTGTCCGTTTTTTCAGCACGATTATTGTATCGTGTACGTGAATATAGTTTTACACGGATTAAAAGTTGCAGTGCTTCCAATCGATGTTTATAACATGAATTATCTTCATGAAACCATTCTGAATACGTATTATTCGTTACGTTTATGCATTCCTTTTTAATATTTTGTAAAACTGCTGTAGATGCCCAATAGCGTTCCCAGTTACAATCAATTGCATGTAATTGAATTTCGATCACTTTGGCAAAAAGAGTTGTCGGTCGTATCAACTTTGTAACTGAAGGAGCATCTTCATCAGAATTTGAAAACTCTCGCAGCTCTATATATTTTTCGTTTGCTGTGGCGTCATCCATTGGCGTTTTCGTCATAATGTTACGACAATTATCGCATTTAGTTTGTGCAATGCTTTTCCGTGCTACGTATCCAGCAAAATATGCAATAGCATTGTTATCGTAACTACTCAATGAACTTTTATTTCCAGTAACATTGGTATTATCATACTCTTCGACAATATTTACATCGTCATTAAATAATTCGTCCTCGGGATCAATTTCGTGTTGTACAGAAATATTATTTGCAGTCATAGAAGTCTCAATTGATTTAATTAAATTTGTGGGTGAATTAATAAGGCACTCAGCTTCTGGACACTGCACATTTCCTTTGTCACTTGTATGGATATATCCTATGCATATAATGTGTCTTACATTACATCGATTATTCTTGCAGTTGGATTATTATTAAATCCACCACGTTGTCTGAATTTTGAAAATAAGTGTTCAACAGAATCTTGGTTACACAATCCTGTCGCAAGTTCAAACGTTTTATTTTCTATTTTTATATCATTATATGTTCCCAAGAGAGCTTGTATGGTCACAATAAAGCCTTTTAAGCATGGAATTTTCAAAATTTTATCAGGTGACGTCGACCATCCTGAACACCATGTGATAAATTCTCTTAACAAATTTTCAATATCCGGATTTTTATCAGAAAGTAATCGTTTTCCTCCAAATTTCATATTATAACTGTATGAATTGCAAGCATCAATTACATTGTTCATGCATTCTGTGAAATTTGCCGTTGCTTCCCATGTATCGCTTTGCAATTCTTTTCCATAGCCCGCTGTTCTCATTGAGGCTGTAAATCTATTACTCAATACTTGGAATGGTTTTTTGACGTTCATTAATTGAAAATTATTGGGGTAAAGATGCGCTTCTGTAATATGTGACAATAAATTTGATCCTCCTTGTGCAGCATTATCAATGCGCCATGTCTCTTCATAATCGTTAAAAGATGCTACAACTTCTGTACCCCAATATAAAAATTGGTGTGTTCTTAGTAAACTCATTAATCGTTTTACTAAATGTGGAAAATCAAATGACGCGTAATATTTTTTTCCTTTATGAATAAAAAATGGATTATCTGTGCTTACACCAAGTTGATTATAAGCACTTTGATTAGATGATCCTTGACCACATGTCAAAATTCGTACATACATCAGCATCTGTATTGCTTAGTCTGTCTAAACATTCTTTCAATAAATATATTATTTCTTCCGCTTTCATGCATTTTCCAGGAAGAAAATATGCCAATGGTTGACGCCACGGGTTACGCGCGTTAATACTATCTAAGCAAAAGACAAAAACACATTTAGCATTTTCGTTTCTTCTTCCTAAAGGCCCAAGATCTACAAGTCCTTCTACTTGATCTAAATGAGGTGAATATTCTTGATATGATTTTATTGACATCTCGTCCCATTTCAAGGCACATACTCTTTCTTCCGCAGGCAAGTCTGCGAGTTTCTCTTGTAGTTTAAAAAAAACAAAATCGCAAAATCCTGGCACAATATTGTATTCTTCGTGCCATCTTCTAATAGTTCATTCACAAGGGAACGTGCAACCTGCCTGTCGTAAGCGGCGCAATGCAGAAGCAGAGTAATAAAATAATTGTTGCGCAAGACTTTTCTCTTCTTGCGTATACGGTGCATTAGGTGTGTGCAGTTGCAAAGTTATCATTGCTTGAGCAACAGGATGTAAATTTTGATTTTCAATAAAATTTTGTATAATTTTTTTTTGGCTCTTTTTACTTGTCGTTTTTCTATTTGAAATTTGTCGAGTACGCAAACAAAATTTTAACTTTTTAATAATTTTACGCAAACGAAGATTTTCTCGCTTTAAAAGTTCCACTTGTGCTACTTCTGATTTTGATTTCTCGCTTGCATGCTTCCCCCTTTTTTCTTCAATTACAGGTATATCCACATTACACACATCTTTTATCTCCGATGGTTCCTCATTAATCTATTCACTTACATTTTCTTCTTCATCCGAAGAATAAAAATACATCTCTTTTGCACGTTGGTACGTTTTAATGTATCGGTAATTTGGAACATTAATTTTGACGTTATCATTATTAATTGTTTGGGACACTATTTCTGTGTCATTATTGAAATTTATTTCGACGTTGTCAGTAATAATTTCTTGTGACACTATTTCTGTGTCATTATTTATATCTATTTCTGCCGGTAACGTTAAATTTTGGTTTGTACCTGTATTTTTTGTTTCCAATTCGTGTTGTGAGTAGCCGTTAAATTTCACTGGAACAACATCTCTTTTTAACGTCTTAAAATTTTTCTTCTTTGTTGGTCCTTCCTTGAAGGAACTTGGATCGAAATGATTTTCACACAGACCGGCACGACGTAGTGAGTTGGCAGTCCATTTTGCCAAAGTAGTATTTCCTGAAATAAAATTATGAAACGAGATATTAGTATTGTAAAATGTTGTACAATCGGTGTGCCGCGAAAATGTTACCGAATTTAAAAGTAAGCAAAAAGAGTTAAATTAATAAAAATACATGTACCGCACAAAGTAAAAAACATATTATTTTTTAAAAATCTGAAAAAATTTGAGATAAATAATATTGGAAAGACGTTGTAACCAAAAAGTATAAAGTTAGTCATTTAATAAATTCACTTTGACAAATTAACAATTGACAATTTTTAACTTCTTAATTATCTCTTCTCAGTTTTTTGCTCATTCTTTTACTTCTTTGCTCGCTCTTTCGCTTTCTCGCTCGTTCTTTCGTTCTCTCGCTCGCTCTTTCGTTCTCTCACTCGCTCTTACTCTCAGCACCATACCGCTCATGTGTCTATTGCTGCTTGCAAACAAATCTTCCCGCGTCTTGCACGTAGCCGAGTAGTCTTATCTTGCCACACGCTTAAGGTCTCGACATAGGCTTTTGCATAGCTTCATAACCGTATCTATAAGGAAATTGATTGGTCTGTTAGCACATGCATAAAGAAATGGACCAATCAATTTCTTTATGCATACGGTTATGCAGCTATGCAAAAGCCTGTATCGCGGCCTTTACATTTGGCTCAGCTAAATCGGCAATTATCAGTAATTATTATCTCGTTAATTATAGAAAAATGGTAAACGACTTGTTTGGGCAGTTTGACTTGCTCTATCAGCTCGAAAGGTGATCTGGTCATTACCAGACACTCTGTACTTTAAACAAATGTCTAGTAATTTATATAATAAATATGATAAGGAACTTACCGCTGTTACGTATCCATAATTGACATCTAGCATCAGTAATTGCAGGAAATCGAAATAAATGTGTTCCCGTTGAATGTCTTCCATTACGACAATTTTTATACATACACTTGTCATATACGGTTTCCACACGCTTTTCACTCATTGTTACACTTTTTCGTTTAAAGAATTATTTGCACAAAAAAATACTTTAATTGAAGAAATATAAGAAACAAAAAAAGAAAAGAATACGAATTAGAGACAGAGCGTTAACTGAAAAGAATAAGGGTAACAAACTTGATTTATTGAATAAATCAAGAAGTGTTACTTAATAAATAAAATAAAAAGTATAAAAGAACTTATAGTTGCAACCAAAAACGCGATTTGGTACACAAGCAAAGAACTTTAAAAACACGCTATCGAAGTACACTGTCTCACTATGAAACGCAGACTGCGTCGAACAATACCGAGCTTCGTCGTCACATAACGTCGTATTTTGTTTTTCTTCTTTTCTAACGCTTAATTTTAAACGTTTACGAGAAAGACGAATCGAACTGATAAGATTCTTTGTATCATAATTTATATTTCAAAAAGTACAGCTTCAATAGGCAACTTTTTATAATTCGGGAGTCTTAAGAAGTCATATCTGAAAATAAATTTTCTATACACATCTTATGTTGCTTATAAGTTTATTATAATTCACCAAATTTTTGTATGATAATTTTATAACAAATTGTATAGAAAGCAATGTTGGAAAAGAGGCAAATGTTTAATAACCGTACACATAATGTTATTTCTTAATAATACAAATGTACGAGATTATGCTTATTATTTATAATAAACCCTGTTGCAAAATCTTGTATGTTCTTGTCTGAAGTTCGTATGAGAAATTTTTCCTACAAAATCTCACAAGACCTTCCTTACAAAAATTATACAAATTCTTGTGAGATCTCTTTCAGTATTTATAAAAAGGATTCCAATTTACTTAAAAATTCAGTGAAAAATTTTCACGATGCAGGATACTCTTCAATATATGCATAAAATAAAAAATCGTATACAAATTATGATTATTATAAATATACAACGGCTATGTGTATCAACAACGTACACATGTTTTTCTACAAAAAAAGCATTCACAATCTACCGATCGAATCGGTCCGTACGTGGTTAAAAAGCGACAATACTATAAGACGACACGAGCACGGCGAGCGCTCTATTATTCCGATCATTCAATGTTCGACTGTGGTTCAACGATCGAGGCAAGACGCAGGACGAGCACCGCAGATCTGGTAAGTGTATCTATATACTTATAAAAATATATAAAAAACATATTATTACAGTAAAACATTGTTAATTATATTGTAAAAATATTATTTTTTTAGTACAAAAAACATCGGTGACGACGACAACGATGCCAACACCGACGACGGCAGCGACGACGACGACGATGACAACGACGACGACGTCGACGTCGACTGCGATGCCGACGACGACGATGACGTCGTCTGAGGCAGCGATGACGGCGACGACGACGATGACGACGTCGTCTGAAGCGGCGAGGACGACGATGACGTCAACTGCGGTGGCGATGACAACGACAACAACGTCGAGTGCAGCGGCGGTGACAACGACGATGTCATCTGCAGCGGCAGCGACGACGTCGACAGCGACGGCGATGGCAGCCGATAAAGCGACGATGTCGACGGCAGCAGCGGTGCCATCGGCCACGAATTTAATAACTATAAATGTAAGTGTTTATTAAATATAAAACTAAACATGTTTTTATATGCGGTTACAGGCTGGTTTTCATAATCTATTCTTATTTTAAGATCATCTTAAGTAATAGCTTAAGATGCTAATACAGTTTTCTAATTAGTTAATGACGTCTTAAGATAATGCTTAAGACGATCTTAAATATAAAAATCGACTACGAACACCGGCCACAGTTTCAGTATTGAAAAACGAGCCTATTGTTTTTCATGATTTTGGAGTCGATCATGAAACTTTTTCCTTAGGGCGGAAACGTGAAAAGTGAAAATCTTTACCATTGAAGTTAATGGAGAAATTTTTCACTTTTCACGTTTCCGCCTTAGGGAAAAAGTTTCACGATCGACCCCCTTGGTTCACCCACACAGAAAACTGTAGATGCTTTTAATGATACAAAGTTAGCACAAGCATCTTTTTATCTTTCTTTTTTTTTGTTTCAGACTGCCGATTTGCAAACTATAATTTACGCCGCTATTGCGGGCATGCGTACAAGAGGGAGAGGAAGAGGACGTGGAAGAGGACGAGGAAGAGGAAGAGCAGGAAGGGGTAGAGGCAGGGGTAGAGGCGGTGACAATAAGAGGAGAGGGGAGGGGCATACAAGTCCACAATTATTTATTATAATTAAAATTATTATAATAATTACAAAATATTTTAATAAAAATAAATAATTATTTTTAAAAAGGTATATATTTAATTAAATTGTCGCCCTCGTAACGTTGTATTGAAATTAGATCGATTATCTTCACGTAAAATCGCACTTGAAAGAAAATAAAAATATGATTCTCAGGTATCCATAAATTCTTTTATTACATTATTATTTTTTTGTACAATATTAAACACGCGCATATTGTCATTTTTAAATCATACATATGCGCGTACGTCATTACAACAAATATAACAAAATATAAAACATTTTTAAAGAGTAGGCGCTTTCTGGCCTTTCTACGTCCCTGCCCAGAAATCGTCCGAAGAGGACTTTCTGAATTTTACGGCCAAAACGTAGCGCGGAAAACGAGATAGGCGAGAGGGGAGTGGAGAGGAGGGTATCCGTAGAGATAACATCGCCGCTCGCTCCGTGTTTGCTACCGCGATACTTTCTCTCTCTAACCGATGGTCTAAACAGAAGACAGACAGAGATCCATTATCCGTCTTTATCCAACTGATGCATCTCTCACTCCTGCACATAGCACAGAAGAGAACCGTAAAAATGGACATAGCACCGCTGAGAACCACCTTCACGTGGACATTACCGACGTGGAAAATGGACATTGGCTACGTAGTTCAAAGTCCATTTTTCACGAAACATAGAGGCGCTTCAAAATAAGGTTCCATCTAAACTCGAAGCCTGTCCCCTCTCAGGTTCCTCTCTGCGCTCGTGGCACGACGGTACTCAAATATGCTCTGACGTACAATGCTACCAACCTGAGAATTGGCATGAGCCTTAAGGTGGGGATTGACAAGCTGGGGTGCGTTCAGAATAAACGTCCGGATGCGCCGAGATGTTGTTTTATTTTTGTACCTCCGCGCCGCTAGGGGGTCAATCATGGGTGCTTTCCAACAAGAGACACAGGCGACACTGGTTGTGTTCCGATATTAACTGCCAGTACTGAAAATGTATAGTATATGTGACGTGAACTATAAATTTTCAGTACTGCCAGTAAAAACGGAACACAGCCACTGTGTAACACAGTGTCTACATTGGTGCTTTCCAACTATGACACAGAGAGACACAGAGCGACACTGCAAAACACAGCTTAATCTTGGGGTCAATCATGAAATTTTTCACGTGTACTTGATTTTACCAAGCGATCACGTAGTTTTTTACCCTAGGCTAAAATCGTGAAAAAATGAAAAAATTTGCAATTTTTGTAAGATTCATACTAAAATAATTTTGTTTAATACACATTTGTGTTTACAATGTATAATACTCTATTTCCACTTTTTTAACCATGTTATAAATCAAATTTATTTGTGTTAATGAAATAATTATAATCAATCATGTAACTTTATGAAGCAAAACTCACTATGTGACATGTTAACCAATATTGTTTTTAAATAGGGAATAAATGTGCTTACTTTTCATATTTTAACCATCAACCGATTAAACTAAAAGTGGAAAATAGAAAGTGCGTATTTCGCATTTAGTAAATATAATATTTTAAGTAGTATTAATTTTTTATTAAAATGAACGTCACACAGAAGCAAAAGGAAGTAATGCTTCAATGGATGAAATTGAATCCACAAGTAGCAAGGGGAAGGTTACGTACTAAAGGAGAAAGTCGAAACGAAATGGTATGTATTTTGTTAATATTGAGAAAAAGTTATAATTGCAGTCTTGATGCTTTCGTGGCCATTGTTATTGTTAACCAAGAGGGTTTCCGGATAGATGTCACGTGCGTGTTGGGCACTTTGCAAAGTGCCCAACACGCACGTGGCATCTATCCGGAAACCCTCTTGGTTAACAAAAAATTATAATTGTTTTATATGTCATTTTATAATTTTAAAAAGAAAAATTAGAAGATATGGCACGCACAATAAATGCAGATAACATTGGTCCAGTAAAAACTGGTGCAGAATGGTTAAAGGTAACTAAGGTTAACTATATCCATTGTTTTTATAAATGTTTTAAAAAATGTTTTTTAAACGTTTTTAAAAACATTTTTTAAATATTTTGTGTTGATTGGGATATTATAGCTGTAACTTTCAATATCACATTATATAATGTAGGCGTTCTTATTTAATTTGTGTTTACGAAATATTAGTTACTAAGTATTATTTTCCAATTATATAGCAGTTACAAATTGTGTCTACTGGGACAATACTATGCAATAGATATTATTGATTTATTACTACAATACGACAAAATATCTCTAATATTTACACTTAAATATTTACAGACCTGGAAAGATTGGAAGATGTACGTTTTAAAAAAAGAGACAAAACGAAGAAATCATGGTTTAGGAACGGGTGGAGGATCGCCAATAAAGATATCTTTCTCTTCTTTAGAAGAAGATTTATTAGAATTTCTGACTCCAGAATCTGTGGGTTTGTCTAATATTCCACAAGGGGGATTTGATATAGCTGAAAATGTCATAGAGCTAGATTTGGATGATCTGCAAGAAAATAAGGAAAACCAATCGTCACAGAAAAGATTGTGTAAACATCTGTTTTTAAACGCTAATGCAGGTATGATTTGCAACACCATGTACGTACTGTTATATTTTCCAATTATATTTATTTAAAAAAAGAGTTGAAATAATAATGAATTATAGAATAAATAAAATTCTATATATACATAAAGTTAATTACAACATAAATATTTTATATTTTTATTTCAGGATTGGAAACACGATCACTGATACCTCAGACAATGCATATCCAAGAAAAACCAAAGATACAATCATCGTCGCCTAAGATAATTCACATAGAAGAGGAACAAAAATCAAAGTCGGAATTATCACTTCAAATGATTAATATCCAAAAAGAAAAATTAGCACTAAAAAAAGATGAGTTAGATATTCAACGGCAAATTTTGGAAGTGCAGCGATCAATACTGGTTGAATTACAGCAAATGAGGAAAACAGTGGATACATTTGGCCATTTAGAATAATATCCCACATTCATTTATTAATAATCATTACTTGAAAGTTCCTTTAGGTGAGATACTAAGATTTGAATAGTTTATCTATATGTTATATTTTATATATATGGAATATTTTAAATGTAATAAGGTATATTGAGTTTTTCTTTTTTGTTTTGATAATGAGTTTTTTTTGTTTTGGTGATAAATTTTTCTTTTTTGTTTTGATAATAAATTTAGTTTATTATCGGTGATAAAATACTCCTTACCACGTAGTTATTAAAAAAAACGTCTAAAAAATTCCTTTTAAAGTTTATTTAGTTCTATCTGTATCACTACATAATAAGTTATCACCGTTTGATTTAACTTATTACAATAATTTCTTTTTGCAATAATTTTGTTGTGATACAATTAAACACCAAATATGAATATTTTAATAAAGTTTATAATATATATGTAGATTTATTACAAGATTTACTAATTATAAACAAGACTGAATGAAGAATATAAAGACTTTATGATAAAATTATTTGTAAAAAAGATTAGTAATATACATAATTTATGTTGAATATTATTTCCTCTATTTTCTAAGCTACAGTAGCATTTAAGAAATAATAACCAATAATAGTATAAGTGTATATTTTATTGTTATGTTTATATGACCCGGACACAGAGTTTATACAATACATATAGAATTAAAAATAATAAAGAATAAATATAGTAAAATTTATTATAAGATTAGGATATTTGGAAATGACTGAAATAAAATGTCAATTTGTATTACAAATATATACTTAATTAAAATACAAATATATGATACTTTCTCGAATGTCGTGACCATTTCTATTCTCATTGCGCCATATTCCATTTCCTTCTATATCAAAATTATCATAATATACTTCAGGTTCAGGAACGTTGTAGAATTTCGCCACGTTGTGAAGTACGCAACAAGCATTGATAATGAGTGCTAAAATTATAATATGTTCTTAAATCTTTGAATATATGGATTTGCCTTATTATGTGTGTATGTGTGTGTGTGTGTGTGTGTGTGTGTGTGTGTGTGTATAAAATTCCTACCAGAAAATTCTGGTGAATAATGGAGTCCTCTTTCCTTTCTCAAACACCTCCATCGTCCCTTCAAGATTCCTATAGTTCGTTCAACACTTGAGCGTGCTCTTACGTGAGCATTAGTGTAACGACCAGAAGGTGATTCTTCAGGTTGACCTAATTTTGGCGTCATTAAATAAGGTAACAAAGGGTAACCTGAGTCTCCTGAAAAGTTATGCAATATAAGCATTTCACACGTATATAATTATACATAAATTTTTTCTTCATTATAAAATTTATATGTATTTCTACATATATTCCTAAAATATATAACTAAATAGATAATATACCTAACAACCAACTATTTCTTCGTCCATTATTATATTGTTGCTCTAAATGTACCGAAACAATTGAAGCATTCCATACGCGTGCATCATGCGTATTCTTCCCCCATGTCCACTATTTACACTTAATATTTTTTCATAATAATCAGAAACCTTAAAGTATAAATATTTAGGGTATTTATTTAAAAACAATAATATGATAATAATAAATAATAACGCAATAATAATTTAGTTTTTATGCTAATAATATACTACTCAATACATAATACTTACTACCAAAACATTTAACGAATGGTATAATTTTCGGTTAATATATAAATGTTCTCGTTCCTTTTCTGGAGGCCAAATAGCGACATGTGTGCCATCAACAGCACCTATTGCACCAGGAAACCCACAATGAGTCCAAAATCTGGAAAAATAATACTGTTACCAATTAATTTTTACTTTTACATATTAGGTTTATCTAATATTAACTTACTGCTCTTTAATATGTTCCAGTTCATGATGTAGTTGAGGAAATTTAATCCAATGCCTCATTATTTGATTAAGTGCCTCCACAACAACATAAATTGCTGCAGATATTGATGCTTGGCACATGCAAGTTAAAAAATCTTGGCCAATGCGACGTTGATAAGACCCTGAGGCCAAAAAACTTAAAGTTGCAAAGACCTATTCAGAAATAATGCTTATTATTTGCTAGCATGGACAAAACAAAAGTGTTTACAAGACAAAATAAATATAAAAAATATTTAAATTCGTAAAATATACAATTATAAACATTTGTTAGATTTTTTATGTTATTGATTAGTAACTTGTAATTATAATTGAATGGATAGGTTGCAATTATAGTTGTAAGGATAGGTTGTAAATATGAAAAATTACTACCTTTAATTCACGGGGTATCGCTGTATGTCTCCTTCCTTCAGGTATATGTGGCAATAAATCATGGCACAGTCTCATTGCTGCCTCTCGAGATAACCTATAAATATATTCGATAATATTTTTTATTCGTGATGAAATGCTTACTTGCTAATAATAGCATATATACACATTATTACATTTATAAAAAGTTTAAAATTAAGCAATATAATAATTACATTTATTATTACCTGTATAATTTTTGAAACGGTTTTTCTGGTATGTCAAATGGATCTTGAGTATCTCTTAAAATTTTACGCATTATTCGTACAGGATTTTCTGGATTTTCTTCTCTTTGATATTCTTCTTCCTCAAAAATAATCCACCATGCAGCAGCCATTATAGCCGATTAATTTTAATTTAATATTAAAATTGGTTGCATTTAGCGAAAAAAGCTGCTTTTTCACCATTAAAACCATTTTCACGTGAAATTTTTCATTTTTGTGGAAATTTTCACTTTTTCACAAGTTCACACTAGGGAAAAAGTTTCATGATCGACCCCCCAGCACATCGGGCAATCTAATGCATTGCATGTATTGTTGTGGATTTGCAGGCAATTTGCTGGCTACAAAATTTAACGTAAAACTGAGTCAGCAACAGGAGAGCAAAAACACAACATCAGTTAATGAAATGTTAAGAGCAAACGTTTATTAATAATAACATATCATGTTGACAGCAAACTGTCAGCTCGTCATGAGCTTGCATTCGTATATATCATAATGACAGCAATATGTCATCAAAATGATGGCACGTATGATATCAAAAGTTTAATACAAGAAGTAGAATATTTGGTGAATATTGTTAAAGATTCTAAATTGCAGCTTATTATAGACAATTTGGTGACATGACAATATTCGGTCCCGCCGTGTGTAAGACCCCACGCGAACAAGTGAGTGCTGGCGCTACCGCTAGGCGGCCACGCCGCGGGGGATTTCTCGTGAGTCAAGTGCGGCCGCAGGCGTTATATCTAAGCGCCACCGCGGCCGACTCACCAATTCATACCATGGTTCGTACTTCAGTGAGCCTTTAGGAGCTACATGTTGTAACATCGAGACGAATACTCGTTCTCATTCTTTTAAAACATGACGTGAGTATGTGTATAGAACGCTGTTCTACATAAAATTTTATATCTTTGGTGTAGAAATCCCAATCGATTGGAATTACTTTTTTTTTTAATCGATTTTATTCGCACATTTTCGGTAGGAAAGTATCTTGAGACTATATTAATATTCTGATGAAAGAATTTTGCAAATATTGCAGCAGATATATACAAATTTCTTGCAAGAATTTAACTGCAGAATCTTTCAGAAGAATTGAGTATGAGAAAGCAGATCATAACGTTCGCAGAATCTTTCAAGAATCTGCTGCAAAATTTATTGCAGTCTTGCAGAAAATTACTACTAGAATAGTAATCAAATTGCTGACAACAAAGCTTCACGTGTAGATATCATGTATGATGATGACTTGCTGACATTTTGATATCAAACACATCAGTTGAATGTAGTGCATGCATGATAACAATTTGCTGGCAATTTGCTGAATTTAAATGAAGACTTTAATGACGTCAGAACAATAGACAGTTTGTAGAAACACCTTGGTTCTAGTTTGATGAAATTGAATGCGGAATAAGTGACAGCAAAATGTCATCTGATTACGGTCATTTGGCCATCAGTTGTTAGTTTAATCAGTTTTTTAGAGAAGAAACTGATGGTGCAGTCCCATGGAGTCGGCGTACGGCGTATCGGCGTATGGCGTAAAGGAATTAGGCCAATCACAGACTTTACGCTCGTTTTCGTTACGTCGGCACAAACATCGACTGTTCCATGGAGCGTATTTACGCAACGTAAAGATTAATAAACCAATCAAATTTTAATTTACAATACTCATTTTTGAAATGAATATTGAAGGGATCTTGTGATTGGCTTATTGATCATTACGCCGACGTAAATACGCTCCATGGGACAGTGGATTATAAGTTTCAGCATAATGTTTTAATACATACATTCACATATATAAAGTCGAAACAAATGTTCATAATTTTGTTTATAAAATGTCTAAATTTGCATTAATCAATTTAATAAAACTTTTAGAAGTTTACAAATGTCCAGATAATTATTTAAGCAAAGAAGATATTCGTCGAAAATTAATTCAAGTATACATAATATACGAATTGATGAGAGCCGAAGAAAAGAAAAGAGGATTTAAAATTAAACACAATGCTCGAAGATTTTGGGTTAGACCAATTTTTAATATCGAAAGACGATTAGCACAAGGGGCTAGCCACAATCTAGTGCAAGAAATGATTTACATTGATAAAGAAAAATTTTTTAATTATTTCCGAGTAACACCAGAAACATTCGAAAAATTATTGTATATTGTTTCACCACATATACAAAAACAATTTGTTATTCGTGAGCCAATTTCTGCTTGCACTTATCTTCAAATTTGTTTACGATATTTGTCTTCAAGAGATGGTATGGTTTCCATATCATACGCATTTCGTGTAAGACATAATACAATATCAAAGATAGTGTCAGAGACATGCAATGTAATATGGGATAAAAATTACTCGGCCTTACGACTCACTAAAAGATATAGTATTCCTGAAACCAACTGAAAATAATTGGCGAAAAATAAGCAATAAATTTGAAAAAAAAATGGAATTTTCTCAATTACATTGGAGCAATCGATGGGAAACATGTAATATTGCAAGTAAATTTCTAATACTTTAATAATTTTTAATAATTATCAAAGACAAAGTATAAGTACTATTACTAATTTTATACATACACGTATGGACAAACACGAAGAATAGGTTTTATTAAATTTATTTTTTTAATTTTCTTATGCTAAATACACCTAACAAACAAAAAATTACATTTATATAAATATTAGTTGTTATTTTCCATTCAATAATATAACTGTTATATAATAAGTGTATATATAACCACTTCCAAATATAGGCACCTCCGAATAGTGATTCAACCTACTACAATTATAAAGGCACTCATAGTTTGGTGTTAATAGTTGTTGCTGATGCTAATTATCGGATCTCATTAGTGGACATTGGTGCTCCAGGGAGGCGTAGTGATGATGGAGTATTTTATGATAGTGAAATCGGCAAACGATTACAAAACGGTACACTATCAATTCCTCCGCCGAAACCTGTGGAACTTGATGGCCAATTTTTGCCATTTATTCTAGTCGGTGATGAAGCTTTCCCTCTGACGCAATATTTACTAAGACCATATCCTAGAAGTGGCAAGCTTAACAAATGCAAAAAAATTTTTAATTATCGTTTAAGTTGAGCTTGTAGAGTTGTAAAAAATGTATTTGGGATACTCTCTGCAAAAATGCGGATATTTCGCAAATCGATAATTGCCAGCATACCTACTGCCATTAGCATAATCAAAGCGACAACATGTCTACATAATTTCATAATATCCCAAGAATCGGAGCAACCACATGTGCAAAGAAGATACATGACATTAAATTCACATGAACGAGAATTGCGTGACACAAGTATGGCAGATGTAGGGACGTACGACAGAAGCAGACCGAGGAGAAGTAATACTCAAATAAGAGATAATTTTGCAACATATTTTGAAACCACTGGTGCGGTTCCATGGCAATGAAAAAAGTTCTACAAAATAATTTAAAACAAATTTTAAAAAGTACGAAAAATGTTTTTTCATTTGTTTCACTCAAACAGTTTGTTAGATACATTTCATGAAAAACTAAAATTAAAATTTCAAGAAAAATAACATTTAATTTTAGTTGTTTTATCAATTACATTTTGCTTTATCAATTACTCGGCCTTACGATTCACAAGTCTTCGAGTTTCCCCAACTACATTCTCGACTCGACGTAACGTCTACTACATATTTCCATTCGCTCGCTACTTGCGAAAACCCTTTAGTCGCTGCTCATGTTGTTCCACAAATTTCCAATTTAAGTTTTATAATTATAATAGCTATGTCGAGACAATGTACATTGTTTAATATTAACTACATAAACGATGTTAAATTATGATAAATTCAAAGAAACATTAAAATAACATTGTAACTAGAAATTTTTTTATAAACTAAGAAAAATGTAATATTTAAATAGCATTGAATTAAACAAACAATGTTAAATAGTTATAATTTAATCATTACAAATCGTAGTAATAATAATTAACAGTAAATTAATAGTAATTTCAATGACATATAAAACTATATATTATTTTTTTTGGCTTTCTTTTTCTCTGCCTCTGCAAGAAGCTGCAGAATTGTTATTTGTATTTGTCGACATTTTGTATCTGATAACTTTCGCATTCCGTCTGCTAAACAAGCTACAAAATAATCAATAACATCTTTTTGTGAAACTGGAGTATTCAAAACATTTTTAAGCTCATTCCGTAATTCCGACATAAAAGACTCACTATCATCCGCTGTAATAATAGAAAATTTATTAAATTAATAAAAGCAAATTTTGTCTAAGAGATTATCTTATAATTGTAGTCAATAAACTTGCTGTCTCTGAATGTTTCAAAATATTTTTTCATTTTAAGATTTTGTAAGATTTTTTCAGCACGAAATAGGTATTCCATAATATTTTTCATAATAAGACGATCAAAAGATAAAATCAGATTTAAGAATTATCGACTATATAATCATATTATGTAGTCGATAATTAAATAATGTATAAATGGATTACAGCCGGTGATTTGTCGATTTCCACATAGAACTAAAACCTCCTATGGACGTCTGATGGACATCCAATGAACGGCCACTAGGTATCCAAAGTTCCGCATTGCGCACGTCCATTGGACGTCCATTATACGTTAACAATGGATGTCCATTAGACGTTACGTGGATCATTAATAAAGGGTTCATAGAACCTTAGTGGATGACAAACCGACGTCACGTGGATTATTAGTAGAGGCTTTATGGAGTCTCAGCAGACGTTACATGAATTATTAATGGACGTCTGCCGTGGAGGTTCGGACCTTCAGTGGACGTCTAATGAACGGTAAAAAAAATTTTTTTTTTAACAGATTTTATTATTTTTATAGCTTAATCTGTATTCACTGTTTTGCATATAACATTTTAATTCACTAATTACAATTACGTATTATTTTATAAATTTTTGAAACGCATTGGTGCCGGCGGGATTCGAACCTAAGATCTTCGGAACGATAACCTAGTATTTTAACACTGAGCTAAACGTACACTTGTGAGATTGTTAATAAAAAGTTATATTTGAAGTAAAGGTGATTTGAACAAGAAGAAACTGGCGTTTTGAGTATCGCGCGAACACTCTTATTAACCTTTTGCTTATTTAGCTTTAGATATTTTTAATATAAATTATATAAATAATTAAAATCTGTTTCTGCCCATGGCCAAATTAGTAAAAAAACAACAATTAAAAATAGTATCGGAGCATTAAAAAACATTAATGACGTAAAGAGCCCGTTGCCAAAGTTAATTTTGCAATTAATTGTTGTAAACAAATTGTCAAAAATGACTGTAGAGAAGAATTGATTTCGCCAATCAATTTACCGAGAAAAATTACTAAAGAAACATATGACGCTTTTTTAATTGTCGTAGTTATTATAATTGTTATAAACAAATTAGTTGCATAATTGTTTTGATAAAGAGATAATGACCGAATTCCATAAGAGAGCGCATGATGTACGTAATATAACATTTTATCCTTGTTTAACTTTTGGTGATTACGTCAAGGATTACGTCATGCGTATTATACGCTTTACGGAATCTATCTGACTTCTATGATGAAAGTAAAATCTCATGAAGCTATAGAAATTTTATGGACTTCTAATGGACGTCCATCTGACTTCCATGATGGAAGTAAAATCCCATGGAGCTATGGAGGTTTCATGGACTTTTAATGGACGTTTATCTGACTTCTATGATGGAAATAAAATCCCATGCAGCTATGGAGGTTGGATGGATGTCTAATGGAGATCTATTTGACTTCCATGATGGAAGTAAAATCTTATGGAGTTATGGAGGTTTCATGGACTTCTAATGGACGTCCATCTAACTTCCATGATGGAAGTAAAATCCCATGGACGTCCATCTGACTTCCACCATGGAGATAGACGTCCCATGGAACTATGAAAGGACGATCGACATCCACTGGAGGTCAATTTCTATGTGGGTTCTTATTATAAACCTTATTATATCTTACAAGTTGTATTAGGTGCAGAAGTTTGTGATGACCGACGTGAAGCTCGTGATAATGGTCTATTTTCACATGTGTTTTCTGTTAAAATGGATGAAACAGATCTTTTACGTATACTGTTTCTTGTTGAAGTTGCAGGTACCGGTCTACTTCCATATATGCTGTTTGTTGTTAAAGTTGAAGACAGCGGTCTACTTTCATATGTATTTTTATTGTTGAAGTACAAAATAATGAAATATCGTCCTCTTGTATACTTCCAACAGCTTTATCACAATCGGATAAATTATAGATAGTTATAAAAAATTATTACATATTACATTTTGTTAAAGATATTTAGTTAGTAGTATAGAAAAAACAATGAAAATTAAAATTAATTATACAGATTTTCTTGTATTTTCATATCTTATTTACCTATTAGCAATTCAAAAATTATAAGAAATAAAATCTTAATGCTCAGATTAAGCACAAAATTTATTAATATATATGAATAAGAATATAATTTCTAATCGTTTCTGTTTAATTTAATAATTTTTGATAGTCAATATATAAATATTTTAAATATAATTATTGCACGATATTCATAACCGATTCTTATTTTAAGATGTCTTAAGTAATGTTTCAAGATCCTAATATGACTCTGTGATTGATTGATGACATGTTAAAGCTAGTACTTAAGACGATCTTAATTATAAGAATTGACTATGAATATCATATATATGTAACATTTATAATGTTATATATATATATATATATATAATGAAATAAATTTTATTTTTTTTACAATGTATCACTTTATAATTTATTATATTAAACATATGTAAAAATACATATCGTGCACTTTCTAATGAATCGTCGACAAATTGCATGTTTTATAAAAGCAAAATACTTTTTGTTTTTTACTCGATTGTGTGGCAGATCCACTTGGAACATACTCGTTAATCTGACGTTTGTAATGCACGTAACAATCTTGTAAATATTTCCATCTTTTCATTGCATCATTTATTGTCATCATACCTGTAATCATAAATAAAATTAATTTATAAAATAAATTATTACTTGTACTTTACTATTTCATGTAATCTATGGTGGAAAATTTTTTCTCAGAATTTGTTGTATAAATTGGAACATTAAAAAAAAAATATTAAAAAAAATGTATACATACTTCTCTTAAAATAATTTATATATTTGGATTCTGAAGTATTTAAAGATTTCTCATGTTATAACTTTTTAAAAAATCGTATTTTTTTAAAGTTTCATCAAAAATTAGATATTGAGAGGCATTTCAAAAAAAGTGTTGCAAATCATATGAAAAATATAAAAAAATTACAAATAAAAATGATACAGAATAATTATAAAAAACTTTGAAATTTACATAAAAATTATAAAAAATTATCTGATAATCTGAAATAATTTTTTTGTACAGTATTCTTTTATAGATCTAAACCTCCTAATATATTTTCTACTTTTTTAGTACTCTTTTTTTAACTTTTGTTTGTTCGCTAAGTAGAATTTGGAAATTCCACAGTGCTGGCTTTGTTTGTACTATGTTAATTAACATCTCATCGCGATGATCCGTCGAATTCTGATGTTCATTTCTTGTATTTTCCGGTATTGTGTTATTACGGTTTTTAAGTATACAGTTAAAATACAATTAGTTTAGAAAATAACTGTAGATTAAATATAATATTTAAATATTATATATGTATGTGATATAATGGGTGCTTTTCAGCAACATTTCACATAGGCTGCTTTCTGATATAGACTCTCAGTACTAAATATCTATAGTATACGTGACGTAAATTATAATTTTCAGTACTAGCAGTGTACATCGGAACACAGTCATTGTGGTCATACATTCTATTTTTTGAGCTGTACTAGAATTATGAAGCACTGTTACTTAAAAAATATATTGCACTGCACTACAGACTATGTGCATTGTTGGAAAGCTACAAGTATTGTATTATTACAACACTTACCAATAATTGCAACATAGTCTTCATCAATGGCCATTGCATTGTATCTGTTCATTGTAATCTTGAAAACAATTGTGATCAAGTACCTTTTCGTGTGTAGTAACGGTTAATACATCGCAACAATATCCACATTTTATGTGCTGAAATAAACGTACATTTTTTTTAAGTTAGTGCACCTCCTAATAAGTATATTTATCATATGAAGGATGTCAAACTTTAGAATAAAGATATTATCGTAAGAAATAAAATAATTTAATATAATTGATAAACGTGAATTCTTATTCAATTGTTCTAATTCAATATTTATTTCGTGCTGCATGAAAAATTTTAGAAATTCATACGTACTAATAAATTATCGGTCTGGCTTTGATTTATCTTGAATCTCTTCTGATTCGTATGCTAATAGTATGTCACAACAATTCATTTGACTTTGTCCCGGGATCCTCCCCTCGCTCAATGTATCTAAGAAGAATGAGAACTCCCGAGGAACCAATCTCGGCAATTTATTAATTAAGTTATAGTATCTTATAGTTATCTTAAAATTACCATAATACTAGAATACTACCTAAACATTTACAATTATCAGTTTCCTTTTCTTACTTGATTAATGTACTATTCTCTATTAATGTATTGTACTATTCTTAGATTAAATATTTTTTTAAAATATACAATATAGAAATATAGAAAATAATATATATCAAAAGAAACTTAATTGTTGAGGTAAAAGTATTCGGCATTATATCACAGCCATATCCCTTAAATGGCCTCAATCCTATTTCTAATTACACCTCATAAGTACTAAGGTAATGCTCAATTAAAGTCCATATATCAGACTTTTTTTGTAGGGGAGGTTAAAATTCTTCGGAAAGTGTAACCTGAATAATGTAGTCCAATTATCTTAATTAGTAATAGGGACTGTCCAAAAGTTGTCCATCTATAAATATGAAATATGTTTAGCAATACCAGGATTTCTACAAATTTTTGAAAGCCTTTAAAATAATTGAGAGAAAATTTCTCAAAGCAGTGCTATTTAGTAGATAAGACATGTTCTCTAGTGTTGTTAATATCGTCATATAATAATTTTTTTTTTTAACTAATTAAACCGTAATATGCATAGTTCATTATAATTAATTAAATTCTAATTTATAATTTTTTTTTGTTATTTTTGATTCTCGTTCATGTGCATTTAACCCTTAAACACACCGATCCTGTAAAATACGGAAACACATTGTCGGGTCTGGGAGACTTTTTCAACTTTGAGAAGCTATAACTTTGATTACAATCAATATTTTTTTACAATTTTTTTAAAATAAAAGTTCAGAATCTCAGGAGTGTGACTGCACAATCGGCATTGCCGATAAATAATTTATTGTAAAGTTATAAAAAAAAACCATTAATTAAAAATGAAATATTAGTCAAAAATCCATTTTTCCTTCAAAAAATCATATCTTTGCAACAAAAAACTTTTAAGGACTTTCAAATACGGCATTTTAAAGCTAAAGAGTCACATTTTCAAAATAAAATTTGGCAAAATCATTTCTTTTTAAAAGTATAATTATATAGCATAGAGAATATGAGGTATTTTTAAGAGAATATGAGATATTAATAATTTTTGAGCATTTAAAAATCAACTTTAAAAAAAAAATTATATCTGCAACAAAAAACTTTTAAAAATTTTAAAATACGGCGTTTTAAAGCTAAAAATTCATACTTTTAAAAAAAAGTTATATCATTGTCATTTCTATTGAAAAATGTACTCATGTAAGGCGAATATGAAGTATTTTTGATTAAATCGTGTTTAAAATTGAAAATTAATGTGTTTCATGATATATTTCGGAAAAACTCCCTTTTCTACAGCATTTTATAGTATTCCAACTTTAGACAGAGTATATGCGAGTAACATCCGCAAACCGACCTGTTCAAACGTATTTTGTCCAGCTTCTTTATGTAAAATACTCACAAAAAAAGTCTCATTTACACACTATATGGATTGCATTGACCCTAACAAAACTTTGTTGTTGTGCCGTTTGAATTCTAGTTGACCAAAAAAGTTGATCAACCATATCAATCGAAAGAGGAGATTTCAAACTTTTTTTACGTCTTGGTCCGAACCTCTTATTTCATTCTGTTTTCACACAGGAAGCATTCGAAACTTCATATGAGGTCTCTCAGACTCACTTACGTATTTAAGGATTAATGTCATGTATCTTCTTTGCGTATATGGTTGC
Source organism: Solenopsis invicta (assembly GCF_016802725.1). Classification (NCBI taxonomy): domain Eukaryota; kingdom Metazoa; phylum Arthropoda; class Insecta; order Hymenoptera; family Formicidae; genus Solenopsis; species Solenopsis invicta. Next base: position 7,867,770 of record NC_052664.1, on the reverse strand, counting down.
TTGGGATACTATGAAATTATGTAGACACGTCGCTTTGATTATGCTAATGGCAGTAGGTATACTGCTAATTATCGATTTGCGAAATATTCGCATTTTCGCAGAGAATATCCTAAATACATTTTCTACAACTCTACGAGCTCGACTTAAACGATAATTAAAAACTGTTTTGCATCTGTTAAGCTCGCTACTTCTAGGATATGATCTTAGCATATATTGCATCAGAGAGAAAGCTTCATCGCCGACTAGAATAAATGGCAAAGTCTGACCACCAAGTTCCACAGGTTTCGGTGGAGGAATTAACCTCCTTCTAATACTCTACCGTCACTATGTCTCCCTGGAGCACCAACGTCCACTAATGAAATCCGATAATTAACATCAGCAAAAACCGTTAACACCAAACTATATGTGCCTTTACAATTGTAATAGATTGAAGCACTATTCGGAGGTGCCTATATTTGGAGGTGGTTATATATACACTTTCTTTTTAAATTTAATCGATTGTCCCATGGGGCGTACTGACGTCGGCGTAATTTATTCAATCAATATCTTCTTTACAATTTTTAAACCGTAATATAATTAGTTTATTATGATTAATTAAATTCTAATTTATTCATTCTAAGAATTTTAAGAAAAAGGAAGGAAAAAGTCGAATTGAGTAGTAACTGGTTAAATATATTAGTGTCAGTACAGTTATTTTGACGTATCAGCAAGGAGATAAATAGGAGATATTTATGTTTAGGAATGCTTTATGATAAATATTTAATGTTTACTATAAGTCCTATTTCAAAGGAGGACTGCTTCTATAATGTGAAAGGTAAAACTTCCATGTTTATTATAGAAATCACAACAAGCTGAATACCTTCAACTAATAATATATAACGTTACTTTTAACCTAATTAATAATTATTAAGGATTACTTATCGTATAAATAATCAACGAATGTCAATGTATTTACATTGTTATTATAATATATCCCCAATATTCCTGTACACAATACTATTAGTTCCATAAATAATATTAGTTCCATCCCATATCTGTTTATGTAAAGTAGTACCGCAAATCTTTCATGAATAACAAATTGTTTCTGTATATGTGGTGAAATAATATACAATAATTTTTCGAATGTTTCTGGTATTATTTGGAAATAATTAAAAATTTTTTTTTTATCTTCGTAAATCATTTCTTGCACTAGATTGTGGCTAGCCCCTTGCGCAATCGTCTTTTGATATTAAAAATTGGTCTAACCCAAAATCTTCGAGCATTGTGTTTAATTTTAAATCCTCTTTTCTTTTCTTCGGCTCTCATCAATTCGTATATTATGTATACTTGAATTAATTTTCGACGAATATCTTCTTTGCTTAAATATCTGGACATTTGTAAACTTTTAAAAGTTTTATTAAAAGTTTTATTAAATTGATTAATGCAAATGCATTTTATTAACAAAATTATGAACATTTGTTTCGACTTTATATATGTGAATGTATGTGTTAAAACATTACGCTAAAATTTTTAATAGACTGTCCCATGAGACGTATTTGACGTCGGCATAATTTATTTAATCAATAAATTCTTTAGACGCATAATTTAGCTATCATAGGATCGTAAAACATGCAAAGGAGTAGTAAGCTTGCCACAAGAATATTAGAACAGTAGTCTAATTTGTTTGCTTACCGGTTCTCAGTAGAGAAGCTAATGCCCAAAATGAAAAGCAGGAGGCAATAGTAATAAATTTTGGGTGATAGAGAGAGATAGAGTTGCTGAGAGAGAAACAAGAAAAAGACATTTCTAAGATAAGCAAGTTTATTAGTTATGAATTTTTGAAAGTACTTAATGTGAAGATTAAATATACGTATAAGCGTGATTCTGATGGATTTTCTCCAAGACCAATAAGTATCAACTGAGAAGCTAGTTGTATTTTTAATTTAATTTTAAACGAGATTTTATCCTTCAGAAATAAATTCTAATATTTGGAAGAAGGATGATCAGGGTTTCGCCACCTACTGATACTAGGAGGCGCTCGTCCTGATTGTGGGAGGGATGCATGATTAGACGGGAAGCAGATTAGGGATTCGTTACATAGTGGTATCTAGAAAGCGCTCGTCCTGACCTTACCTTCGGAAGGAGGAGAGGAGAGATTTTAATTATCTCGGAAAAATAAATCTTGATCGAATAAGATTTTATAAGTTTTAGAGAGAAAATAATTTCTAGTGATAAATTTAGAGAGAAAATAAATTCAGCGAAAAATAAATTTCAAGACAGAATATAATTTGTCTAGGTCTGATTGGTCTTGAGAAAGCTCTATTATCTTCAAGATAGATAGCCTACCCGTAATCTAGCAAGATGATTTTGCAATTGAAAGTCGCCCTGGGTAAGCGCCTTACCGATCATCAGCCAGATCTATAATGACACGGAAATCCAAATTTGCCCCGTATTTATACCCTCAGGTTGTAGATGAGGTGTACCGGAGGGGGGACGGTTTCTCACTTTCTGTCAGTCTTTCTATATAGTATAGGCTCTTTAAATGCCACACTTCGCCGCGCGCCGCGCGGCGAGCGCCCTGATTCGCGCTCGCGGAAACTTGTAGGCACGGGGATCGCGAGACGCGGTGAACCGCGTGCGATCTTAAAGTTACATTTTGATACATTTGAAATTTAATATAAAATACAATTTTCAAGGGATTTTAATTCTAAGTATGCGGAACTGTATTATTGATTTTTCTAAATCGCTACATAGTCAAAAGTTAAAATTTTTCAATGTAAACTATTTTTTTATCTTGAATCTTTAGGTGATTTTAGCGGCTCTAATTTTTATGCGATTTTGATACGGCAAGCACGGCTTGATAGCCCAGTGCACTATTAATAAGTTACCGGGTCGAAACTCGTAATTTTGTTGCTACTACTATTTTTAATTGTGCCGTGAAGATGGGCGAATTAAGCGTACGAGAATTTGCGAAGAGCTAGCGCGCGATCGTTTTATGGCGCTGGCGGGGGACCGCGAGGCACGGGGAAGATGCATGCGAGCGATGTGAGTCGCATTTCTTAAATTCCGCATATTATTTCTGATTTAATATAATTTATATTTTAAATAGTGATCTCAGGTTTACGTGTACGGCGCGATAGCACTCGGTACACGCAATCATCATGCGATCACGAGTCTATTATTTTATTATTAATTATATTTTTAAATATAATGAACAGTATTACACAAAATTGAATGGTTACGCGTAACTATTATAAATTCTGATTTCAAGTAGTTGCTTATGTTATATTATTTTTATATGTCAAATTTCTTGTTATAATTCGTGTCTGTCGATTTTTAGAATATTTAACCGTATTGAGAATTATATTAATAAATATATGCGGATGACGCGGAAAATTAAAGAAAATTTTTGGGTGCTAGACGTAACAGCATTTTATCATTTTCTTAATAATTACTTTTTAAAAAATTCTAAAGTTGTATTATCAAGAAACGGGTGAAATCAGTTTTAATGGATGAAATCAGTCCTCATATGTAAAGCGATTTTTAGCTTTTCCCGCTATATCTCGAAATTAAAATATAAAAAAATGTTTTATACAAAACGACGCGACGTTACGGCTTATCAATTTCTTATTTTTAAGTCGGAGACAACGTGCTGAATAGTAGAAGTTTTTTCCTGTCAGTCAACGCGATCACTACTCTACACAGCTCTTAATACAACGTTTTGAATCGTTGAGAATGACTTCAAGGGAAGTCGAAACGCGTCTGATATTTGTATGCATATTTATGTATTAAAAGCGAAATATATGTACTATTATTATTGACGCACCAACTACCGCGTTTGACTCGCATTTCCTACGTTTTATTCTCTAATTTTAAAAATTACCTCTATTTATTCATGTCAATAATATTCTTTTAGAATTGTTTTTTTAAACAATTATTTTTGTTAAATACAATTAATGATTGGAAAATAGGCTAATGAGAGTCAGCGCGGGTAAAAGTGCGCAATCACAAGTATCGATATTAAATCATTTATTCAAATCAAAATTAACATTTCGACTCGCTTTGGAATCATCTTCAGCGCAACAGAAAATAGTAAAAGTAATAGAAATAGTAGTCGTCATCAGTCATCAAAAACGGGAAGTATTCAAGTCACAATGGTTTGATAAATTCGATGATCAGCCCGAATGAGGATTCATGAGTAAATAAAGTCTTAATTAGAATAATTTTTTGACATCTAAAATAATTATATGACAGTTATATGGTAAAGTGTCATCTCTGGCGACACTACCACGGTTAAAAATGCCACTACGGACTTATCAAACCATTGGTAACTTGAATGCTTTCCGTTTTCGATGACTGATGATGACTATTATTTCTATTACTTTTACTATTTTTTGCGCTGAAGATGACTCCAAAGCGAGTTGAAACGTTTGTTTTGTAATTTTGATTTGAATAAATGATTTAATATCGATACTTGTGATTGCGCATTTTTACCCGTGCTGACTCTCATTAGCCTATTCTTCAATCATTAATTGTATTTAAATTTTGAGAGTCCGAATTAATTATTTATTAATTATTTTTGTTAATTTAAAAAAATAATTATTTTTAAAAAATGTTATTAATGAGGTAATTTTATTGTAAATCTTTTGTATAAAATATTTTTTGATATATCGAATAGTGTTCAAGATATAACAAAAAAAGTTGAAAACTGCTAGACACATAAGGAATGATTTCATCCCTTGAAACCGAGTATTGGCCTCAACTGATAGTTTCTAAAATCATCTAATTATGTTACCTAAATGTGTGTAAAGTTTCATTAAAATCGGGGTGACTTCGAGAAGTTCCCTTGTAAGTTATAATTTCTTATCTAGAAACAATATGATTTTTACATAATATATTCCTCATAAATTTTTATATAGAGGAAAGTTCTTATGAATGCTTATTGTTTTTGGATAAATTATGTTTATCAGTATTTTTAATTAACAACATCAGCATCAATATTTAGTGACAAAAATAAATGAGAAATGAGGTAATATAGACAACAAATTAACAGATTATGTATTGTTTTATACGTGCTAATAATGTTTTAAAAAATCAGATACAAGATACAACTGATGTTAATTTTTGATTGATCAGTAAAAGCTGATAAAAGTAGTTTAATTAAACAAATACTATCTGTTTGGTCAAATGATTTCTGCTTATTATTTTTATGTTCAAATACTATTTTTCTCGTTAAATGCCATTTTACTAGGCAAATATTATAAATTTAATTAAATTACTGTTAAGTAAATGGCATTCAGAGAAGCATGCACTGAACAATTACTTTTTACAGTTATTTTTTTACTTTTTGTTACCAATACCTTCACAATTATCTTCCTAATTGTTTTATCTTTGATCTTGCTTTATATTGCAAAGTATACGCGGACAATAGACGGTCTTGTCCTCGCGCAGGTATATCCAAAAAATAAAACCAAATTCAAACCAAATTCAAATTTAAAATTTTTTTAAAAATTAAGGAAATAGTTTTTGACTAGACAAATGCTATTGATTAAATTGCTTTCATTTATTTATTTGAGTTCAAATAATATCATTTTTTAAGGCAAAGCATTTGCGTGAATACTTCTTAGGAAAATAAAAGTTAAATTTATAAAGCAGAAATATGGTATAGTGGGAAAGTTTGAGTATGAGAAAGCAGAAACCTTCCATTTTTTGCATGTACTTTGTAACACGAAGCAAGACATAGATTTAATTTTTCTTACAACATAAACGAAAATAATGAACATATATTTTGCTAAAAAAATTATAAACTTATGTGGAATCTCTCATATTTGAACTTTTCCATTATATAATATTTTTTATTTATAAAATAAAATTGATTTCCATTTTGTTTTATTAAGCTTGTTTTTTAGCTGATTTCTTTGCACACAAATAAAACACGTTTCCATTATTCTTAAGCACTTTATTTATTAATAAGACTTAACGAAAATTCCTGTCATAATTTCATATTATTATAGCAAGGATTACAAAAACTGTCGATCAGTTAGGGAACTTTATATTCATCAATAAGACATTTAAACTGTTTCTTTTTCAGTTAAATTTTTTGCACGATTTATTTTTTTTTTTGTTTTATTCTCCGATATCGAAAAGAATAAAGATAAATTGTAATAAATAAACGTTTTTAGAAATTAAAATAAAAATGACAGAACGACAGCTCGCTATTTTCCATGTGATAATAATAATAGCAATACTAAAAAACTGCACATTTTGTTTTTAATTATTTTACTTCCTTCAAAAAAAAAAAAAAATTATTTTTTTAATAAAAATCATTATTTATAAAGAAAAGTTATGATTTACAAAATCTAATATTTTTTCTATTTAAAATTAAAAACGAGAAGACATTCTAACTTCTAAATTGTTCAATAAAGCAATTCATTAATGCAAAAAGCTACTGTTTATATAATAACAGATTTGATAACTCCCCTCCCTCTAATAAAAAAATTCTGAATATGCCCAAACACTTGTCTTGTTTACATCGTTGCGTACACGTGTTTGAAAAACATATGTGTGCAACGATGCTAAATGAAGCAAGTGTTCGGGTATTTTCCAATGGCAGTGTAATTGTACATAACATATGTATAAAATATGTTTTTTTTCCTTTATATATTTTCTGCTTGTGTATATAGAAAAAAATAATAAAAAAAATGTTTAAAATAGTAATTTCTTCGCATAGTTTTCTTTTATAAAATATAATTTTAAGGAAACAAGAAAAAATTAAAGCAAAATTAAATATAAAATTAAATAATTAAATTGAAAATTAATTTATTAATACTTTTGCTAACTTGCATCTTAAAAATCTCCTCATCTTAAAAAAAAATAAAAAATTTGTTGCAAAAAATATTGTTTGCAACAGGGGGATTTTATAGATGCAAATTAGTATTAGGATTATTAAATTGATTTTTAATTTAACTACTTTTTATTTTGAAGAGCTGTTTTTAAAACTGAAAGTAACGACACGGCGTACAGTTCAAAATAAATAAAAACATATAAAATATTATTTCAGCACAAAAATCTTGCTATGACCATCTCGGCATATTTTATTAAATGCAAAATGACATGAAAATGAATCATCATTGATCGAAAAACGACTTCTAATAACCATTTTGGAACCATTTTGATGTCTCTTTATTGAACAGGTCTTCAAATTTATTAACTCACAATTTTTTTTGTTGCAACATTTCATATCACAAGGTTTTAGAAATATTTCTGTTTCACAGATACTTTGCAGAATTTTTTCAACATTTTATATATAAAATGTGAACTGTTAAAAACATTCTAAAAACTTTTCTTAACACTTGATACTATGGTACCGACCTATACTTATACAGCATCAAAAATTTTTTGAAAGCATCTTAAAAATGTTTCAATTGAAAAATGAAACATTTCATAAAAGTTGCAAAATATAATTGTAACATTTTTGAGACAGTTCTGAAATAGCAAAATATCCGCAATTCTTGTACTTGAAATCTCAGAAAAAATTCTTGAGAAATGACTGAAACTTTTTGAAATATTAATCATTGTCTAAAATCTTCTAAAATAATAAATATAAATATCATTTATGAAGTAGTTTAATTTTTCTTAATATAAACCAGTAAAGTTTATAAATGAAAAACTGTTTTGTTGACATTGATTTCACCAGTTTACTATTTCGTTCAAACGCAATATTTCAGAAAACGATTACGTTAAGCATTAAATCTATGTTTTCAGCTTTATAAAGCTTATTTTGTTTTTCGAATCTTGTGAGAGAAGCAATGGTCACTATAAACGTTTTTTAAAAACATGATTTAGGAAAAGCGACTCCATTTTATTTTATTTTATATTTTTAAATAAAATTTAAATTTCAAATAAAAAAAGTATGATTTTTACAATGGAATAAACACAAGACAAATCTTTATCTTCTTTCATTAAAAATAACGTTACGCTTTATTTTGATTCATCAAAATATTTATGTCCCTTAAATAAAATTTTCTATCTGCGCCTTTAATAAACATCTAGTACATAATGTTAATACTTCATTCCTTCTTTTAATATAATTGATATTGTTTTCTTAATAGCTTAAATGTTTAATATTAGATATTAATATATAATATTAAATATATATTTAATAATATATTTCAAAAGTATTCTGAATAAAATTGTCATCCACAAATATATAATCGGATATTTGCAAAAATTTACATCATTAATATGGATGACATGGCAATCAAAGTATTAACGCAAATGATTTTATTACACGTTTATTCAGGCGCATTATGTAGACACACTAATTTTCTTAATACGTAAAAGTAAAAAATTAAGAATATTATAACAAAATAAAAAGATTATAAAAAATAATTAGGAAAATATTATCAAAAATATTGTTTAAGATACACGTAATTCACAATCATTAATGTTTAATCAATAATGGAATTTTCTGACCAAAGACGGCTGTTTCCATCTTTATACACATGATGACAAGATAACAACGTGATACTTGCGTGATATTCCTAAATGAATGATTTTGTATAATTTCCATAATTATTTTGTTTATTCTCTTATCACATTAATTTTCAATATTATTTGAATTCATTTAACTTACTGATTAACTTACCGACAAATGTGAATGAATTGCGTCATATCTCTCTTTTGCAACTATTGACATGAATAAATTCCATTCATCAAAATGTTTTCAATAGATAACACTTTCTTCCCCCACCTGTTCAAAAAATTGGTATAAATAATGCGCGCGACGACAGTCTTCGTTGCAAAATCGTGCAAGTACACGAGGCATACACAAGCGGATCAGCCAGTTATAATTCCATCGATTCGTAAGCAAGAAGAGAAAGCATCATGTATATCTTACCATTGATACTCTTGAACCTCTTCTTGGGTCTTAATGCCTACTCGGCGGGACTAGCTGGTGCCGGATTCGCTGGTGCAGGACTCGCTGGTGCAAGACTCGCTGGTGCAGGACTCGCTGGTGCCGGACAAGCTGCTGCTGCACAAGCTGCCGCTAGACAAGCTGCCGCTGCACAAGGTGCCTTTGGACAAGCTGGCGCTGGATTCGCTGGTGCAGGACTCGCTGGTGCCGGATATGCTGCTGCTGCACAAGCTGCCGCTAGACAAGCTGCCGCTGCACAGGGTGCCTTTGGACAGGCTGGCGCTGGATTCGCTGGTGCAGGACTCGCTGGTGCTGGACTTGCTGCCGCAGGACAGGCCTTTGCAGGAGCAACCGCCGCTGGACAGATTGCTGCTGGACAAGCCTTTGCAGGATTAACTGCCGCTGAACAACAGGCTGCACAAGCTGTTGCTGCACAAGTTACTGGTCAAGCCGTAGGACAAGCTGCTGCTGGTCAAGCTGCTGCTGGACAAACTGCTGCTGGACAAGTTGCTGCACAGGTTGCCGCTGAACAGATCGCCGCTGGACAAGCTGCCGCTCAACAGATTGCCGCAGGACAGGTAGCTGCTGGACAAGCTGCTGCACAGATTGCCGCTGCACAGACTGCTGCTGCACAAACTGCCGCTGCACAGACTGCCGCTGGACAGGCTGGCGCAGGACTATCTGCCGTTGAACAAGCTGCTGCACAGGTTGCCGCTGCACAGGTTGCCGCTGCACACGCTTTTGCCGGACTAAGTGCTGCTGAACAAGTTGCTGCACAAATTGCCGCTGGACAGATTGCCGCTGGACAAGTTGCCGCTGGACAGGCCTTTGCTGGAGCATCCGTTGCTGGACAAACTGCTGCTGGACAAGCTGCTGCTGCACAATGTGTAGCTGCACAGATTGCCGCTGGACAAGTTGCTGCTGGACAAGCTTTTGCAGGATTAACTGCTGCCGAACAAGCTGCTGTACAGGCTGCTGCTGGACAAGTTGTCGCAGGTCAAGCTGCCGCTGGATTAACTGCCGTTGAACAAGCTGCTGCACAAATTGCCGCTGCAAAAATCGCCGCTGGACAGGCCATGGCAGGATTATCTGCCACCGAACAAGCTGCTGCACAAATTGCTGCTGGGCAGATTGCCGCTGAACAGGTTGCAGGACAAGCATTTGCAGGAGTAGCTGGTGCTGGACATGCCAGACATGTTAGACACGCTGGACAGGCTGGAAAAGCTGCCGCTGGAAAAGCTGCCGCTGGACAAGCTGCCGCTGGACAAGCTGCCGCTGGACAGGCTGCCGCTGGACATGGTGCCGCTGGACAGGCTGCCGCTGGACAGGCTGCCGCTGGACAAGCTGCCGCTGGACAGGCTGCCGCTGCAAGAAGAGCTAGACACGTTGCTGGATTTGCTGGCGCGGGAGTCGCTGGTGCAGGATTCGCTGGACAGGCAGCATTTGGACAAGCTGCTGCTGCAGGAAACGCTGCTGCTAGACAGGTTGTCGCTGGACAGATTGCTGCTCAACAGGCCTTTGCAGGATTATCTGCTGCTGGACAAGCTGCTGCACAAAATGCCGCTGGACAAGTTGCCGCTGGACAGTCTTTCGCAGGAGTAGCTGCTGCTGAACAAATTGCTGCACAGATTGCCGCTGAACAAGTTGCCGCAGGACAGGCTGCCGCCGGACAGATTGCTGCTGGACAGATGTCCGCTGGACAAGCTGCTGCACAAATTGCCGCTGCACAAACTGCCGCTGCACAGACTGCCGCTGCACAGACTGCCGCTGGACTGTCTGCTGTTGAACAAGCTGCTGCACAGATTGCCGCTGGACAAGTTGCTGCTGGTCAAGCCATGGCTGGATTAACTGCCGCTGAACAATGTGCTGCAGAGATGGCCGCTGCACAAATTGCCACTCAACAAGTTACCGCTGGACAGGCTTTCGCTGGACAAGCTGCTGCTGCACAAGTTGTCGCTGGACAAGTTGCCGCTGGACAGATGGCCGCTGCACAAGCCTTCGCAGGACTATCTGCCGCTGAACAAGCTGCTGCACAGAATGCCGCTGCTCAAGTTGCCGCTGGACAGGCGGCCGCTGGATTAACTGCCGTTCAACAAGCTGCTGCACAGGTTGCCGCTGCAAAAATTGCCGCTGGACAAGCTTTGATGGGAATGACTGCTGCTGAACAAGCCGCTGCACAGATTGCTGCTGCACAAATTGCTGCTGGACAGGTTGCTGGTGGACAAGCTGCAGCAGGAGCATTTGCAGGAGTAGCTGGCGCTGGACATGCCAGACATGTTAGACACGCTGGACAGGCTGGAAAAGCTGCCGCTGGACAAGCTGCCGCTGGACAAGCTGCCGCTGGACAGGCTGCCGCTGGACATGGTGCTGCTGGACAGGCTGCCGCTGGACAAGCTGCCGCTGGACAGGCTGCCGCTGGACAGGCTGTCGCTGGACAATCCGCCGCTGCCCAAGCTGCCGCTGGACAAGCTGCCGCTGGACAAGCTGCCGCTGGACAAGCTGCCGCTGGACAAGCTGCCGCTGGACAAGCTGGTGCTGGACAAGCTGCTGGTGCAAGAAAAGCTAGACATGTTGCAGGTGTTGCTGGCGCGGGATTCGCTGGACAGGCTGCCTTTGGACAAGCTGCTGCAGGACAAGCTGCCTTTGGACAGGCTGGCGCAGGATTTGCTGGTGCAGGACTCGCTGGTGCCGGAAATGCTGCTGCTGCTGCACAAGCTGCCGCTAGACAAGCTGCCGCTGCACAGGGTGCTTTTGGACAGGCTGGTGCTGGAATCGCTGGTGCAGGACTCGCTGGTGCTGGACATGCTGCTGCTGCACAAGCTGCCGCTAGACAAGCTGGCGCTGCACAGGCTGCCTATGGACAAGCTGGCGCTGGATTCGCTGGTGCAGGACTCGCTGGTGCAGGACTCGCTGGTGCAGGATTCGCTGGTGCAGGACTCGCTGGTGCCGGAAATGCTGCTGCTGCTGCACAAGCTGCCGCTAGACAAGCTGCCGCTGCACAGGGTGCTTTTGGACAGGCTGGTGCTGGATTCGCTGGTGCAGGACTCGCTGGTGCTGGACATGCTGCTGCTGCACAAGCTGCCGCTAGACAAGCTGGCGCTGCACAGGCTGCCTATGGACAAGCTGGCGCTGGATTCGCTGGTGCAGGACTCGCTGGTGCAGGACTCGCTGGTGCAGGATTCGCTGGTGCAGGACTCGCTGGTGCCGGAAATGCTGCTGCTGCTGCACAAGCTGCCGCTAGACAAGCTGCCGCTGCACAGGGTGCTTTTGGACAGGCTGGTGCTGGATTCGCTGGTGCAGGACTCGCTGGTGCTGGACATGCTGCTGCTGCACAAGCTGCCGCTAGACAAGCTGCCGCTGCACAAGGTGCCTTTGGACAAGCTGGCGCTGGATTCGCTGGTGCAGGACTCGCTGGTGCCGGATATGCTGGTGCTGCACAAGCTGCCGCTAGACAAGCTGCCGCTGCACAGGGTGCCTTTGGACAAGCTGGCGCTGGAATGGCTGGCGCTGGAATGGCTGGCGCTGGAATGGCTGGCGCGGGAATGGCTGGCGCATTCAGAACTGCCGCAGGAAGAGCTGGTGCATTAGCAATGGCTGCTTAAAAGCAAACGGAGAATAAAGATGTTGTTTGGGAATAACTATCGACGATGCAAACACAAGACAAGATCGATTCCTTAGAAATTATTATTTGAATTACAGAATTTCCTTTTTTTCTTTTATTTGATGCGTACCCGCATTTTTATTTACATTTTACATTTACTCCCACAAGACTATATTTCTTGCTGCTGGCCAAAACTATATTTTTGATTAATGTATTGTATTATATTTCTGTGTACATTCCTCATCGAATGTATTATTTAAATGATATGTGCCATAATAATTCATCCTCGAGAGAAATGTAGCTGTGATTTTATCTTAATAATAAAATAAAAAATTTTCATCAGCATTCTACAGTGTATTATTTTCTTGATATCGTTTAATGTTATGTTTAATTAATAGAAGTTATATTTATTAGTAATTATTTACTATAAGGAATCCAGCTCCAATCATATCGACCTTGACATATGTTATAGAGGCAAGAATACTGAACATTTTTTTATAAATTAACTGGCGCTCTCGTGCAGTTTTCGAGATATATTTATAAAAAAAAGCAGTTTTGGTAATTATTCACTTTAAGGGACCCAGCCCCGATGATCTTGGCTTTAATATATGTTGTCAAAGGTATGGCCCTGAGTAACCTCCAAGTTTTAGTCGTCGCTCGCCCTTCGTTAAAAAGTTATAATCATAGAAAATTTTTTATTTTTTTTAAATTATTTTAGAAAATATTTATTTTTCAAAAAATGTCAAACAAAAAATGAAGATCGTAATAAACTCTACAAAAAAGATCATATATATATTTCACTTAATTTTAATACTTTAGTCGTTATAATAGGAAAACTGTTTTAAAATGAGTTTTCTTTATTTTCATTAATAATTCATTTTCAGTAATAAATACACGTATACTCACACATATTATGTGTGGATTTGTATACCTACGCGCTCCGGCTGCTGAGGCCTCACTTTTCTTTGAATTTAACACAAAAGGAAGTCTCTTCTAATTTTCTAATGTTTCTTTTCATGTTTTTGAAATAATTTCCTAACAATTTCAGAAAAAATCAAGAGTCGTAAATTGCAAAGGAGCGCTATGTGCAAATTTCAAATGTGTATGTACTACACACTTAATGAGGAATTCGTTTTGCATTGAAAGTCAAAAACCCATATGGTACAGAGAACTTGTTTTTCGGATGTCCAATTGATCTTTCTTTTGTTATTGTTACTTTACCATAACTAACACATCATTATTATATAATATATCAAATTATTTATGAAAATACCAATGTTTTTCTTATATATATGTATATATGGTAATATCTTATGGAAAATTATGAAAAAAACAGCTAAATAAAGAATATTTTCTAAATAAGAATACTGCTCAATAAAGAGTGAATGTAACAAATGACGCAGGTGTAAGGATATTTCTTAACTCATTTCTCACAAACGCATTTTCAGAAAATAATTCTATTATACGATTAAATTGATTTTTAAATAAGTTTTAATTTAGTTATAAAAACTTTTCAAAAATTGTTTAAAGTAATAACAAATGATACAGATATTTTCAAAAATATAATAATTTTGAAACTTTTTCCTTTCCAGAACAGTTTTTTATTTTTATTATAAAATATTCAACTAAGGCTTAAAATGTAGATATGAAAATAAACTTTATAATGTTGTATGGTGTTTTTTAATTCAAAGTGTCGATTAGAAGCGAAAAAATTGTTTGATAATTGCAATATGTTGTTTTCAAATGTCTGTAGCGTGCAAATCTTTTGAAAAGTTTGTACCCGGATGTTTTGATGTCTCTGATTACAAATTTGGAATCAGATTAAAAAAATTTATAATAGCTAATTCAGTATGGCAGACTAAAGTTAAAAGCGTACTATTTTTCTTCTAAAGAATCGCGTAATCTGTTCAGTATATTTTTAAAATTGTTAAAATTTTATTATACGATTGAGTAAAAATATTCAAACACATTTTATGTTTTGCTGGAACAAAATATAAAATAAAGTATAAAATATAAAATAATATATAAAATATAATGACCACATCTTTGCATAACTACACTCGAGTTATTTGGTTGTCAATAAAATATAATTACAGTTTGTGACTCGAGCGCCTGACGGTTTAAACATGTAATATCATATGAATTTGATTGTTATTGAATTTGGCGATTTAAAGAGGATCAAGTAAGATTGAAACATGTTCCATGATTATTATTTATATATTATTGTAACAAACTTTGAGATCTATTATAGTTGTAAATTCGTTCGTTAATTTGGCCTATTATTCATTTTAATTTGTTAATAAAATATAATATTTAAATACTTATAATATGTATAATAAGTATTAATCTGTATATAATTTTATTGTTCTGAATGTGAAAGATTATTGTGTTAAGTATGTAATTGAAATTAATATTCTAAATATTGGGCAGAAGTAAGTCTTTATGGCTCAATCTCCTCACGAGAGGTTTCAAAAAATGAAAATGTGAGTATACATTATTAAACTAATGATATGTAACTCAGGACTCTCAAAAATTAAAACAACAAACAATTGAAAAAAGGCTACTGATTGTGAGAGTCAGCGCGGATATAGGTGCGCAGATATATATATATATATATATATATATACAGGGTGTCAGAAAAAAGCGTCACATATTTTGATAGCAAGTAGTATTGATCAAAACAAAAAGAAAAGGTTTTATTAACATGGGTCCTAAAACTAATATCTTCAAAGATACAAGCTATTTTGTTATTCGAGCTCTTTGTCATTTTCTTATTAGTCGTGTCATCTTTAGAATGTTTCTTAATATTTACATTTGCAATAGATACTACAAGTCAAACGACATTGCGTAGGCCTTGACGAATGTGAGCAGCCCTAGTAAACAAAAGAGTGTTTACTACTGTTGCTATACGAGAGTTCGTCAGTACGAGATTAATCGTCTCAGTCAGCATTAAAATTTTTTGTTTTTTGTAAAAAAAAAGAGTTTTTATTTTGTTATCATATGTACATACATTTAGTTTCTTCATTTCAGTTTTTTTTATAGAAGATTAATGATTACATTTTATATTAAAATAAAAATTATTTTTTATCTTTTTTTGTTTATTTTTTATTTTTTAAGGCACCTAGAAAAAAGATATCCCCATTGTACCCCACTCTTCCCTACTCCTTTGTTCATTACATTCTAAAGATGACCCGCCTAATAAGAAAATGACAAAGAGCTCAAATAATAAAATAGCTTGTATCTTTGAAGATATTAGTTTCAGGACCCATGTTAATTAGACCTTTTCTTTTTGTTTTGATTGTTTTGTTTTGTTTCAATACTACTTGCTATCAAAATATGTGACCCTTTTTTTCTGACACCCTGTATATATATAAGTGAATTTAGAGATCCGACTAGCACTCTGACAAGGAACACTTATGATTTGCTTGTGAGGTAGAAGAAAAGTAATTATCACGGAGACTACATATAAAAAGATATATTATAGCGATAGCAATTTCCCGAGGCCTTATGGACTTCTTAAGGTTCATAAACCTTCATTCAGAATAATAATTTCATCATTGAAAGTCCTTTATATAGTCTCAAAGTATTTACACGAATTTATCTCTAAAAATATTCCACAGTAAGATAAATAATAGTTTCCAACTAATTCAAAATTTGAAAGGTAAACACTTAGATCCAGGATACATGTTAATTTTGTTGGATGTGATTATTTATAAATTTGTCATTATTTATAAATATTCCAACAGATTTAGTTCTAGAAAGCATCTCTAACAGATGAGAACACATAGATAGTTACAGCGTCTCAGAACAAGAATTTTTACTAGCAGCAAAACTTGTTTTTAATTCGATATATTTTAGTTTTGCGATAAATTTTTATAAACAAAAATTTGATACTCTCATGGGTTTTTTGTTGTCACGCGTTATTGCAAACCTTGTAATGCAAGATCTAGAGACCTGGGCTTATTTGAATAAAATTGCAGTCCATCTACCTTTTTAGTTTAGATACGTGGACGATATAGTGATGACTGTCCTTAACAATTTAATTGATTTTATTTTGATGACTTCCAACTTATTTTATCCTAGAATGCAGTTTACAGTGGAAATAGAGATTGACAAGATTAACTTTTTGGACAATACAATTATTAAAAACGATAATTTTTTAACTTTTGATTGGTCATAAGCCTACATTCTCAGGCAGATACTTAAATTTTGTATTGG
Organism: Solenopsis invicta; assembly: GCF_016802725.1. Taxonomy (NCBI): domain Eukaryota; kingdom Metazoa; phylum Arthropoda; class Insecta; order Hymenoptera; family Formicidae; genus Solenopsis; species Solenopsis invicta. Next base: position 7,851,055 of record NC_052664.1, on the reverse strand, counting down.
TTCATTCTTTGTCACAAGAAAAGGGAATGCTTGACAGAGCATTTTTACTATAAGACCTAAATTCCACAGAAAGAACATTAAATTTATTGTAGATATTCTTTTAACCAATGACTATGCTGTCCAATTTATTTTTGGGACAATTAACAGCCGCATTAAATCTCTGGTTCATAAAAAGATTAATACAACAAATAACAAAGCTTTATGGTTTTTGTTGCCATATATTCCCATTACATCTGATAAGTTTAAAACTATGACAAACAATTTAAATGTAAAATTGGCTTTTTTTAGTCTCAATAAATTAAAGAGATTTATTAAAGTACAGAAAGATGTTCTCCCTAGGAACTCAAGGAAAAATGTTGTTTATAAAATTACATGTAAAGATTGCAATGAATCAAACTAGCAGACAATTAAAAACAAGAATTACTGAACATCGCAACCGTGTTAATTGGAATACGAAAAATCATTTTGTCATTACAAAACACAGACTTAGGGGTCGATTCTGTAACCTTAACGATGTTGTTAATGGTATCATTGCGCAGCTATTACGTGATACAAAAATCTGCGCAACGATACCATAACGACATCGTTAAGGTTACAGAATTTACCCTTTAAGGACCTTGCACATGAAATGCATAACATAACATAAGCACAACATAAGACCGATGGACCAATAAGCATCCAGCATAAAGTCGCTATACCCATGCAGCACAGAAAATTCCAGCAACATTGCAGCAACGTTGCAATGTTGCATATTGCAATGCAATATTACGGAAACATTGCAGAAACATAAATTAACAATGTGCCTGCAACATCGCATGTTAAAAAAAAGTATTCTTTATGAAAATTAAAAAAAAATGAGTTTTTTGTTAAGAAAGTAAGATACGAGGCATAAGTTTTGAGAAATAAATATTTATAAATGTTTTTAGTTTTACTTTTTTTAATACTTTTTTTTAAATCTTAAATTTATTTTATCTCGAAAATTATACTTTGGATCTTATCTGCATACAGGATAAATTTTAGATTGTCATATGAAATACTATTTTTTACCAATATGGGACGTCCGTTTGTATATATTGTGGTCTTCATTTTTTAGAGTCATAAATTTATTGTATTTCTCCTTGCCTTTGATCCAATTTTTATAAAAGACAAATTTTAGATTTTTATCTGTCTTTACAAAGTTTTTCGCTGGTTCTCAAACACTCTGTATATCACACGCTTTAAAATAATATGTAGTAATATGTTATAATTTACATTGACACGTACCAAACACATTCTTTTATTATGTAAGTAACATAAAATTATATTTTTATAAAAAACAGAAATACCCCATGCAGCATAGAAAATTGCAGCAACATTGCAGCAACGTTGCAATGTTGCAGATTGCAATGCAATATTACGGAGACATTGCAGAAACATAAATTAACAATATGCCTGCAACATCGCATGGCATATACCAGTAATATTCCGGAAACATTGCAATATCATAATTTTTTAATAAAGTAATAGCAATAAAAAACCAAAGAAAAATATTTGCGTATAATAATATATTAATTTAACTCGTCTATAATTATTTATCCGCATTTAGCAAACTAAGGTCTGGCGATGTTACTAAATTTTCCGCTGAATCTTTACATTCCCTAACAGCACAACCGTGTTTATGTCGACTGTAAGTCGACTCATCCAAGTCGGGCTTTCAGAGTTGACTGCAAATCGACTTTGCATAGACGTCTGTAGACATCCTTCAAATGACTCTAAGACGTCTAGAAAAAGGCATGTGGTCTTGTAGTGCTGTGTGCATCATTATTGTTGAAAAACATGAATATTTATATCAATAAACAAAATAGGTCCATATATGAAAAAACCTCGATCTACATCCCAATGAGCAAACAATATTTTTTAATTTAACATTTAAATGAACTTACTGTAAAGCTTGATTGTAATTATGCTGTCTTATCCGGATGGATAATGGTAGTAGCATTCCGCTGCATTGTTTCCCAAAAGGTTTTTAAAATGCACAAGAAATATTACGAATTTGGCGCCGTGCTTTGGTATTCCCGCGCATCCGAGTGCACCGTGGTGGGAATAGACATGGGGTGCTTTCCAACAAGAGTGCCACAGTGTGACACAGTGTCACACAGAGTAACACAGTTGTGTAGTCTAATTGGAACAGATAAGTTACCAAACACGGTCACTAGAGTGCGTAAAAGACTGACTTACAATTAGTAAAAAACACAGATTCGAATTGAATCAGAAATCTATCCGTAGAAAATCCAGACCCGTTAAAGAAGGAATTTTACATTATCCAATGTAGGAATAACTCCTTTACAATGCCAACAAAAGAATAAACTTGCAAATTAATTTGATGAAATACGTATGAATAATGAATAATCAACGAATGCATTGTTTCTTAGGCTTATACAATTTTTTAAATAAAAATAATAAATATTGATTACCATCTAAGAATTCTGAGTCTGGTACGTTATTTTCGAACACGAGACATTTTTAGTAAAAATATAAGTCCATTGTGCTAATTTAAAAATGTAGCATGTAAAGAAACGAAAGGTTCAAACTATAATTTTAATTTTGTATGTTAAGGCGACAAAACATAACTGAACATGACTAAAATGTACCAGTACCACACTTGAAAAAATAATTTATTTGCCCGATGTGTTGGCACTATTAATGGCTGACACGGCCAAACTTAAGATTGAGCTGTGTTTTGCAGTGTCTCTCTGTGTCATAGTTGGAAAGCACCAATGTAGACACTGTGTTACACAGTGTCGCCTGTGTCACTTGTTGGAAAGCACCCATGGTGTGCCGACATTTCGGAAACCACGCCTCTTTTGTCATTGAGGTGGTCTTTCGGCAAACAGGCTGGCAACTGTAAAAAACTAAATGTTTTATGATATGAGGTTACTACAACAATTGCTAAAATATTTAAATTTTTATTGACATAAGAATTAATTAACTAATTTTTGTTTCCTTTGTTATTCTTCAGTATTATTAACAAAAAGAAATAGAATGCTTATACCTATTATAGTATTTGATAGAAAAGGTTTACTGTCAATGCATGTTTTAGTATTTTAACAAATTATGTTCTTTCAGATTTATGCTGGAGAATTTCAATAGCATTAGTGAGACTGCCCATAAGTCCAAACAAAATGAGGAGACGTACATTCAATCAATGAAAGCGGAATTAGAACATTATCGATCTCTCAATAAATTTCATGTACAATCGAAATGCAATAGTTTGGATGAAATAGAAATCATTAAAAAAGAGTGTAATGCTTTAAGAATGCAATTAATACAAAAAAATGAAGATATTCAAAACTTAATTAAAGAAAAACAGCAAATGCAAGTCTTAATTGATAATCTGCAAGCAAAATTGATGACAACTGAGCTCGATAAACACAACTTAAAACAGATAATTGAAAAGAAATTCATACAAACATTGCAGCGTTATTTTACAGAAGGGCAAATAAGATGTATCTTGAAAAATAAAAAATGAGTTAAATGGTCAATAGATGATTATGCTTCGGCTAATTTCGTTTCGAAGTGTTAGCCCGAAGGCATATAGATATTTCCGACTTAAGCTCAATTTTCCATTACTATCGCTTTCTGAATTGAGAAATTGGGCTTTAATGAAATTTGATGTTGGAAAAGGATTTTTGTCTGATGTTCTTGTAGTAATGCGAGAAAAAGGTAAAGCATTTACATCATTCCAAAAAATAACAGTTCTAACTTTTGACGAAATGGCTTTAAGTCCCGAAATTCAATTTGATTCGAAACTTGAAAAATTGGTTGGTCTTTGTGACAAAGTTCAAGTGATTATGGCTCATGATTTATTTGAGAATTGGAAGCAGCCTATTTATTACAAGTTCGATCAACCAATGACAAAAGATATTTTAATGGAAGCTGTACGTCATTTGTATGATGTTGGATACGAAGTGGTAGCAACTACCTGTGACATGGGGAATAGAGGAGTGTGGGGAGAGTTTCAAATTACTCCAGACAATCATTTTTTCAAACATCCTGTCTTGAAAAATGGTAAAATATTTGTTTTTGCAGATATTCCGCATCTTTTGAAATTATTGCGAAATTGGTATATTGATGAAGATTTTTCATTGGAACATGGTAGTAAACCATTTACAGCTGAAGTCATGCAAGCTATCATCAATATCGGCAAATCAGATGATCTTCGTGTTGCCTATCGCTTATCACAGCGGATTCTAGATGCTCGCCATTCATTGAGACAGGCTGTTAAGCCAGCGGCGCAAATTTGTTCTCACACGGTATCATAGGCGATTAAATGGGCCGGTGATAATGGTCTCATAAATGTACCTGATTATCAAAAATTTTCTGATTTTGTCTCTACTGTTAATAAGTGGTTTGATGTACATAATTCGCACCAGAAATATGGTGCACATCCAGAAATGAACGGCTATGGAGTGAACCTGGATAATCAGAAAATGGTTGTGATACTAATGAACCTGTACATTGAAAAACTGAGAGTAGGTTCCAGACAATCGTTGATGCCTTTCCAAAAAGGCATTCTAATTAGTAATGCTTCACTTCGACGATTATATGATTACTTAAAAAAAAAATTTCCAGATAAGTTCAAATATATTCTAACAAGACGTCTTCAACAGGATGTATTAGAAAACTTTTTTGCCTATATAAGAGCTATGGGCTCTTGCAAAGATCATCCATCAGGATACGAATTTAAATATCGCCTAAGCTGGTACATTCTAGGCAAACACAGCCATGCTGTATTTTCGGTAAATCGCAATACTGAGGAAGATGTTGATACAAGCTGTATATCTTTATCCACTTGTGAAACACTGTCAGCTTCAAAAATTCTATCAACGGCAGTCACCTCTACTCCATTTGTATCTCCAGTTGCATCAACGTCGAAATCATCTAAAAGCATTTCTGAGCCCACTAATATTAATACAGATAATCAACACAGTTATTCGGAAATTGAAAATTTCCAGGACAAAGTAATTCTCACAAAACAATTATTTTCAGATGTCATAAATGTATCACCGGAACAATTAAATGATGCTGAACATAATGATTTGGAAAAAACATAAATGACGATGATAATGACGATTATAATGATAATGATCTCTTTATATTTAATGAATTAGATGGCACAGAGTTATGTACATTATATGCTGAAAGAACGTCGAGTGACATTGTACAGGAAGAAGGATTGAAATATGTCGCAGGATACGTAGCATATCGTTTTAAAGAAAAATATCCCTATTTAGGAAAAGCGATTATGATTCTTGAAGATAGCGGACGTGATGTTAATAATTGGATTCAATATGTATCTAAAGGTTACCTAATTTATCCATCGGATTAACTACTTCATATAACAAAAATTGCTGACAAGTGTTTCAAAAATTTTCATGGGGAATATTTTTCAAAAGAAGACTATGTGATTCAAAAAGTAATTACTTTAATAAAACAAGATACTGAATATTACGATTGCATTCCTGAAAAAGTTTTGCAGTGTTTAGTGCGAACTCGTACTTACATACGAGTTCGGGAAATTAACAAAAAGCAATACGTTCCAAACGGGTGACACCCTTTTGGACACAGCACGATTGGACACCACCACTCACAGCACTTGACCAGTGGAAAAACTCTAGATATCGACCGCTATGAGTGGTGGTGTCCAAACGATGAAAGAAGAAAGAAGAAAAAGATGAAAAAAATTATTTCAAGCTCTGCCAAAAAAAAGTAATTTATTCGCCGTTTAGAAATGTACAGGAATGCCACAAAAATTACTGATGCAAGTAAGTGTAAATTTATAAATGCATATGATTCTTTTTCATTATTTTTATTTTATTCGTTATTCTTGTAATATACTGCATGGCATTTACTTGGATTTTTTAGCACCTTTGAAGAAAATTTTAAGCAGAGTTCCAAGGAATGGTTTTTGATACCTTGATTGTAACGAAAAAAGTAAGTGTAAATTTATAAATGCATATGATTCTTTTTCATTATTTTTATTTTATTCGTTATTCTTGTAATATACTGCATGGCATTTACTTGGATTTTTTAGCACCTTTGAAGAAAATTTCAAGCAGAGTTCCAAGGAATGGTTTTTGATACCTTGATTGTAACGAAAAAAGTAAGTGTAAATTTATAAATGCATATGATTCTTTTTCATTATTTTTATATTATTCGTTATTCTTGTAATATACTGCATGGCATTTACTTGGATTTTTTAGCACCTTTGAAGAAAATTTCAAGCAGAGTTCCAAGGAATGGTTTTTGATACCTTGATTGTAACGAAAAATCGACGTATTGTAACGAAAAAATGTATATCAACGGTCATTCTTGCGCCGAGTGCGACCGTCACAGCTTCCAATTGAAAGGACTTGTACAAACTTGTACAAATAGCGACATCATAATATCAATATTTATATAAAATATTGCTTTGTTTTTAGAAAATAACGATTGTGATCGTATGTTTTTTGAATTAACAATAATTCAATTCACGTTTTTTATAAAATTTAACAAAAATTGTTAAATAATGATTTTTAGTTGTGATTTTTCATTCCTATAAAATTGATTTCTTCATTTTCTAACATCAATTATTAGGTCTTGATAATTTTCATATATTAAAATTTACTTAGAATAAGAAAAAATTCTCCAAATTCTCTCAGTGTGTGTGTGATACTTTCTCTTTAACACACACATTCATCAAGGGGACAACGCATTATTCGGGTCACCGATTTGAACAAGAATTTTTTAAAGTATAGTACTCTATCAGAAGATTATCTGAGTAAAAGGACAGGATGCGCCTTTTAGCCGTTTTTGTACAAAATTATTTTGAAAAATATGGCGTTCTTTATATATCAGTTGTGTTACATCACTCGGCAAGAAGATAGCGTAGCTCAGCGTTTAAGTGCGCGGCTACTGCGCTGCCAATCCGAGTTTGATTCCTGGCATTCTCTTTTTTTTTTTAATGCAATCTAACAATGAAATTTATTTATATAAAGTTAATTTAAGCAACAATTTTGTTTTGTATACTTTTAAATTGAGCAAAATCTTTGTTTCACGTTTCCGGAGGGAGTCCCCATCCGGACGAGACAGCATAATTACAATCAAACTTCACAGTAAGTTCGTTTAATTGTTAAATTATGCTACATCTCGTCCGGATGGATAATGGTAGATGTTTAAAAGACAGATTTGTACGGGTATGATTAAATAAGGTTGACTCAATTTATCATATACATTTAATCGAGAATGAGATATAACTGTGTGGGTTTGGAGATACAAGTTGAATAAAGGCTATACAATAATATGATCTAGTAAAAATTAAAATGGTTCTTTGATAATGTAAATATTGGTTAATAAAAATCCGTCTGTTATTTATTTAAAATAGCTTTTTGAAACGATGAATCCTTTATTGTTGTCCGATTGTAAAAACGCGCAAACATCTCTGATGACTTGGTCCAGCCTGCTGTACGTCTTATCTCCTCTAAGCTAATGCCCTTACTTGCTGCCAGAGATGAGGATGCATGACGAGTAGAAAAAGATGCTCGTGTCTACTCCCGCTACGCCTAGCTCTGATTTGACCCATTTTTCTAAAGTCTAAGAAGATACTGCGTTGTGTGGAGTGCAAAAAGAAATAAAGAAAGAGTCACAGTTCTCTTGACGAAGGTTCCTTGTAATTTTTAGATAAAATCTAACGAGAGAGACAATATAAAGTTTTGGTCTTTCTAGAAAAGGTTTAAAAGATAAGAAGGGCTGAGCTTTCCCAATTTCAGATGTCTTAAATCTTTATAACTAAAGATTCCGTTAAAATAACCTGGGAGAGTTGTATAGCCGCAAGAGTTTGCATTCATTGAGCTGTCATAATGGCGAATAATGTTGCCAATTTTCTCGATACTATTTCCAGAGATAGATTTTCATGCGGATGTAGACTGACCAAGTGATCTAACACTGGAGAGGGATCCCAGACGTAGTCGTATCGTGGACGTTGAGGTTTCAAAATCGCAACGCCCTTAACGAATCTTTTCACAAGAGAGTGTAAATTCACCTCATTCGGAGAAATGAGAGATATAGCTGAGTGATATGTATTCAACGTTGAATAAGAACCTATTTCACACAAGGTGAAAGATAAAAATTTCAAGAATGAGGGGACCGATGCAGCGGTGTGGTGAAGCAACTGATCTGCTTCTGTTTACAAAAATACCACCACTTTCTGAGCGGTTTTGTATATTGTGCCACTGTGGCCTCGGATACTGAAGCAAGCGTTGTTCTTAATGCTGTAGACGGTGTTCCTTTGAGCAGAAAAGCCTGCTAGATAATTTCGCGGCTACCAGGGAAATTTTGCTCCACGCCGAATGGATTTCCCTAAAAGGAAATGACAACATTTGGTCAATATTTGGTAAAAATTTGATAGATTGACTTACTACTAGTGATTGAATAGGGGTAACCATGGTTGGGCTGGCCACCAGGGGACAACAATGCTCTCCGCCTTGTCCGTAATAATTTTTTGTATGCTTTTTAAAATAAAAATAAAAAGAGGGAATGCGTAAAAATAGATAATATTTACTCCAGTTCAATGAAAAAGCATCAACTGCTTGTGCTAACGGATCTAGGTGCCAGAATACAAAGTTGCGACATTTATTATTAATTGACGTAACAAACAAATCTATCTCAAAAGGGCCCAAGCGAGCATCAATCTTGTCAAAATATTTCTCCCCTAGGGACCACTCAGTTTCTTCTGACACTACACGTGATTTGGCATCTGCTTCGAAATTCTGAGCCGAGAATATGTATAAAGCGTAAATAAAAATGTTTTTTTTGGGAACACCTGCATTAGATCTTACGAGCTAAATCTGACAAGATAGGAAATTTAACAGACCCCATGCGATTAACATATGAAATGGCAGTGGATTTGTCCACTCTCAAAAGGATCTCGGATCCCTCCGAATGAGAAGCAAAACATCTTAATGCGTAAAAAATTGCTAAAAGTTCTAAATAATTAATGTAATGTTGTTTCTCTTTAGACGACTATAGGCCACGTGTTCGCATTCCATTACATACTGCACCCCATCCAGTTAGCGTCAGTAAATATTTCCGTCCTGAATCGTCCTGGTCCAATATAATTCTGTTGGAGTTTGTTTGTAAAGATTTTAATTTATCATAAAAGATCCTCCCTCAGGGAAGTTGGAAGAAACATTTCTGCTTTAAAGTTATCATTTGATGCCTCTAAAGCTAAGAATTTTTCCTTTTTCAAACGTTTGGTATGCAATAAGCCATACTAAACAACTAGACACACAGCTATTAATGAACCTATAAAGCTTGCTAGAAGCCTGATCTTGCAATGAGTCTTCTTCAGCATGGTCTGAGACATTTTAAGGATACTGTCTCTCTTGTCAGGAGGAATTAAAACTGAAAAATGCTCGGTGTTGAAAATAAAACTTGAAAACCGACATGATCTTGCTGAGATAAGTACGCTCTTTTTGAAATTAATAATAAAACCTAGGGATACTAAGAGTTCCAATGTTATGGTAATATTTTCTACACATTGATTGTATGTGGGTGCGATGAGACAAAAATTATACAAATAAACTATTAATAAGAAACCCTTCTGTTTAAGAGAATATAGAACCGGTTTTAATATTTTTGTGAAGATGTAAGGGGCCGATGCTAGCTTAAACGGAAGTACTTTAAACTGGAAAAACATGTCTCGGAAACAAAACTTTAAGAATTTTCAATCCTCCGAATAGATAGGTACAAGGAGGTATGCATCTTCTAAATCAATAGAAGCCAGGAAATCATTTGGTGAGAGGAGTCATATAACTGATTTCCAATTTTCAAGTTTAAAGTGTGGGGCAATAATAAATTCATTGAGACCCTTGAGGTTAAGTATAAATCTCCAACCTCCTGATGATTTCCTAATGACGAAGGAAGGGGACAGGAATTGATCCTCCAGATCTGTTACTATTTTAATCGCCTTTTTTTTGAGGAGATTAGAAATTTCCTGAGAACAAATCTGTTCCTCCCACTTTGAAAATGGTTTAGAGGCTTAAGTTTGAGAAGGCGAATCTTGATTGAACGGTAGCCTGTAACCCCCAACGGCCTCTAAAACTCTTGAGTCCAACAAAATTTTCCTTTATTGAGAACAGAAAAAGGATAGTCTGCCGGCTCTATTTACCTTCACTTCCTTTATTGTCTCCTTGAGTGAGACTTGAATCGGTATATGGACCGGTGACTGTTGTACGCTGCCCTTGTCCTTTTTGCTGGTCTCGTATTTCTCACAAGGGCACGGGTGTTTTCCGATCTCACGGATGCTATCTGTAGCGGTTGTTTGATTAGTTGCTGAATTTTTCTGGAGATTATTAACGGAGCCTTGATAATATCTTTGGATGATTATTCCATCGATGCCACTTTCTTCATCTGTTCTCCAAATTCAGATCCAAATAGAAGGTCATCCACTGGAATTGTCTCGGCTGTGGCTTTTGCAATCAAATTTAGAGCAGGTGTGATTTGTGCTCTTCTAGTTAATGATAGCCGGTAGAATAAGTCCGCTAAAATTTTGGCAGCCTCGCTGACCTTTGTCACTGCCAGACGAGCCTCAGGGCTCAGGGATTCCTCTGTGCCCGGCCTAAGAAAATTGGAGATGGCCTCATTTAGGGCGCTCAGGGCTATGCCAACTTGATCCTGATTCTTACCGTTGTATTCATCTTTCTTGACCTCATAGAGCTGTTTTTTAATGCCACCTTACATTCTTGGTTAAGAGTAGGGGCCTTGAAAAAAGCTATTGTCTCTGCGGGAGAATATTTTTGTATAAGTGGTTTGCGTTGATCAGCCGACAACCCATTGCGCATTAATTCGCGCCACTTCTGGATGACTAACTCATTCTAGGGTAGTGATTGTTTACCTTCCAAGTCCGAACCGAATAACTGCTTAGTGAGTGATGCTACCTCGTTCTCTGGTGTCGAGAATATTAGCGGGGGATTATCTTCTAAAGTAATCCGTTTAGATGACCTAGACGATGCGCCGCCCCTGGCTTCACTACTTACCTCTGTAGAAAAAAAACTTGATGATGGAGAGAACCAGAAACGAAGAAAGGTTGTGTCGTCATGCCGCCTGTATTATGCAAATACAGATTCAGCAGTATCGTACACACCTGAGAGTATCGGGTCCGCCGATTCAGCTTGTCCTTCAAAGGACGAGACAGATCTCTGAATTATAGATTCTGACTCGTTTCGAGATAGTCCTGAGACACACGAGAGAGAGATTTTGCAGGCGATTGAAAAGGACGACTAGGCGTCTTAACCTCTCTTTGCGTCTTAACCTCTCTTGGCATCAGGACTTTGATTAAACAGGAGATTTTATTCTCCAGTCCTCCAAGACGATCGGAGGATGGTGACCTCCTCCTTTTCCTTGATTCATGGCTCAATTTTCCCATTTCTGAGAACTAAAAAACGACCAAAAAACCAAAATATTATAAGCTAACTTGTTAAGGATACCTGCAACAAGAAAACAATGAGGAGGCGCTCGGGAGGAGCGCATAAGACGTGCGGGAGTACCGAAGCGCGGCGCCAAATTTGAGATATTTCTTGTGAGTTTTAAAAATTTTTTGGGAAACAGCAAATGCAGCGGAACGCTACTACCATTATCTATGCGGACGAAACGTAGCATAATTGATTTTTAATAAAAATTTTTTTATATTTAATTTAATTGTTGTATTATATTGATATATATTTTCTAATTGCATTCTTATTTAAACAAATAACAGAAAAGTTATTCCAGATGTTATTCTACATTTGCAAAATTACTAAAAAAAAATCTATAATTTTATATTTGTTTATATAAATACTGTGCTTTAATTATACATATTTCATTTTCTCGATATTGACCTGATCTATCAATTATATACAAGCATATCAGCATAAAGTATTCAGTCATCATGAGAGATCGGTTCGCAGCGATCACGGAGATCAAGCAACGTTCACCGGAGTCGCGACTTAAATGGGTAACCGCTTGGAAATTTCTATGAAAAAAAAATTCCCAAGATTTTTTTGGCGAAAAATGTTTTTTAAAATGTTACAAAAATATTGTTTTGTTTATTGGAATTATGTAGTGTAATATTATTTATGTGAATATTTTTTTGAAAAATTCATAACATTGTGTTCCTGGAATGTTTCAATGCAATATTTCAAAAAGCGGACATCTTAATGTTGCTGCAATCTTCCAGCAATGTTGCAGCAATGTTTCGCAATCAATATGCAATATTACTATGTTTCAATGAAATCATTCTGCAATGTTCCTGCAATCTCTTTGTGCTGTATGGGACATTTCCTTCTGATCTCAAATAATATCATACATGTATAATATTTTTAAATAGTCTGCATGCACTTTTATTTTTAAAAAATTGTAAAAAATACCAAATTTTCTTATCTGCTTTTTGAAATAATATCGGATATTGTTTACATCAAATAATATTATATATCTGTGTATTTTTAAACATTATATTATATATGTTATATACTTAATTGTGCAAAAATTATAATATATTGTGTCAAAAGCATTTAAATAATTGTATTCTTGATTTTGTTTCGCGTAGTAATATATGCATTTACCTTTTTTATTCGTAAAGTTTCTTAGCATTTTTATTTAAATCATTAACTTTTTTAGTGCTGCCCCAGCAATTACAGTTGCTTTTTTCAATTTGTACAATATTCGTCATTGATTTGCTTCTTTTAATCTTATAGCGGAGAGTATCTGAAATATGAATATATTGTAAACTAATAATTTATTTATTTGATAACATTATTACAATAAATATTTATATTAAGGGATGCGGGGCATAATGATGCGGGGTATAATGGGGCATAGTGGATAACTTTTCACAGAGATGCTACTATGAAATGTTATGCAATAACTACTGTTAGATGTATCTTCCCAGCAAACACAGTTACATAACAGCAATGTTAATAAAATAAAATCGAAAGTAACACGCAATATAACATGCGCGTTACATGTAATGTCCATGTTAGTTGTAATTTCCCACTCATAAGAAAAATAACAGTTACATAACAGTTGTATCATATTTGTTATACAGCCCTGCCGAAAATGTACGATTAAAACCGATAAAAAAAAAAGTAATCCGAATCGATCGGGATTTCTGCACCGAAAATATAGTATTAAAACCGATTGAAAATAAAAACCTAATCGAAACTCAGATAGATTTATTAAAACAGAATACATTAATGTAAATGTAATAAATGCTTAATTTACAAAAAACATTTCTTGTATCTTTTTCGTTAACAAGGATTATAAAAAAAGATTAAATTTGAATTAAACATTTCATTTAAGTACAAAATTAAATAACAATACAAATTGTTATTTACACATAAAAATATAAAATTTTTATGGAACAGCGTTCCACACATACACATCATATTTGAAAAAAGTGAGAGCGAGTATTCGTCTCGAGTTTAATAAGCAGCTCCTAAAAGTCTCACTGAAGTATGAGCTGGGGAGTCAGCCGCCGTGACGCCTAGATATAACGCATGTGGCCGCACTCGACTCACGAGAAAATCTCCAACGGCGTGGCCACCTAGTGGTGGCGCCAGAACTCACTTGTTAAATCCATTTTAATTCAAAATTACAGAATTTCATAAATTATAATTAAATCAAATTTTAATGCAATGTGACATGTTGAGACGCTAACAATTCTTATGTACCATTTTTAAATAGATATTTTGATGACAATACTATAAATCACGTTAACAAATTTGTAAAATTGTCCGAAAGCTATGTTTTTCTTTGGCAATTAATAATTCTTGACAACCGTCAAGAAAAAAATAGTTTCCGAACAATTTTACAAATTAGTAAAAATGATGTACAATGTTATTTTATCAAAATAGCTTTTTATTTAAAAAATAGCACGCAAGAATTTTTAGCATTCATTTCTGGCCTTTCAGCATATCATTTCTCGCTACTAATGTCAAGATTTTGAAACGTGGTCGCTGAGAGTATTTAAGAGTCTTAATGCAAATGAATTAAAATTTTAAAAAATTTATATATTATTCATTACACTTAAATAATTCACGAAAGCGATATTAAAATCAATTACGATTCGTATATAATTAAAACCGATTACCTTTTAATCCGCTCGTGGATTGAATCGATTAAAACAGATTAAAATCAATTAAAAAGGATTCCGTTTTAATCGGTTTTAATCGCACATTTTTGGCAGGGAGGAGTATTAATAATTCAGTTTTATAACAGTTATATTATTAAGATAAAATGTTTGTTATATAAACCTAATAAACGGCAGTTTGATATGACTGTTATAAGTTATTGTGTTGTAATATCAACAATTCAATTTTACATAACTACAATATTACTGGAATGTAAAAATTCGTTATATAACGTGACACACACAAGTTATATAACTATTATTTACTGTGTTTGCTGGGTTACCATATGCTGTTTCCAGTTTTTATATTATTTTTAGCTTAAAGTTGTTAGAAATTGTTTAATATATTTGTTGTGCTCTCCGCAACTGAATTCGAATTTCTGAGAACATTTACGTAAGGTAAGCAGTAATAAAATTTAATTTTTTATTACCGTAAGTACATTTATGTTACTAAATGATCTTTTTTTGTCACCTTTATAAAATATTTATGCAAATACATTTATTATTTGTGATATTTTATATTATGAAAGTAAATTTATACATTTTGAGGAATAATGGGGCACTAGAACACTGGGCAAAATGGTGCATAGATGCGCCGTAATACTATTACGCCGCGTGCAGTAGCCGCTGTGACAGAAGGCAATTATAAAGGTTGGTAATTGTTCAGAAGAGCTACCTCAACACCGATTTTAATAAGATTAGGCTGAATTTTTGCATAAAACGAAAGAATATGGCAGAAATAAGCGTTGGTCTACCCTGCGAAGCAAAATATTGATCATTAAAGTTGACGATTATTTATAGGTTAGAAAACCTGTCATACTAACGAGTTAATAAATTTATTAAAATTGGTGCTTGGTAGCTTTTCTGAATTGCCGTTAAAAATAACATTGAAATAGTAATGTGATTTCTGCTATATTAACTGATAACATGTAATGTTGTAATACTAATATTTCTGTAGATGGTTCGAAACTATGTACGGAAAATAAGAGGCAAATATGGGATAAACGATCACTAGATGAGGCTGTATCTGCAGTTAAAAGAAAAATGAGCCCTCGTAAAGCGTCTATTGCATTTAAAGTGCCCAAAACGACTTTAGAATGCTAGAATGCTAAGAAAATGAAGGACAGTTGTGACATAACAGTAAAATTTGTGAAAATAAGCGCTTTTAAAAAAGTTTTCACAAAAGAACAAGAAAATGAGCTCCGTGAACACATGATAAACATGAAACAAAGATTTTTTTGCTTATCTTCTACAGAAAGCCAGTCACTAGCTTTTCAACTAGCCAAAAAGAATGGCTTGAGTCATCCTTTCAACAAAGAAACTCAATTGACTGGTGTAGATTGGCTAAAGGGATTTTTGCAGAGACATCCAAAAATTTCTATTAGAAAACTTGAAGCATCATCTACTGCTAGGGCCATGGGTTTCAATAAAGTTTTAGTTGGAAAATATTTTGAACTATTAAGCAATATCGTTGAAACAACAAATATAACGGCAGATAAAGTATTTAATGTTGATGAGACTGGTATAACAGTCAAAGCAGGGGGTCAATCATGAAACTTTTTCCCTAGGGCGGAAACGTGAAAAGTGAAAATCTTTACCATTGAAGTTAATGAAGAAATTTTTCACTTTTCACGTTTCCGCCTTAAGGAAAAAGTTTCATGATTGACTCCCTGCATTCTCAATATTGGCTCAGAAAGGTCGTTGACATGTAAATAGTAAGCATACTAAAGTTAATAACATTTAATATTTAATTTAATTAATATAATTTAAATAACGTTTAACATAATTATAATGCTTAATATAATTTAAATAACGCTTTATAAAAAACAGTGATCTTTTTAGTTACTTTTCCACAATAAAACTTGTCTTATAGTCGATATTAAATTGTTTGGTGTAACATCAAATTAATCTATTTATTTTTAATATGTGTTAAACTTATTTACACATATTATTAAAATTAAGTTGGAACTGTAACATCTGCTGAAAGAGGGGAAACAGTCACAGCGTAGTTTGAATATCTGCTACAGGAAATTATATGCCTCCTATGTTGATATTTCCAAGGAAACGAATGCAACAGGAGTTTCAAACTTGTTTACCCTCAGGATCATGGGCTGAAGTTCATCCTTCTGGCTGGATAACTAAAGATCTTTTCTTATCTTGGTTCAAGAAATTTATAAATTTTGCAAAACCTTCGAAGACATCTCCTGTGCTGCTCCTCTTCGACGGACATGTTAGCCATGTTAAAAACCTTGATTTAATTGATGTAATTAGAGAAAACGTTGTTATATTATTGTATTTTCCATCACATTGTTTCCATCGTCTTCAGCCTTTAGAAGTATCTTTTTTTAAACCACTTATGTTAGTAAATATTACAAATATGCAGTAAGGAAATGGCTGCGAAGCAATCCTGGACGAATAGTTACGCTTTTTCAAATAGAAACTTTATTTGATAAAGCATTTATTCAATCTGCAAGCATATTAACGGCAATAAATGGATTTAAAAAATAAATGGATTTAAAATGGTTGCTTGGCCAGTTGATATAAATATATTTACTGAAGCAATTTTTTACCAGCGGATCTACTGACATTGCTCTTTCAGAAAATGAACAAAATGAGAATTGTATCTAGTATGTAACAGAAGGAAATAGAATATCAATCACAATGTGCAAAATCATAATTCAACCAGAACTGATAGATCAACCAGGAACATCTACAGATAAATTAATATATCAACCAGAAATATTTACAGATAAATCGATAGATCAACCAGGAACATCTACAAATAAACCAATAAATCAACCAGAAATATTTACAGATAAACCGATAGATCAACCAGGAACATCTACAGATTGCAATGCTTTTATGTTTACTATATCACCAAATATTCTTCAGCCTTTGCCAAAAGTTACTCAAGGTAAAAAACGTGTCAGTCGAGGAAACAGTAGAAGAAAATTCGCTATTTTAACATAGTTGCTATACAAGGCGCAACTGAACGCTGCTGAAATAAAAAGTAAGAAGAATTTTTCTTCAACACAATTAAACCTTTCTTGGCTTTTTTAAATATTTTTCTAATATTTTAAAATTTACAGAAAATATGTCAAAGAAAAGAATGTGGAAAAAAACTTTAACAAGAAAAGAAACTGATGAAAAAAAGAAAGTATGTAAGATGGAAAATAAATCCAGCAATACTTGTACATCTTTTAGACAAAGTAAATCCAGCAATACATCTTTTGACGACGTTGAATGTCTTTATTGTAAGGAGTTATACTCAAAGTCAATTAAAGGATTAACTGTTCCGTATGTTTAAAACGGGCTCACAACTCATGTGTAGAGTTGGTAAAACTGACGTAGGAGTTGATAAAACTGACGAAATTCGCATTTGTCCGTTGTATTCTTAAAATGTTTTATTTTTCCTGTTTATTATATTCTTTTTCATTTATTTTCTGTGCAATGTATAAATATATACGTTACTTTTTGCGTTAAATATTATTTTAAATATAATCACAGATGTTACACAATTTTATTTATAATAACAGAAATATTGTATTATAAAAAAGTATTATTAATAAAAAATTATTATTAATTGGAAGTCCAATAATATATTCCTACTTATATTAAGTGTTGTAAGTTACTTTTAAGAAATTTGGAACATTATTTTGAAAAATAAGTAAGTTTTATGAGATGTCCCATTATATCCCGCATAACGGGGCATAATGGAATTTTGCACGTTTTTAATAAAACAATAATTTTATCCTTTTAATCTATTCTTTTGCAGTAAACCTTATTTTTTCTTAAAATAGACATTCCAAAAAATATTTTAGTAAAAAATCAATGTGATTTATTTACTTTTAATATGTTTAAAACTAGTTTAAGATAACTATGCCCGTTATGCCTCGGGTTCCCCTATGTGATCGACTCTCTGGTGTTGTTTGTGCTCTGGGTGGATGGGCGTGCAGTGCTGCTGAATCTGCGGAAGATGCTTTATCTGTGATTTTTGTATAAATAATTAAAAAAGTTATTTCTGTAAAATATGTTCTTCTTCAAAATAATAAAACGAGTTTTCTATATGTATAAAGTTTTATTTTTTTTTAATAGCCTAATACTCTACTTTATGATGTGTATATGGTTGTACGGAGTTGCCTCAACCCTTGGGGTAATCTCGTGAAATGTAGTAATATAACCTGAAGCAAGAAATGAAGTATTAGTAGAGAAAATGATAGTAAAAGAATTAAACAAAGTATTAATTCTTTTAATAAAGAGATAATTTTATTCGCCATTAAGGGGGAAATAAGCAATCTGGCTCAAGTGTATATACGTTATTACTCCGGTTTCCCCTACTATTAATGTTCTTTACTGGCAGCAATTTCGGAACATAGCTGTATTATTTGAGTTTGTTGCAAGAACTCGATTAATGTTGGTTATCTTCGTCTAACTTCAGTTGGATCTAGAATTTTTGACAGATTATTATGTGTGGAGTAAGACAAATTTTTAATTTGTAATGTTTCTTGATGTCTTAAAATATTTAAATAATATTTAAGTTAAGTATTTGTTCGAAATAGCTTGATCAGGATTTGCAAGATAATGTATCTTATATACCGCTTTTTTACTAAT
The DNA here is from genome assembly GCF_016802725.1 of Solenopsis invicta. NCBI lineage: Eukaryota > Metazoa > Arthropoda > Insecta > Hymenoptera > Formicidae > Solenopsis > Solenopsis invicta. The sequence goes on along the minus strand of NC_052664.1, from coordinate 7,832,262 downwards.
GTAATCTTTACTATGATAAATGCGACTATTGTGTTATATATATGTCAACGTGTAAGTGTCAACTATTTTTATGTATTTTAAATGTATTTTTTTGTATAAAGATTTTAACGTTTACATGAGAATATTACACACACACGTGCGCGCGCGCGCGCACTTGTTTTTTTATTAGAGAATACTAAACTGTATATGTAAACGTCGCAGAAAAATAGCGTACATATATATTTTATATTATTATATGTAACTGTCATTTACTTCTTAAATATTCGGATATACATAGACGTAATAAAATATTTCAGTTCTTCCGTGTGATGAGAGCGCATTATCAGATTATAGCCGAAGCTGAGAGATTTAATTCAATTGTAATGCATTTTCTATGCAAAAGCTATCGATATCAAGTTTTTCTTAATCTTTTTAAATGCATACTATATTTTAAAATATTTATTTTGTATGAAATTAACAACAGTGATATAATTCAAGTAATACATCGTTATTTAATTAGATTTTTGAGTCACGTGCAAGCCTCAATTACATCAGCTCGAAGATATCTGAAGGAATGGATCAGGTACTTTAATTAAATTATCTTCACAGTTAAAACATAATACAATACATTATTTTTTAATAATCTTTAATGAAATTACTTGTAGATGAAAGAGGACATTGCCAGAGAATTGTCCATTACCGATCGTTTAACAAAGCTTAGTTCGAAAGTAGGTCTGTTGCTGCATCGTTATTCCGAATTGGAAGAAGGATTGATTGAGGTACAATTATATAAACGATAAAAAAACTTAATGACTAAGCTTTTACTTTATTTTTAATTTAAGAAATAAAGTAAACTTTAATTTAGTAAACTTTGAATAACTTGGCAATGAATAATTTCGCAATAAAGTAATGTTATCCCTAACTTGCACATTCGGTAAATCTGGATATTTTTTCAATTACATATTTTTAATATTTATTCTTTATTCATTTGAAAAACCCATAAGCTTAAATTGGCTTATGAAATAATTAAAAACATTATTTTCTGATCAGCTGGTAAGAATGAACTATAATACAAAGAGCGTGCGAATTGAGACACCGTCTGATATCAATGAGGAAGTTAAGTGCATCCTTGCGACGACAAAGAAAAGACAATCGCAGCAGCAGCAGTTAGACCGTCCGCGAACGCCGAGAAAGTTGCGAATATCGACCAACATTTCCACGGGAGTTAAAGAATCTCAACCATATAATTCCTTTGTGAATTCGAAGTTCCCTACGTCGCAATCATACGATACTGATGTTTCAAACGTAACGACGCCTGAGAAACATGAAAGACTACGTACGCCTGCATATCCGGAAGTCCAGCTATTGAATGATTTGAGACCAGCAGCTGATGCAAAGCAGATTGGCTTTCGACCATCCTGGAAATGTGAGACTTAAAATCACAATCGGTTAAATTTGTTTTCATAATTCTTTTTGTTTTTTTTTTGTAATTGTCTTTATTTGTAAAAATACAGAGAAAATTGCGACTAAAATAAATGGATACAATGTTTTCAATGTTGTTGTGCAGTATTATTTTTGTACAATAAAGATATACTGCAGGCCAAAAGTTTGGAAACGCTTGCGATCGTTTTGCTTATCATAAGAAAGTTTAATTTTGGCGATACAAAATTGTAGAGAAATTTCCAAACACGCATTTTAAAGAGCAAAGATAGTTTTTAATTTGTATTTTAATTTTGTCTGTATAACATTTTGTTTCTATATTACACTAAATTACATAAAATAAAAATTGGTACTTTTTTCAATGTATTAAGCAAATCAATAACAAATTGTTGTTATCAAATTTGCAAGAGATTAGTGACAAACTCGGTAATATCTGTGTTTGAAATTAGGCCTGTATTTTGTAAATAGAATCTACTAATAAATAATCATTCAATCTCAACAACTTACAATATTAAAAATAATAATAGATAACTGAGCGTCTAACAAAGGGAGTTCTCGAGATGTTCACCGATTTTAATAATTATTTTATTTTATTTAATAATAATTTTATGGATATGTATTATTCACTCACACCTTTACAGTAGTAAAGCCGTTTGTAGCGAAACTTAGGCATTCTCGAGAAAATGACAATTAAATATTTCCAGCATCTAGTACCGTTACAGAAGAACGATTGTCGAATAAGCGACGTAGAGTAGGACGTTAAGACGTCGACAGTTGACGATTTTAAGAATGTCAAAATAAATGTTTTAATAAATCGTTATATCTACAACGATCTTCGAGTAAAACGGTATGTTATTGTCCTTTTTTTGGTCTATGGCGTTTTTCACTGAGAAAACTAGTGCGCACTGAGTGTGCACTAGCCGCTGGCAATTGGACATTTTGGTTCGCGTGATGACCGTGCCAACAAAAATGCCCAATTACCTGCAGCGAGTGCACATTCAATGTGCACTAGTTTTTCCAGTGAAAAACGCTACTAGACGTTACGACACTCGATTGTTTACAAAACTCCTTGTTTAAAATTTAAAACGTAAGAATTAAAGATTTATAAAATAAAAACAATAAATATATTTACAATAAAAATTTACAGTGACTGTTTTACAATTAGTTTACAGCTTTTAGGGTGATACTTATAGTAAAAACAATTAAAACACAAAAGTTCATTGCACCATGAACATAAAATCATTGACATTTCATTGAAAACTTATTGCAAATATATTTTTTTGTGTTCATAAAAAATTTTAATTTAATTAATAATAAAAAGCATTTTTATATTCCTTGATTTTTAAAATAACATTTTATAATAAATAATTAAAAAAGGTTTAAAAATTATATATACCAATTTAAAAATATAAGATTTTAAAAAAAAAGTCACCCGCGCGGATCGAACCTAAATCCTCAAGCGTACTAGTCGATGTCCTAAAGTCCTACTCTACGTTGCTTCCCATACAGCACAGAGAGATTGAAGGAACATTGCAGAATGATTTCATTGAAACATTGTAACATTGCATATTGATTGCTGCAACATTGCCGGAAGATTGCAGCAACATTAAGATGTCCGCTTTTTGAAATATTGCATTAAAACATCCCAGCAACATTGCAATGATATGAATTTTTCCAAAATATTCACATAAATATTATTACATCACATAATTCCAATAAACAAAACAATATTTTTACAATATTTTAAGAAACATTTTTTGCAAAAAAAATCTCGGGAATTTTTGTTCGGAAATTTCTAAGTGGTCACCCATCCAAATCGCGACTCCGGTGAACATTACTTGACCTCCGTGATTGCTGCGAACTGATCCCTCATGATGACTTGTGAACACTTTATGCTGATATGTGTATATGTTACTGTAAAAGCCCGAATTATGGTAAATCCTAAGATTTTCCAGTAAAACCTAAGATTTACCAACTCTTAATAGTAAAAGTCCGAACAGTTCTGTGATCATCGTTCATTTTGAACTTTTACCACCATTCACTTGGTAAATTTTAGGATTTACTTCAAAGGCACGATAAATGTTGAAAAAGACATGTCATAACGTGTTCGGCGCATTGTCTCGTACTCGTGGGCAGTCTGCAGTCCCCCGCTACTCGTACCAAAATAAAGGATTTAACTGATTAGTAATATAAATGATTAATAATTACTCTCATATAATACATAAAAATATGTAAGGTTTTGACTGATAGTTAATTGAAATAAATGATTAAAAAGTACTCATTGTTTTTCCAAAACCAACATTTACCATCCGTTACTAATAAAACCTAGCATGTTCTAAATTCTAATGATAAAACCTGAAAAATATTGTCTCTTTTTTATAAATCCTTACATTTACCAACTCCTGTCGGTAAATCCTAAGATTTACCAAGTGAATGGAAGTAAAAGTTTGAAATGAACGATGATCACAGAACTGTTCGGACTTTTACCATTAAGAGTTGGTAAATCTTAGGTTTTACTGGAAAATCTTAGGATTTACCGTAGTTCGGGCTTTTACAGTAACATATATAACTGGTAGATCAGATCAATATACGTTATCGAAAAAAAATATGTATAATTAAAGCATGGTATTTATATAAACAAATATAAAATTATAGTTTTTTTTTACTAATTTTGCAAATGCAGAATAGTAATCTGGAATAACTTTTCTGTTATTTGTTTAAATAAGAATGCAATTAGAAAATATATATATTAACATAATACAATAATTAAATTATAAATATGAAAAAATTTTTATTAAAAAAACAATTAAAAACTATTGTTTGTTCATTGGAATGTAGATCGAGGTTTCTTCATAAGTGGACCTATTTTGTCTATTGATATGAATATTCATGTTTCTCAACAATATTATGATGCACACAGCACCACGAGACCGCATGCCTTTTTCTAGTTCTAGACGTCTTAGAGTCAACATTTGAAGGATGTCTGCAGACGTCTATGCAAAGTCGATTTGCAGTTAACTTTGAAAGCCTGACTTGGATGAGTCGACTTACAGTCGATATATAGACAGTTGTACCTCTTAGGGAATGTAGAGATTTAGCGGAAAATTTAGTAACGTCGCCCGACCTTAGTTTGCTAAATGTGGATGAATAATTATGGATAAGTTAAATTAATATATATTAATATATTATTATACGCGAATATTCTGCTTTGGCTCTTTATTGCCAATACTTTATTAAAAAATTAATATTACTGGCATATGCCATGAGATGTTGCAGGCATATTATTAGTTTATGTTTCTCCATGCAAAGTCTCCGTAATATTACATTGCAATCTGTAACATTGCAACATTGCTGCAATGTTGCTGCAATTTTCTGTGTTGTATGGGTTATTCGACAATCGTTTTTCTGTAACAGTACTAATAAATGCTGGAAATATTTAATTGTTATTTACTCGAGAATGCTTAAGTAAACAAACGGTTTTACTACTGTAAAGGTGTGAGTGAATACTACACACCAATAAAATTTTATTAAAATCGGTGATAAACATCTCGAGAACTCCCTTTGTAAGTTAAGCTAGTTAATAATGCTAACAATATTATTCATTTATTTATTATTTTGACATTCAAATTTACAAATTTTTATCTACGTTTCGACTCCTGTATTGAGTCATTTTCAGTGCTATTTTTGTATACATAAATAATTTTATGTTCATGTGGTTATAATGTCCGGATCTTATGAGTCTATAGGAGAATCTACTAATATGTAACGTAACAGTAGATTATCGATAATAACTGCGTAAGGCCTGCTGACATAATCTATTGAGAGATTGGAGACAGAAATCGAACTGTGCATCGTAATCTCTGGCGACAGAAAGATAGCAGAAACCGTGTAGAATTTACATCCACTCATACAATACTGAAGCTTCTAATAAGATCTCAGAAACATTGCAATATTGCAAGTTACAATGTAATATTGCAGAGACGTTTCAAAGATGTTGCGATAATATGAAAGAAAATTATCCACTTCTATTCTTTTTTTTTAAGCTAATGCTTAGAGTAATCTGAATCTCCCGGTCTAATTTATTGACTCAGTTTCGAATTCATAAACGTTTCTTAGATCTCAGATCTCAAATCTGTCTTTGTCTTGCTTGCTACGTTACCATCCGCAAAACAAAGACAGATTTAAGATCTGAGAACCGTCTATGAATTCCGACCTCATTATCGATTGTCAGTAATCGATCTGATGCATAGTGCTTGTGCACGACTTAAGGTAAATGTAAGGAATTACGCTACTGATCCGTATGACGTTAGGTAATTTGTTTTGTGTGTTTTGTAATAAATTAAAAGTATCTAAATATTATCGAAAAGCAGTCGTCAAAGTCTATCAAATATGGCTCCGTCAAAATAAGTAAATGCATATAATGTAATTTTTCGTGAAAAGAGTTCTCAAAAACCCATGTCGAGAATCCGTTACTTTTAACTGTCAATGGCTAAATTCATTTTTAAATTGTTACTACAATAATATGTAACTTGTAAAATGATAAAATCAAATAATTTTTAATTGTAATACAAAGTGTTTTGCACAATTAATATATTTAAAAAACAATAAAATAGTAAAATATCGTTTGGTTTTTGTAAAATATAATAGGAGTGACCAATACAGATAGGGTAACGTAATTTAGTTCATATTAATGGGGTTAATTGGAACAATCTAAAATAATGATGGAAATATTTCAGAACATTTGCAGTTTATACTTAAATTCTTTTATGCATAAAAGTATTTTTGTTTATTTTTAACCTTTGTATACATTTTTGCAATTTGAAATATAAATCTTAGATAAAATTTACAGTTTTACTTAACATCACGTTATTTTTTTTCAAATAACCTATCAAAAATTAATTTTTGAAACGGTGTAATTGCGTATAATTTTATTTACTTTATGGCTCTTTGATTTTTTTCTTTTTTCTGATATACTAAACATCTACTGTGATTTAGTTTCAGTACAATAAACTTGTTTGTATTTCTGCAATTGTCTATATACTTATTACCTTGTCTGATTCAACAAGTTATGAAAGAAAATACGCAATTAAAACAATAAATATTTTGGAGAATTTGTATTGTATAAAATACGTAGGTATATCTATAAAGAATTTTCAGTAAAAGTTAAATCCAGCTGTGTGCAATAATGAAAATTATGGTAGAAATACAATTGTATGCTCTTGCATATCGTAATGGTGGCCAGCTTATAAGAGTTGCATCTTGGGTGCGTCATCACCCCATATTAAGCAGCAAATTGAACTTTTCTAATATTAGCTTAGTAGTACAGAAGAAGAGAGTATTATAGTTACTGCGGAGATTACGATTATCTTTATTATCTCTGTTATTAGGTAAAGAATTCTAACAATTTATGGAATTATTTAATTAGTAACCCGCCGTTTTGTAATGACGCTAATATGCCAATATACATACAATAGCTAACAATTGTTATAAGACATTTTTACTTTTAAACTTTTTCAAGGTATATACATTTTAGTACTTAATTACACATACTTCCTCATCGTTTTTAAACTACAGCGTATTATTACACGAATGTATGTACACTCGAGTGCTTTTTATTTGGCTCTACAAACTTTGAGTTATACAAACAATAACATAAGATTTCATTAATATGGTATTTTAAACGAAATTTTTATATCAAAATATTTTTTCGATAAATCGATTATTACTTTTAAAGGCAATGTTCAAAAACATTAGAAATATTATTTTATATTTGTTGTTTAATATTAAGCAGGGATAAAATGATATTTCTAAGGATATCTCTAAATTTCAACGCAGGAAAATTTTAATTCAGAAAAATTCTAAACAATAGAAAATTAAAAATATATATATATATATATATAATTTTGTAATAAAATATTGTGTGCTTCTTTAAACTACCGATTTTTAAAAAATTATTTATATATAGCTATATATAGCTATATTATCACCATTTTTCTTCTTCCACCGATTATGCAGTGCATCACATTTTTATAAATCACGTCTTAAGTAGTAAATATTTCATTACTTTGAGTGTAGAATTTGTTAAACAACACTTTGACGAATATAATTGTTCTAATTTCAATATAAAATATTGATTATAAACAAATTAATTCAATAAAATAAAAATGGATGCCATATTACCCTCTTTTCCTCCGTTAATAAACTTTGCGCAATTTAATATTAAAATTATTGAAATGCGTTTGTCTTGTTATGTTTGTTAACTTTTATGATTTCTTTTTTTTACAGTTGTGTAATCTTTACTGTATAACATCTTTTAGTGATATTGAACTAAGAGGCATTATTGGCATTGCTGTTGACATTATTAATTTATTTAATGTTTTAAAGATTGATATTCCAAAGGAGAACAGAAAAGTCAAAATAATATAATTTGACATCAAATCGATCAAATTTATTGCTTTGAGGTCAAATTATGACCACAGTCAAATATTAATTTGATCAATTTAACATTAAATTAACATTATTTTGACTTTTCTGTTCTCCTAACGTTTTTAATATGTTAATGTAAATAAATGTCATCTTAACATTCGTTACATTTACCCTTTACGTCACGCTGCAGCAAATACTGCGTTATTTGGAAACAAATATTTAATCACAAGACTTTTAATTTACCCTAATAGCACATTTTATCCAAAGGATGTTCCAAGGACGTCCTGAGGACGTCCGGATGTCCCTTTGACGTTCCACGGACGACCCATAAACGTCCATAAATCTGTGCTACATGGGTTTATCTGAACAAGATGATGCAACCTTTTACTACTAAAGTACTCATTTTTTTCGAGAAATACAATGTATATTAAATATCCACGCTTCCTAATAATAGGGGAGACCGGGGTAATTCGGAAAACGGGGCAACTAAAAAAATGGAAATATCTTTTTTGGGTACATATTAAAAATTTACTTTAAATACTGTAAACGCGTCCTAATATAACAAATGCTGCTAACAAAGTTATGTTGGTAACGGCATCATATTGAAGTCGTAGTAGTGAAAAATGTATTTTGCGATAGTCGAAGTAATTTTTGATAGTCAGCATTTCTTTGAAATTTAAGTAAGATAAATAAGATTCTTTTGAAAACTTTGAATGTATCATACCTGCAGTTCAATGTATTTGAAACATTTCATGTTTACTTTTTGCTGTGTGATGTCTATTTTTTGTCGATCATACGCAATAATGCGCACAGTTGATATCTGGGTTATTCGAAACACCAAGTGTCGAATCATCGTTTAGACAATTTTTTTTTCATATTTACATTTTATGTATTAAATACATAATTTAATACTCAATAGATGTAATTACACGAAATACGAATAGTCCCTGACTTATTCTGAAAACGCTAAGACAATAAAATTCTTTATTGTGTGTTTGTATTCTTTTATTGTATGTAACATTTTTTCATAATATTATATATCCTTTTTTGAATAAAACAAAATCTTAACAATTAACTTTTTTTATTTTTTTCTTCTTAAAACATAAATTTCAGAATATTTTCGGACTAGCTTTGAATTACCCGGGGCTCGGAACTGTTGAGGATGAGCCCATTACGATCCTTCAATTACCATCCTCCATTATAGTGATATCTTCCCTCCACCGCTAATGTCTCTAAACTCCGCCCTTGAGCGCGCGCTACGCGCGCCTATCTATATACTGCTCACACTCTCTTCTCTCTTGCCGCCATCACGTCGAGTCACGTTCTCACACGACTAATAATCTTCCCGTTGTAATTACTTAAATAAACGTTGTGCCCGAGTATTGAAAATACAACCAGGTGTCCCGAACTAATTCAATCTCTGTCCCAATAGACCCTCGAACAGGTTATGGGCCCAGGAACCTCTCCGCTACGCAAGATTTGGTAAGATACCGTGAAAGTTATATCGCCACGTGGCAGCAACGGAACATAAAGGCAATCGAGAATCCATCGCGCGATAATGGCATCGACGAGCACCGTTCGGATCGAATTGTTAAACCGCGAGAATTACGATACGTGGAAAATACAGATGCAGGCGTTGTTGACCAAAAATGACTCGTGGAAATATGTCAGCGGACATAACCCGAAACCCGAGTGCACACCGGGAGATGCGCAGTCGGCGGAAAACGCCAGGAGATGGACGATCGAGGACGGAAAGGCAAAGGCGGATATAATCCTCGCGATAAAGCCATCCGAACTAAAGCAGGTGAAGGAGTGCAACACGTCGCGCGAGCTGTGGCAGAAATTACTGTCGGTGTATCAGCCATCGGGATCGGCACGAAAGGCGACGCTGATCAAGCAGCTCACCTATCACCGCATGGAGGAAGGCGATGACGCGCGCGAACATTTGCTGAGATTTTTTGACACCGTCGACAAGCTAGGCGAAATGGACGTTGACATCAATAACGACCTGCTTTCGGTAATGCTACTGCATAGTCTCCCTGCATCCTTCGGGAATTTTCGGTGCGCGATTGAATCGCGCGACGTACTGCCATCGCCGGATACGCTTCGGATTAAAATCCTAGAAGAGAGCGAAGCGAGAAAGCATCAGGAAAGAAGCAGCGGAACAGAAGCAATGTTTGCTAAAAGGAGACACAAGAGAGGAAGGGGTGCGTCGAAGAAAACCGAGAACGAGTCGAAGAAGGAATCGAAAGTGCAGAAAGAACCTTTTAAGTTCAAGTGCCATCGATGCCGTAAGGTCGGGCACAAGGCAGCGGAATGCACAGAACCACGGAAGGACAACGCCAACGTGGCAGATGACGCAAGCTTATGTGCAATCGCAAGCTTGCCAACTGAATCAGAAAGCTTCAATGCGTTCCAAACAACGAAAACTGCACCCGGCGGAATGTGGTGCATCGATAGCGGCTGCACAGCTCACATGTGTGGCAACGAAAACGAATTCGAGGACAGAAGCAAATTCATTGGCGGCAAGGTGAATCTTGCGATAGATTCATCTACAGATATTAAGGGCAAAGGATCGGTACGTCTAATAGCGAGCACAAACGGCGTGACAAAGGCAGTAAAATTGAAGGAAACGCTGCACGTTCCTGAGCTACGAACTAACTTCCTGTCGGTCGGGAAGATTTGCGACAAGGGATACAAGGTCATCTTCGAGAGCAACGCTGCAATGATTACGGATGCGAAAGGAAAATCCATTCTGGAGGCCAAGCGTGATCGCGGCGGTTTATACATTCTGAAGACAGAAAACCACGAAGCAATCGCCAGAACTGCACAGGACAGCGGAATCACTAGGAAGTCACAGATCGCGGAAACGTGGCACAAAAAGATGGGCCATCTAAATTACAGAGACTTGTGGAAATGCAAGCAGAACAACGTTATTTCCGGATTAAAATTCGAGGAACGCCCGGACGACATATCCTGTGATATACATATGTGCCGAGGGGAAGATGACCCGAACGCCATTCCCGAAGAAATCCGAGAAGAAAACCAAAGTGTTGGAGATCATCCATACGGACATCTGCGGTCCCATCAGGACAGAGTCAAACGGAGGGTCCAAGTATTTCATAACCTTTATCGACGACGCTTCAAGATGGTCTGAGGTACGTTTTTTGAAAAATAAGAGCGACGCTCTGCAATCGTTCAAAGAGTTCAAAGTTTTTGCAGAGAACCAAACAGGACGACGTGTGAAATACTTACAATCGAACAACGGCAGGGAGTACCGCAATGAGAGGTTCGATACATTCATGAAGGAGAATGGGATTGGGCGAAGGCTCACAGTACCCTACACACCGGAACAAAACGGTGTTGCCGAGCGAAAGAACCGTACGCTGCTCAACATGGCCCGCTGTCTGCTGTTACAGTCGTCACTGCCGAAGTCTTTCTGGGCTGAAGCTATTAATACAGCGAACTATATCCGAAACCGCTGCCCAATCAATCATCTCAACGGAAGGACACCTTACGAGGCCTGGAAGGGAAAGATTCTGGACGTGAGCCACTTCCAAGAATTTGGTCGAAGCGTTCAGACCCTCAAACGAGAACCTGGCAGAGGGAAGTTCGAATCACGTTCCAGAAAAGGAATCTTCGTCGGATATTCTGAGACGTCGAAAGGGTATCGTATGTGGTTATCGGAGGAGAAACGGATCGAAGTGACAAGAGACGTGAAATTTACGAGCGCCGACTTAGCCTCGTCAAAGACAGAAGACTACATGGAAATCGTTGATCAGAAGAAGACGGAATCGGAGAGCCTCGGAACCGAGGTGCAACCAACGACTGTCGCAATTCCAAATCAAATCGAGGAACCTCCAGATACGCTCGAGGACGAGAGTGACGCGGAGGAAGAGCTTACAGCACATGGGTGTGCCACTCCAACGCTTGGTCGCGGACGACCACGATTGTTGCGGACCGGACTCAGGGAAAGACCCAAAAGGTTATTCCATCGAGCTGACTTTCCATGTTTTCAGGATGAGGCGGCAAATTTGACTGAAGTCCCCATCGAGGAAGCCATTCATGGTCCAGATGCAACCGAATGGAATGACGCAATTGCAAGTGAGCTGAAGTCGATCTTGAGTAAGGACACCTGGACGCTTGTAGATCGACCCGAATCTGCGAGTGTCATAGGAAGCAGGGTTGTACTACGTGACAAATATGGGGAGAATGGAACACTAGAACGTCGGAAGGCCCGCATAGTGGCGAAAAGTTTCGCTCAACGCCCTGGTGTGGACTTCGACGATACATTCGCTCCCGTGGCACGCATGGAGTCCATCAAAACCTTAATGGCCGTAGCTACCGAGAAGGGAATGACAGTGCAACAATTGGACGTGACTACCGCCTATTTGAACGGAACGTTGAACGAAAGGATCTTCATGGAAATACACAAGAATATTCAGAGAAGATTCAGGATCCTGGTGAGCGATGAATCAGAGGAAAACGATGTTCGAAGAAAGGCCAAACAAATGTTCGAAGAAATGCAGATAGGAGAAAAGGTTTGTCTCCTGAACAAGGCACTATACGGACTGAAACAGGCTGGCCGTTGCTGGAACGAGCGTCTATGCGGCATATTGAGCAAGTTTGGAGCGGCGAAGTCAGTTGCCGATCCGTGTATTTTCTTCAAGGGCCGCGGACAAGATCTCCTAGTCATTGCCACATACGTCGACGACATCCTAATTGCGTCAAGAAGTAAGTCAGAAATCCGGAAACTTGAACGATTTCTGTCGAACGAATTTGAAATCAAAAATCTTGGACACGTTAAGTATTGTCTCGGAATAGAATTCCATCAAGACAAGACGGGCATATCGATGAGCCAGAAGAGGTACATTCAAGATGTTCTAGAAAGATTTGATATGTCACATACTAATCCTGTGTCAACTCCTTTGGATCCAAACGTCAAGCTGATGCCAGGAAATGAGGACAGCCCACCGAGTGAACACTTACCATTTCGGGAACTCATCGGAGCATTGATGTATGTCGCCACATGTACGAGGCCCGACATATCATTCGCAGTGAGTTACCTCAGCCAATTCGGAACTTGCTACGATTCAATGCATTGGACAGCTGCCAAACGAGTATTACGTTACTTAAAAGGATCACTGGAGCTCGGATTGAAATACGATAAAACTGGAGAGCCGATCAGGGGATTTGTCGACGTCGATTGGGCGAACTGTCCTATCGACAGAAGATCCTGTACCGAATACACATTTATTCTGGGCGGAGCTCCCGTAGCCTGGAAATCCCTAAAGCAGCGAACAGTGGCGCTGTCTTCAACGGAGGTTGAGTATATGGCCTTGACCGAAGCCGCCAAGCAAGCCACTTATATTCGTCGTTTCCTGAAGGAATTGGAGTACAGCGAGTGTCGCGATGTCACGATTTTTTGCGACAACAACAAAGCACGAAAGATAGCCGAGAATCCAGTTTTCCATGGGCGGACAAAGCATATATATGTTCGCCATCATTACGTACGAGACATGTTGAATCGTGGGGACCTGAAGATAGAATACGTTTCTACTGATGATATGCCCGCCGACATTCTGACGAAGGGACTCGCAGCGTCGAAACTTCGAAGATGCCTGATGCTCCTCGGGATGATCGACAACTGAGGAGGCGACCAGTTCTCGGATCGAGGGGAAGTGTTGAGGATGAGCCCATTACGATCCTTTGATTACCATCCTCCATTATGGTGATATCTTCCTTCCACCGCTAATGTCCCTAGACTCCGCGCTTGAGCGGATAGGCGCTACGCGCGCCTATCTATATACTGCTCATACTCTCTTCTCTCTCGCCGCCATCACGTCGAGTCACGTTCTCACACGACTAATAATCTTCCCGTTGTAATTACTTAAATAAACGTTGTGCCCGAGTATTGAAGATACAACCAGGTATCTCAGACTAATTCAATCTCTGTCCCAAAAGACCCTCGAACAGGAACTATTCAAAATATTTGGATATAGTCGACATTTTTATATGTACTTCAAAGCAAGTATATTTCCGTGTTCTATTTATAACGGCATTGTGAAGTGGAAGGTTCAATCTTTCAAACCGTCCAACTTTTTTTAATGACTATAACTTAGAAAACGCGCACGCGCGCAAAAGAAAAAAAGTCTTCCGAATTGACCCAGTCTCCCATATACATGACACGCTTTCGGTAGCAGATAGATTTTATTGTGTCAAAGCGTTCTGCAAAATACCGAGTCTGCACAAATATAACGTGATCACAATGCAAGATGCGCTGCATAATAAAGTTTTAAGACTTCTGACTCCTCAGCCAAGAATTCTGCATTGATGGTGGCGAATATCGTGGGAAAAATTAGAATTAATAGACGTGAAACGTGACATGTTGGTAACAAAATTTTGTTTTGCATGTCATTTCGTGGAGAAAAAGAGGGTAATATGGCACCCATTTGTATTTTATTAAATAACTTTGTTTATAATTAAAATTTTCTATTGAAACTTAAACGATTACATTCGTCAAAGTGTTGTTTGACAGATTCTAGATTCAAAGTAATGAAATATTTATTATTTAGGACGTGATTTATAAAAATCTAATGCACTGCATAATCGGTAAAAAAAAAGTGGTTTTAATACGGCTATTTATAAAAATAATTTTAAAAATTAGTTTACTTTAAAAGAAACACAGTTACAAAATTATATATTTTTAATTTTTTATTGTTTAAAATTTTCTTAATTTAAAATTTTCCTGATTTAAAATTTTCCTCCATTCCATTAATTTTAAAAATACCATAAGAAATTTCAATAAAAATATTATTTTAACGTGGACTGATGGTGGAACTCACTCGACGTTGGTACTGCAGATTGCTGTAGATTTTTCTTCGACAAACTGTGGGTCGCGCGTGAGGCGAAAAGTAAGGTGAATAGGCTAGCGCACTTTGTCAAACGCACTCATTTGTTCTTGTTTTTTTTACTTCAGCGCCTCTAATGCAAGATCTCTGAACTATAATGAACCCAATTTCTGCTCTTCACACTAATACACGTGAAAATTACATAAACAATTTTTATACCCTTATATCTTTTATACTAAAGCTTCTAAAATTATTCTGCAAGCACCGTATTGTTCTTTGATTTAATTCACACTTTGCTAGCTACTTATTGATATACACAATGTCTAAAACTTTTATATGGGTATGTATTGTTACAAGTTGGCTGCAGAAGCCAATAATTAAACTGTAATTTTTTAATCTATTTTCGTTTTTCGTGTTAAATTATAGCTAACGAAGTGTGTTTTTGTCACTACTTTAATTGTGTAAAAGGATTTTGCGATCTGTAAAGCCAATTAAGAGTTATCTGTGCACAAAAATAAGCACGTATACAGATGAGTCCAGCATCGCCTTAACATTAAACAACAAGCATAAAATGATGTCTTTAATGTTTCTGAACACCGCTCTTTAGAATGACAATCAATTTATCGAAGAAATATTTTGATATAAAAATTTTGCTTAAAAAATCATATTAACAAATTTTCATGTTATTGTTTTAACATTGTATAATTCAAAATGTATACAGCTGAATAAAAAGTTAAATAACAAAAAACACTTGTGGGTATGTACAGTTTGTACCAGGCATGCCTGGGGTCCACGTTTTGTTCTTAGTTGCTTTTACGTTTATGACTATTATAACCGGATGCTGCGTCAGTAATCATGAATGTATCGTAGTGGTAGTAAATTATATTTTGACAACCGGCCGATGTAACTTCAGTTTCGATCGGTGAAATCTCAGAAATATTCCAAACCTTAATTAAAAGGAAGCGGATCAAAGCCTTTGATAAATATCGTCACTCCGTTGTTGACTATCCTTACATTTATTAAGGAATACGGTAATGTCTCGCAAAAAGTTTTATTATTATCTGTAATCGTGAGAAAAACAGCTCACAAAGTATATTTTCTTATTGCCAAATAGTAGCACTTTTTATTTTCAAAACTACAACTTATCTGATATATCAAAGGCTTCGATCCGCTTTCTTTCAATTAAGCTTTGGAATATTTCTGAGATTTCACCAATCAAAACTGAGGTTACATCGGCCGGCTGTCAAAACATAATTTACTAACACTACGATACATTCATGATCGCTGACACACCATCCGGTTATAATAGTCATGAACGTAAAAACAACTAAGAACAAAACGTGGACCCTAGAATCGGACCCCAAGCATACCTGGCACAAAGTGTACCTTCGTGTGATAATACACTCAAATCCAAGAATAATGAGAAAGTATATCTAATTAAAGATTAAATGTGTACCTTGAAAACGTTTAGAAGTGCTCAAAAGTAAAAATGCTTTATAACAATTGTCAGTCATTATGTACTGGCATATTAGCATCACTAAAAAACGGCGGGCTACTAAACAAATAACTCCATAAGCAATTGTTAGAATACGTCACCTAGTAATGAAAATAATAGGGGTAACCATATTGTCGACAGTAACCATAATACTCTTTTCTCTTCTATATAAAAAATTTGTTACCAAACGATAGATCGTACTTTTTAAATACGAAATTTTACAACGCTGTGCAACATTGTTGTATATTTATAACTTGACATAAAAGTTCTTAAAATGTCTTTAAAATGTGCCAAATATATTAGCTCATATTTTTTTTAAATTTATAATTACTTTTTAAAAAATTGACAAAGCAGACTTCCTTAGGCTTTTACTGTAGCACAATGCTTTAAATTTGTAATCTTTTGCCGAAAATTTATAGCAGGCATGTGGCAAAATCTGATTTAATCAGACTTGGTTGAATATTTGTTTTATTTTAAAGCGTTGTAACTTCAGAGAACATTATAAAACAAAATTTAACATAATAGTACATTATGTAACATGGGACCGAGCTTTGCTGTTCTCGATTGAGGACGATGTTTTCAGCACAAGGGCAGCTACGTACATGTAGCACAGCCGAGTGCTGAAAATAGCGTCCAAAGTTGAAAACGCGTTCGGTCCCATGTTGCATACGGTATTTTATGCAAAGGAAGTACGTTTTTTGCGGCATTCTAAAAAGAACAAGCGCGTTTTCTTATCATTGTCTGTTTTGGTTATAGCTTATGAGAGATCAGTCTACTACCTTCGCTCATGTATTCGACCCTATGCTCAGCGCATGCGCCACAAAACATTTACAGTTTCTTGACAAAAGCATGGTTGCGCATGCAAACTGTACGTGAATACTAATTTTTCCGTCCACGGACAGCAATGTCCCCCACCCCAAACATTGCTCATTTACGGCCATGTTACCAACTGTCCCAGAATGTCGCAAAAAATGTGCTTTCTTTGTATAAAAATATTTTAATATAGGCTTTCTAAGCTAAAATTTAAAATATTTTTTAAAACAAAGCAAGGGTACGGTGATATTTTGCAGTATTAAATTTTTTGTATAAAAACTTATTTTTTATTAAATTAAATTAATTAAAGTTTTTATTAATGAAGAATCTTGGTTCATGCATTGTTTACATTCAGTCATGTTTTCATTGAGGTTTCTGAACTTTTACCTACAGTGTATGTATCATAAAAAAGTACTGAAATTATATTGTAACGTTCGGCGGAATAACAATTCTTTTTTTTCGAGATCGGTAGACGACGACACGTGTCGAGCAACGGAAATCTAGTTAATCCGAGTTTCCTGCAACAGGGAACATAAGTAGGCCATAAATTATTGAAAGAACGAGATAATAAAATTCGAGTGACCAGATATCCGGGTAAGCGATGCGGCCAACTGCCGTGGGTTACAAATAAGTGTTTCGGTTTAATCGTGCTAGGAAGCCGGACTTGGCTATTCAGATTTTAATGCAGTTGCCCAATACCTAACACGTGCCGGCTCCTTCCAGAAGGATTAAAAATAAAAAGGTGGCAAATGCTGATATGGACAGTATAGATTAACCAAAAATAATCCGATTTATAAGATCACTTCGGGGAAAAGCGTTTTTCTGCGCCGGATAAAAGTGAGATAATCCTCGCTAAACCCTAGAAATAATAGCAGATTTGAAGCCATAATTCTGAGAACGCGTAGGCGGGATAATAGGTAATAGTACACCTGGGGCTTAAAAACCCGAGAATCGTGGGCAAAATAAGTATAAGAGGAAAGATCGAACTCCAGGGCAGATTCAGTCATTGATTCATTTATTCATCCGTCGCACAGTCCGTGACAGTTCTGTTCGAGTCTGCTCGCTTGGACCCGCAGTTTCATTATACCACCAGCTCATAAACATTTACAATCAATCACAAAGTGCTAATCGCTAAGTTTTGCTTGAGCCAGTGCGGATAACCAACCGACATTGGTTTTTGAAAGTGTTGTGCGTCAGATGACATCACACGATCAGACCAGACGTCCCTCCCTGGCACACAAGATTGACTGGAGATCTGCGGGCCCGAGGGTCACCCTACAACACAACTACACCAACAAGTAGTAAGTTCCTAATCATCCATTTTGTTTCTTTTTTTTTTCTTTTTGTTCTTTGACCTTCTTCTCTCTCTCTCTCTCTCCCTCTCTCTCCGCGATCACATGAGTACCGTCACTTGCATGCTTGCTTGCTCCGCTTTCTTGAGCTGTTTCCTGCTGCTTTCTGCCCTCCGGGGCGCTTCTTTCAGCTCCTATCTGTCAAGGGCTCTCTTTCACTTGACACCACACTTTGCGGTGAGTGTCTGCCTCGCTTTTCGGCGTTCTCTCACTGTTTTCCTGGCTCTTTCCGCTTTCGGAGGTTATGGGCTTCTCTATGCAGCATTCTGCTCCTGCGCCTGCGCCTTTGGCCTGAATTATTCCGGCGTTCCGCTACCCATCGCCGGCGAGCGCGTGCCTGAGCGCGTTCTCAAACGCATCAGCTCTACAATCGCAAGTGCGTCCCGCAACACATCACTAGCCGGCCCAGCAATCTTCAGCCAATCAGGATGCCTCTCACCTGCCGAGTGTGCAAGAAGTTTCTATCAGCGACAGCAGCTATCCAATGCGAGCGCGATGCAAAACACACTTTCTACGAGAAGTGCATGGAGCTCCCCACCGACTCAGCCGCCTCTCCGAATGGCATCTTCTGTCCTGTCTGTCAGGAACCCTGCCATTCTCGGCTTTCCGCTCTCACGCCAAGCGACTCAGCCGCCGTCTGTTCTGCTCCATCGGAGTCTGACTCTGACTCCATTCTCTCCGCCCTGTTCTCCAAGATGTCGCGCATCGAGACACAGCTGCGGGACCTCTCCACGATAAAGACGCAACTGTTGGACCTTTCCACCATTAAGCCTCAACTCGCTGCCCTTGACGCGCGACTCTCTGCTACGTCGGACACTCTCACTGCGTCCATCCTCGATCTCAGGGCGCAGCAGGATGCTCTCGGTAAGCGCATGGATACCCTCGAGGCGCACGGACCGTCCGGCGACCGACGGGAGCTCGAGAGGATTGAGGCTAGGCTGGAGACTCTCGAGCGGGCTAAGCTGAGCTCGGAGCTCATCATCTTCGGTGTCAGGGAGCCACCTTCCGAGGTCTTGCGCGAGACCGTCTTGGGCATAGCTGCTGCCCTTGGTGTTGGAGTTACCACAGACAATGTAACTTCCTGCTTTCGCATCCCTGCCAAAAATGAGCGACCTCGCCCCATCATTGTCAAGCTGACCACCTGCGACGCTCGTAACCAATGGATCGCCGGGAAGAGGGCTAGGGGGATGCTGGATGGATCTGACGTTCCGGGTCTTTTGCCCGGAGTCATTGAAATCAACGAGCGGCTTTCTCTTCGCGCCCGTGAGGTCCTTGGCGAGGCGCGGCGCGCTGTCGGGGAGGGACATCTGCATAGCTCGTGGGTAAGAAATGGGCTCATCCATGTTCGGCGTCACTCTAACACTCCCCCCATCCGCATCCGCGACCGCGCGCACTTGCGGTCGCTGGTCTCGGGGGCGCCAGTGCCCTCTTCGGGCGGGGATGATGTCGGGCCGTCTTCGGGCTGCGCGCGTTTCTCCTCTGCGCCTGCGAGCGTTACTGGTTCTTCGCGGCCTCCCTTGGCTCCGCGATCTGCCCCTGCGCCGCCGGCTCCACTCGGTCCCCTCCCACGGGGTGCCCCTCCCAACATCAACTCTGACGCGGCTGGGATCCTGCGGTCCAGAAAGGACTGACGGTCTGGCCGGGTCGCCCGTCCGCCCTCGGAGTGCCTGCGCCTCTGCCACGTGAACTGCCAGTTGCTCCTCCCTCATTTCTCTGAATTCGCGGACTTTTTCCACCGGGAGACCTTCGACATTGTCGCTATGTCGGAGACTTGGCTTAAGGCTCACGTTCCCGACAACTTCGTCTTCCTTCCCGGCTATCGCGTCATTCGACGCGATCGCGAGGGGAGGGGAGAGGAGGGATTGGCGTTTACGTGCGCGACTACATCGGCGCTTCTGTCCTTGCAGCGTCCCCTGGTCCCTACAACAGCCAGCCCGAATACATGCTGCTTCGCATTTCCTTAAGGGCTTCCCGTCCTTTTCTTCTTGCCGTCGTCTATCGACCTCCCAAAATCGGTCATCTCTCTATTTTTCAAGCCGACTTTGAAAAATTCCTTCCTTCTTTCCGCAATGCCATCGTCATTGGAGACTTTAACATCGACATCAACCGTCCCACTCACGACACTGAGTCTCTCTCGGATTTTTGTACCACCAATCATCTTTTCTTCGTTCCCTTCGGCAACACTCACCATACCACTACATCACATACTAGAATTGACCATTGCCTTGTTAGTAGTCTCTCCCTCGTAACGTCTCATCATCAGCTTCCTGTTCCCTTCCTGTCCAACCACGACCTCATCGAGGTTTCACTCAACCTTCTCATCCATCGCCTTCCTCCCCGCCTTGTTACTATCCGCGACCATTCCAGGACCGACTCACAGACTCTCCACAGTCTCCTGTCTTCTCTCGACTGGCTACGCATTCGTAATTTTGCCCATGTCGATGACATGGTCCTCGCTTTCAGTCAACTTCTGACCTTCGCTTGCGATGAACTCTTTCCGTTAAAATCATTCATAGCGAGGAGACTCCCCACTCCTTGGATAAACGACAGCATCCGAGATCTCTTGCGCAGGCGGGACGTAACTAAGAGAGCTTTCCTCCGCCTCCCCTCTCCCTCGAGGGAGGAGACTTTCCGCATGCTGCGCAACCAAACCAAGTCCGCTATAAAGTCCGCCAAAAACACCTATTTTACCAAAAGGCTTGGCTCAACCTCTAGCGCCGCTCGACTGTTGTCCGACCTGCGCTCTCTGGGCCTCGCTAACGCTGGGACCCCGTGTCCACATCTAAATTTCTCCCCAGAAATTCTGAACACCTTCTTCTCCTCAACTAGCCTCGCCTTGCCCGATCCCTCTATCCCGGCTCTCTTTGTATCTCTCCTCCTGATCCACCCCACTCTCTCTCTCCTCTCCCCTGCCCTTCTGTCTCCTCCTCGCTTCTAGCCGATCCTTCCACCTTTTATTTCCTTCACATTACACTCGATGCTTTGCTGCGTGCTCTACGCCGCAGCACCTCCAACTCCTCTGGACCCGACGACATCAACCGTCGCCTTATCTTAATGTGTCTTCCGTTTATTTTTCCTCTCATCCTCGATATTCTCAACCGATCTTTCATCACTTCTTCCTTTCCCTCCTCCTGGAAACTCTCTCATGTTATCCCACTTCCTAAATCCAAGGATCCCACCGAACCTTCCCACTTCCGCCCTATATCCTTGCTTTGCTTTCTGTCTAAAATCCTCGAGCATGTTGCCTTCGAGCAACTCTCCTCTCACCTACTGACCTACAACCTCCTCTTCAAACTGGCTTCCGAAGGGGGCACAGCACGCAGACGGCTCTCCTGAAGCTACTAGACGATGTGAGACTGGCCATCGATAAAAGGATGGTCACCTTGCTCGTCCTGTTTGACTTTACCAAGGTCTTTGATACGGTCTCCCACGATCTTCTTCTTCGTAAGCTGGGCTCTTTCCGCCTGTCTCCCTCCGCCTGCCAATGGGTGCGGTCCTACCTCACGGGGCGTCACCAGCGCGTGCGTGGCCCGAACAGCTCCTTCTCGTCTTGGATGCCTGTTGTTGCTGGGGTCCCCCAGGGCTCGGTTCTCGGCCCCCTGCTTTTTTCACTTTTCATCAACGACCTTAGCCCCGTCCTAAGGCATTGCAGCCACATCCTGTACGCAGATGACTTGCAAATCTATATTCACTTTCCACCTGCTGACATAGACGCCGCTCTTGCCAAGGTCAGAGCGGACATTGCCGCAATCGAGTCCTGGGCTCAGAACAACTCCCTCATCCTTAACGCTCGCAAAACTAAATCCATGCTCCTGGGGTCCTCTAAATTCATCAACAGCATTCCCTCTTCTAGTATCCAACTACACCTCAACAGTACATTAATCGAATTAACCGACAAGGTCACAAACCTTGGCATCTGCCTATCCAGCTCTCTCAGTTGGTCGGAGCATGTACGTGGCACTTAGAGCCGCGTCAACGGAATCCTTTGGCGGCTAAAGGCTTTCTCCAACTGCCTCTCCTTGCGCCTTCGCACTCAGCTCGTCACGGCTCTCATCTTCCCCGTCTTTGACTACTGTGCGGCCCTCTTCACTGACTTGACGGGGCAACAAAAATTAAAGCTAAGACGCCTAATGAACTCATGCGTGCGGTTTATTTTCAACCTTCGCAGGGATGAGCACATTTCGGGGTTTGATGAGAGGTTGGGGTGGCTTAGCTCTGACGACAGGAGGAAGTACCTCACATGTTGCCTTCTATTTTCTATCATCCTCAATTCGTCTCCTCCCTATCTCTCCGAAAACTTCCGTCCTCAGCACCGTCCTCTCTCCCACCTGCGCTCTTCTGCCTCCTCTTCCCTCGATCTCGCAATCCCTTTCTGCCGCACCTCCACCTACCAACGTTCCTTTCATTCGACTGCGTGCTCCCTATGGAATAATTTCCCCCCTGCCGTCAGGGAGGCCGCCTCAACTAGCGCCTTCAAGCGCTTGCTCTTCGGCTACCTGAATAGCCGCGGCCCTGCTGCGATGCTTCTCCCCTCGGCTCACACATAGCGTCCATCAACGTTACTCACCGCTAATATCTTTTACTGCTATAATGTTACTTTATTTCTTTTGTTTTGTTTATTATAGTTTATTTTCTTCCTCTTCTTTCTTCCTCTATTGTTGCTTACTACTCTCCTGCAACTTAGTTAGATCTTAGTTCGTAAGTGATATTGTTATTCTGTACTGTACGAGTATGTACTTCAGAGAGTCCTTAGAGGGCTTGCCCTAGGACAAAATAAATGCTTATTCATTCATTCATTCATTCATTCATTCTCTCTCTCTACGTGCTCCCTATGGAATAATCTCCCTCCTGCCGTCAGGGAGGCCGCTTTAACTAGCGCCTTTAAGCGCTCGCTCTTCGGCAATTTGATGAGCCGCGGCCGTGTTGCGATGCCTCCCCCCCCGCCCCCGGCTCGTGAATAGCGTTCCTCTACATTACTCACTGCTAATATCACTATTACTAATATTACTATTATGTTATTTTATTTATTTTTGTTGTTGTTTTGTTATTATAGTTTATTTTCTTCTTTTGTTGCTTACTATTTTCCTGCAACTTGTTTGGTTTTAGTTTGTAAATGATATTATTACTCTCTAAGTTCAACTGTACTCCTGAATGTCCTTAGAGGGTTTGCCCTAGGACAAAATAAATGCTTATTAATTAATTAATTCATTCATTCATTCTCTCTCTCTCTCTCTCTCGCAACAGTGTTATGTACATATTATAAATCCATTACTCTTCCCTTCTCGACCCACTTCCTCCCCACTATCTCTCACCTTTTAAAGATTGGATCGAACTCTGTTTCGATCTGATTCAAAAGAAACCTGCCTTATTAATTATTCTTGCTTTTTCTAGATTGAATCGAGCTCTACTTCAATTCGATTCAAAAGAATCTTTTTATTAATTATTCTCACTTTCTCTAGATTGAATCGAACTTTGTTTCAATTCGATTCAAAATAATTTTTTTATTAATTATTTTCACTTTTCTAGATTGAATTGAATTCTGTTTCGATTTGATTAAAAAAAAAAGTCTTGTCTAATTTACTTACTTTTCCGGGATTGAATTAAATTCTATTTCGATCCGATTCAAAAGGATCTTTCTTATTAATTTTCTTACCTTTAAGGATTGGATCGAACTCTATTCTTGATCAGATTTAAAAGAATTCTTCTCCGTAATCCAACTGTCCCCCCTTTTTTCCTCTTTCTTTTTCTCCCTTCTCAAAAATTTCTCTGGTCACAAAAAAGAATCAAATTAAAATTTTAATTTTAATTTGATTCTTTTTTGTGACCAGAGAGAAATAGAGTCATATATTTTTTTTAAATTTTAATTTGTTTTAGTGGGTAGTCAAAACCCTCATAGAGAACATAAAAATAAGTTCCAAGTAGTTGCGAGACACCGTCGAAATTGTCGAAACACGAAGACCCTCGCTGCGTCGTCAAATTTCTCCGGGGAAACGTTACTTTTCCTCACTAGGTTAATCAAATCACGAGAGCAAAATATCCGGCGCTTGAGCTAATGTACATATAGAAACCCCTGACAAATCGATTGATTCACACCCAACAGATTTTATTATTTCGCGACCAAATTCTCCTCCCGAATCATTCTCCCCTTTCTCCCTCTGGTTTTTTCTCTCCTTGAACAATCCTACTTGCCGATCCTTCTCAATGAAGAAGAACCGCCATTTTCCCTCGAACCATCCCCCTCCCCCGGTGATTCCCCAGACTCAGGTTCCAGCCGAGCTATCTACAGGATCCTTCCTGACTCCCCATCTTCCTCTCTCTTCCTCCTCCCAGATTTCCGATCATCGAGGCCCACGGTTTCAAGGAAGAAGAACTTTCTCTAGACTTTCTCCCTCCGATCCTTGGGTCTCATGATCTTGAAGACGAGCATCCTTCCCTCTCATCCGTTCCCAACGTAGAATTCCTAGATGAACTCCTACCACTCCCTCGCTGCTATTTCGTCCCCAGCCCCCACCAATCCCTAGAATCCGTATTATCAGTCTTTCCGGGAGGGTTCCGATAGTGCACATCCCGATAGCCCACCAACCAATCATCTTGACTTATCTAACCCAACCTACGGAAAATCTCTAGGCATCTGCCATTGTGAGTAGTTTGTGTGCTATCGGGATGTGCGCTATCGGGACCCGCCGAGTCTTTCCATTATTTCCGACCCCTCTCCCTCCTGGCGCGTTTTTAATCGGACCCGATGGGTTCAATTTAGAAGAGGTTTGTGTCTCCTTCCCTTACACTCCTCCCGATGCACTAATCCCTGTCTACTTTCCTCATACGTTCCCCAGTTATTACCTAGATCCGAAATTAGTATCCGCCTTTTTCCCCCCTAACTCCGTCGTCGTGAATAAAATTCCATAATAGCACCTCTTAACGTAAACACACACACACACACACACACATGCACACGCACGCACGCACGCACGCACGCACGCACGCACGCACGCACGCACGCACCACACACACACACACACACACACACACGCACGCGCACGCACACACGCACGCACGCACGCACGCACGCACGCACACGCACGCACGCACACGCACACATACGCACGCACACGCACACACACATTCCACTACGCCTAAATTACTATAAATAGATTATTCGCGTATTGTAAACCAAAGATACGGATATATATTCTAAGTTATAATGAATCTTTGTAAGTTTCCATAATCTATTTGTAAAATCTACCGTACTGATATAAAATAAATTAAGTTTTATAATGTCTTTTGAATGTTCGCTCTCTCTTAAACAATAAACCAATTATACAAACCTTGCATAATGATTTTGGACATTTGTAACCCTTAGTATTATAATAAATTTCTTGCTTTATTTTAGTGTCAATAATATCTGTTAATTTCTTGACCTAATTGTACCATCCCTCGTTCTTGATAGATCAAGCACTTGGTCTAATCCTGGGATGAAGCAATTAAATTTGTAACAAACCGCCTCCGCGCGACCCCCCCCGACGGACCGGTCATCGTCCGCAAAACGCCGGCCGAACATCCGCCGAGCGTCAAACGAGGCGCTACGCGCCGATAAACGACTTCAAACGCGCCAATGCGAGCAGCGAGGCATCCGCGCGTCGCGGTGACCGCGCCGCGCACGCGCACCGGCCCCAAACCGGCACGCACTAGCGACGTTCTCACTCGCCTCCGTCCGCCCACCACGCAACCGATCTCGAGCGGCGGGGACACTGGCTCCGACACGAACCGAACCGCCACCGAACGTTCCCGACGTCTCGAGATGCGGGTATAAAAGCGCCGGAGCAGCGAGATGCTGGGCTTCTTCTCCCCCGACTGTTCGGACCGTTATTCCGCCGATCAGGTCTCCGAAGAAGTCTCCTAAGGTAGTCCTGGGGTCAAGTGTCTTGGCCTCTGCCGAGCGTTCTCGGCGGCTATCACTCTCGCACCCGTCTCTCCTCGCCGAAGCTGGGCTCAAGCGTCTTGGGCTCAGGCAAGCGTACTTGCCCGACCGGCTTTCCTCGAAACTGATCCGATCCTACCGCGGCGGCTACAGAAAAACGGGGTAAAGCATCTTTGCCTCCGTCGAGCGTACTCGACGTAGCCGTCGCATCCTGCCTGCGAGCGAGATCGCAACATACCAGCTGCGGATTTAAAATATTTCGCTTTATCAACACAAACCATTTCGCTTCTTCATTACTATTACCCGGCATCTCCAGAGCTCCCTTGGCAACAATTTTGCTGGCACCCCGGATATTCCGCGATAACCGTGCATTTCCGTCGAAATTACGATACGTCGTAAATTGCCGTCTGTCAGCAAGAATGCGCTTTCTTCCCTCGAGCTATTAGAGCGAGGGTAGCGGGATGCAAGAAGAGGAGCACACGGCGACGACCGTCGAAAAGCCGAGCACGCGACCTCGCAAGGCCGAAAAACACGAGGCCGCCCGGCGCGCCGAAAAGAACGCCGACAACGTAAACAACGCACCTGCCGCGCGGCAACCGCGCCGACGACGTTCCCCGCGCCGAAATCGGTGCCCACCGGTATTCACGATCGCCGCGATCAAGATAGCCGTCACCCCGCGCGCGATACGACCGACGACGTATCGGCGGTGACGCACCCTCTGTAAATACTAGCTTTAAGACATTTGTATTCGTCCCTTCACTCAATAAAACTTGTACATATTTTACACGTTCAAACCCACGAGTCTAATTCTCTCTTAACCCGGATCGTGCCCTGGAATTCCCGACGAGCTACGTCCGTGCGCGATATCTATTCAAGAAAAACGGGTTGTTACAAATTCATTGCCCCCAAACAGGGCCGAGGAACGCGGAAAAGGCTGGTAAAACACGTGGGACCCCAGTGCCCCACAGACTTAATTCCCGGTTCATCTACGCGTCCTACTCGTGCCAATCGTACACAGATGCGCACGAGCTCAAGTTATTACGTCCTTCCCTACCTTCTCCAAATCCTACCTATTATTACGATAAGAACCTCCTTCCATAAAGCTGGACGTAACAATATAAAAAAGTTGATTTTTTTAATTTCAAAAGTTTGTTGTATTTGTTAAATACATAGTCTTGTATATCTAGCAAAAATTATTAGGCATTTACATTTACTTCGTTTATCTGAAATTCTTTTATATTTTTCTTTTTGTATTTTTTTATATTGATTACTAGCATAGTATATAAATTTAAAAAGTTCTTAAAACAAAGGATAAATTACATTTTAGTTTCTGTTTAAATCAGGTTAAAAATATTTAAAAAATTATAAGGTGCCTAATATTTTAGGCTAAGGCTATATTATATATACAGGAATATAATAAGAAATGATAATGAAAGTGATATAAAAAGGTTGCATATATCATACATATCTTTAGAAAATAATTCATTAAATACATAATACTACAAATACTGATACTGTTTAAAATTATTAAGATAAATGACTGCATTTAAGAAAAAGTTTATTCTTTATTTCAAATAATGCTACTTAAAGAAATAGTATTTTTTAACATTTTCATACTTGTGTGATAACTGCATCTTTTTTACATCACTTCTGCAATTAACCAAGAATTCATTATCGTATTTTTTATTTAGACAGCATATTTTTGCAGAATGATAGCACACACGAGTAGAGAGGACAAACCACGTGATACATTTTGTTCAATTTCTGATCGATTAAATTTCATTAAAGCGACGAGAATTAAAATTAATTTTAAATTACAATGAGAGAAGAAGTGTCTCTTTTTGCTGATTCATGCTTTGGACATAAAGATATTTGAGTATTTTTATTCAATAGAAACTCTGTCAAAATGAGTTTCATTAGAGAGGAACGGCATACCATAATGTTTGTACCTGTCACTTTATTTCCTAAAATTTAATCCATTGAGTATTCCATTTTGCATCATATAATTCTGAGATCCACACACTGAATCGAGTTAATATATACAATTAATTACATTAACAATGTATACACGCTATTCATATTTAGATGTAAGTTAATTATTTTCATGATGCAGCGTGATTTAAAAATTTTTGAAGATATAGCGAGAGTAAGAGCTTCTTTGAATTAAATTTATGACTTATTTTATGTAAGAATTACATTTCAAAGTAAAAGATATTTAATTATTTGTTTTCATGCATTTTAGAAAGCTTTATGTGAGTCTTTTAATCAAATAGAAATAATTTCTTTGTATTTTTAAATTTTGTTTAATTTATACGAGGATGAACTAATAAATACTTTGCAACAAATTATCTTATTGTACAAAATGTTTGAAATAGGCCTTTATTAATTGCGAATAAGTTTTACTATTAAATATTTCAAAAATGTATCAGAGCTAAAAGTAATTTTTGTAAAAAAAAATATATTTTAAATTCAATCAAAATGTCCGATACTTTATCTACACTCTTCAACAAAATTAAAGAATCATTTAAAATCAATGGTTAAAAGGCGGAATTCAAAATCAAGTATTATTGTAAAAAATACTCGCAGAGTGCGGTTTAAAAGTGTTTTAAAGCACAATGTTTTATTTTTTGAGTGCTATAAGGCATGTTCCTCTACAAGGATTTTAATAGAATAAATGCTAATTTGAAATAACCCGTGCAAAATTAAAGACTAAATTTTAACTTTGGCGTACATGAAAAGAACATTTTTTTTAAATCTTAATAGCTACATCATAAAATTTAATACTTTTTTTTTAAATGCTTTTTTAATCACTACTTTACGATTTTTTTTAAAGAATTATAACGGTTTGAAGTGAGTAGTGCATTTTTGGGTAATTTCTCTATAAAAACATGAATAATGTTCATGTATATTAGTGTATACTACACCTGTATATTGTCATACTTGTATACTATTACACCTGTATACATTATTATACTAATCATTTCAAATCGGTATAACTCATTGAAAAAAAACGTAAAGTAGTAATTAAAAAAGTATTTTAAAAAAAGAAATATAAAATGTTACGATGCAATTACAAAAATTTGGATAAAAATTTTTATTCTTTCCGTGCATGCCATCAAAGTTGAAATTTACTTTTCAATTTTGCACGGTTTATTTTATATTAGCATCGTTTGTGGTGAAATCACTGCAGAGAAACATGCCTTGAAAGAGAAACATTCGAAATATGAGACTTTAAGCTTTAAAACGCTTTTTTTAAACGCTTTTTACATCGCTGTATGATCATTTTCACAAAGATATCTTGCTTTAAATTCGGTCATTTTTACCACTGATTTTAAATGATCCTTTAATTTTATTGAGAAGCATATTTCCATTTTTAAAACAAAATTCTGCAATACTTCAATATTATACATGCATAATATTTCAAGTAAAATAATTATCACTTTTCTTAGTTCATTCTCTAGAATTTGAAAGTATATTTAATAATTTTCTGATGTATCGAGAAAAGAAAAGATTTGGTCAAACAATTTGGTCAGCCCAAAAGTGTCTTACCACTTTGCTTGAAAAATAATATCACGATCGGTTTCACAATGTAATAAATTCGATGTAATGAGTTTTGATGTAAGTTTGACAGATGTAATAAGTCAATAAGGAATAGCAACGGCAAAGAGATGATCTTAATTTATGTCGAATATTTTCCCAAATATTTTTACGTAGATTAAAGTAAACAGAGCAAATGTATACAATTCGCATGTTCTGTGATGTTTCTCGTTACGGCCTTTTTTGCTCTTTGCCCTTTCTATGCCCTTTATCTCGCTATTCTCACTCCTTCTATCTTGCGTCAATTAACGTCGCTGTCTATCTGCCAGATAATTATTGAACCTCTTGACGAATCCGTCCCAACTAGCTCGATCAATCTCATCGAAGTTCCGCTTGAAGAAGCTATCGAATGCGGTATCGATCTCGTCGATGTTCCTCTTTGAGAAATGGTCAAACGGCGATCGGTCGATCTCGTCAAAATTTCTAGTCCGTACGTTTATCATGGTGGGTCGCCTGCAATAATAGACACATTGTTACAAATTTATAAGAATATCTCGTTCACTCTCGAATATTTTATTTAAAAGTGAAATATTATGTGAAATAATAAAAAAGATTTATTTTAGAAGTAAAATAAAATTTCACAGAAATATAAATCGACCGAAGAAAAGAAAATGAATTTGAATGGCATTTTATAATTTTTATTTCTAAATTAACTTTCTTTTTAAATTATATAGAAAAATATTAGTGCCACTTCATATTTATTATAAGATTTTTTAAACATAAAATCGATTATTTTTGTACAGGTAAATATGTTATACTAATAAAAAGTATAACAAATATAATATAAGTAGTCTTAGACGAAAATTGTCGAACAGAAGGAACTATCAATGAAATTAGTCAGATACGATAAAGAATTTATGAATACATATAGTTAGACTTATCCTTAGAATATATAATACATATAATAATATACATACATATAATATGTATGTATGTTCTGAGGATTTATCAGAAATAACATTCGACATTTCTTTTTTTTAGCTAGTTTGAACGTAATTAAATATCCACGACGATACTTAACATCCAGCGTTTAAAAATACAGTGAACGTTGAAAAGAAAAGATACGACAGACGAACTGAGAATATATTTTTATCGAATCGCGGTGTGAAATAACAACCGTACAAAATATCGGAAACATATCCTGTCCTCTTCCCTATTGTTTTCTTTAATTCTTTTAATATTTTGTTCTGCAAAATCTATATCTTTTCCTAAAATATCACTTTCAAATAGTTTTATTAATATAACAAGTAGTTGTAGTTGGATATGATCAAATTCGGAAGTAAAATGATACACTAAAGTAATGCTAATACTCGTTACTGTTACTTTTTTACAATATATTTTTATAATTTGGTAATAATATTACAATTTTCTATAATAGTAATGGAAAAACCCAGATTGAACTAACCACATTTGATTCAACTTGTTACTTTTATACGTTTCTCATTGAAAAATACAAATTTATAACTTTACTCGTTTATACATAACGATTCACAATAACGCGTTATTTTTGCTTGTTACGTAATGAATCAACTAACGAGTTAATTTTTTCAATGAATAATACACATGATGATAATAAGTTGCTTGTCAACAGTGACTGTTTCCCAACTCAGGCGTTACCATTATTGTTATGAAAATTGTAACGTTATTACCAAAACGTTATTAAAAAAAAAAATAAAAGTAACGGTAGAGAAACGATAAAAAAACGACTTCTCATTCCTGGGTGACACGATATATACTTCTATATTACTATTTATATAAGTTTAGAAATGCTTGAGACTTCCTTGCGTTTCATTAAAAGTTAAGTACAAAAAATCTTTTTTTAATTAAATAAAGACGGCCCAAACGAAGGTCATAACATCTTGGTAATATTTCATATGTGATTTTTACATACAGTTTTCAATTCATTCGCACTGAGCGCATTACTTTCAGTTTCAAATACAGTTCTTAAAATGAACTAGAATATAATTATTACAGAATTAAACAGAAATCAATTTAATATATGTTATGCTAACTAGTATCTCTAAAATCCCACCTCCCCTATTTTGAAGGAAATCAAAAATCTGTTGCAAAAAATATTACCTCAGCCAAGACTTGAACCTGTATCTCCATTTTGTGTAAATGTTTTAGTCAGTTTGACCATTTAGATACTTGAATATTTTTCGTAACAACAAATGATATTCAAAAAACGCCTTCTAAGACTGACGTATAAAGACGTAATATAGACCGTGATCATATGGCAAATTAAATACGAACCTATAACATGTATGTAAAAATCACATATGAAATATTACTCTAGCACCAAGATCTTTATGATCGCTTACACCGTGACCTTTTTTCTATTTAATTTGACGTACACAATTCACGGTCTTGAATTTAGAGTATTTTTTTAAAACATTTTGAAACAGTTTAAGCGAATCAAGCTCATTGTAACAAACATTTTTATTTTTTTCTTTTTTTTAAAAGAAAACATTTTCGTCTCCTTTTTTCTTTAGTTTCAAAGTTCACAGGATATTTCATAGTAAAATAAGTTTTATATAAAAAGTTTGATATTACTGCGAGAAATTATCACATTAATTTTTTAAAAAATTATTTTAAAGTCTAGAAAACTTGCTTTAAAATAAATTTTTCTTAATTTTTGTGCAATGATATTTCATCAAATTATAACGCTTTAAATTAAAAAAGAAAATGACAAAATACAAATTTTAATTTGCAATAAAATAGACACAAAACTAAAAGACTTAAACAGATTTAATGGCCCTTTCTCTTTCCTTTATCTTCTTTAAAATGTATTTTTCAAAATTTTTCTACGATTGTATTCATCGAGATGCTTAATTTTCCGTGAGATATATGTAAAAAAATCGCAAGCGTTTCTAAATTAATAAATAAACAATAATGTATATACAGCAATAATCAGAGATGAAGAGGTTGTACTTGTTCATCTCTTTCTATCTTTTCTTTTATTTTTCAGTGTTATCGGGTATTAGATATCTATAGGGATATTCATTGAAGCAAACATTTACGAAGTGGAGTGAACTACAATCGAGGTCGGGTTTATAGTACAGCTGCCAGCAGAAACACAATCAAAAAAGGGAATGTATCGTTTTTAGTAAGAAAATCAATCCCCTTGTGTGCGACCCGGCACATTTCATCGTCAAAATAGTAGAGAACAGGTAGAGAAATTTGTATAAAAATGTAACTAACGAAATCGTGGGGGAAAATATAAAATACGCAAGCTATATACATATTGTATATATGTAGTAAACACAGTTGGTAATGCAATAATTTTTTTATATTAGAGAAAATAATCTTTCAATCGAGCATATGGTGAAATCGCGTTGTTCCCTTAAAGACAAAGCCATGGAATGAAAATAACGTTTATATGAAATAAATTCTAGCTAAAAGTTTTCAATTCAAATATGAAAAGTAATTTTGAAGCAAGTGTGGAGAGATCTCGTTACACGCAAAAAAGATTACATAACTGTGAAAGTAAATAAAATATTTTGCATTTACAATTTAATATTTTGAAATCAAAATGTAAAAATTTAATTAATAGAGGAAATATTATGGCTACTGTGAACATTACGGCTATCCCTGTTATTTCCGTTATTAAATGACAAATTTTAATAATTGTTTATGGAATTATTAGTAGTTTGCCGTTTTTTAATGGAGCTAATATGTCAATGCATAATCGCTGACAACTGTCATAAGGTATTTTTACTTTTGAGCACTTGAAAACTTTTCAAGGTATACCTTAGCAGTTTCTTTAGCACAATTATATTGTACATGCTTTCTCATTGATTTTAATCTTAAGCGTATTATCATATGAATGTATATCTTTTTGTTATTTAACTTTTTATTCGGCTGTACACATTTCGAGTTATGTGAATTTAAACAATAACATACGATTTTGATAATATGGCTTTTTAAGTGAATTGTTCATATCAAAATATTTCTTCGGTAAATCGATTGTTACTTTATAGCTGCATGTGTTCAGAAATATTGAAAATATTATTTTATGCTGGTTGTTTAATATTTAACATTGATAAAATATCTCTTACGATATTTCTAATGTTTTTAAACACAGCCAAATTTGAAATCAAGAAAATTTTAAATAATGGAAAATTAAAAATATGTAATTTTATTACAAAATACTGTGTGCTTTTTTAAACTAACCAATTTTTAAAATTTATTTTTGAGCTAGTCATATTACCACCATTTTTCCTCTTTTATTGATTATGCAGTGCGTCATATTTTTGTAAATTACGTTCAAAGTAATAAATATTTTATTACTTTGAGTCTAGAATTTGTTAAACAACAGTTTGACGAATATATAATCGTTTTAATTTTACTGTATAATATGGATTATTAACAAAATTATTTAATAAAATGAGAATGGATGCTGTATTATTCCCTTTTCCTCTACTGATATTGTATTAAGTTGCAATATTTAATTTACAATAAGAATTGTGATTAATTTAAAGTATAAGTTTTATTTAAATTTGTATTTTATTTATAGTTAAATTATTTTGTTCTAAATTATCAATTTTAGATAGTGTACGATCTCGACCCCATAAAGCATATTTAAAAAATGTCTTTAAGACATCTTTTCTCTCATATACATATACGAATATTTATGAAATATCTTAAAAACGTCTTTATGTTTTTTATAAGCATGTTATTTGGGACATTATACTATGCCAAATTTTCTGTTTTTTTGATCGTTTTTAGAATTAATCTTTTAAATGTTGAGATATTTTAATTACCGTGTTAAAAAAAAAGAAAAGATTAACTTTTGAATCAAGAAATTAATGTGTTAAACAATACGTATCTTAAAAATCTGGCCTATCAATATGAATCTTTTAGGAAAAGTAATAAAATTATGTAGATCTAACTATTAATAAACATTTATATTAGTTGTTTAATGTAATCTCTGAATTACTTGATAGGCTGTAATCAGAATTGGTAAGTAACGTGTTACTTGTAACGTTGTTACCGTTACGTTTTTTTGGTAACAGTCATTACTTTTTTGTCTGTAATGATAACAGTAACGTTATTACATTTTCATAGAGTAAATATGCAGTTTAGGTTACAGTTCATCGATTTTAAAATTTACCTCGATATACCTGTATGTTATAGAGGTGACTGATCAACTTTTTTTTATAACGACAATTTACATAAGATGAATAACCGCGATTGTTGTTGACGTCAAATGTATAATAACAATAATAAGGCACATTTTTATTGATAAAACTGCTCGCGTTTCCCATGTATTCCAATCAGAAAATTTTTGCTAAAACTATTTATCCCTGATATATCTTGTTGAGAGATCGTACTTAGATGATCCGGTCCGTCATATAAACATTCAGTCTTATTATAGAAAAATAAAAGTCAAAATATAATTATTAAAAAGTTAATATTCATAGGAAAATTATTCTTTGTCGATAATTAAAAATCTCTAAATAAATAAATAAGTTAATTAAAAGAGAATTTAGAATTTAATATGTAGTCCATGAATCAAATAAATTAATATGAAGTCAATATGTAAAATAAATTAAATAAATTAAATAGCTAAATGAGTAAAAATTTTGTAAAATCTATTATAGTTACCTGCAATCCAGTTCTGTCTAAGATTGTCTCTTAATATCTACGGATTTGAAATAATCACTTGTGACATTTTCTAGCGATTGATATGTTATTACTATCTGTGAATATCCAAGCCAACAACAATTGTAGAAGGAGAAATCGTTGAAAGGGAGAAGATTGAGTAGGAGATGATATAAATCCGAGAGAAGTTCCATGTCACTCTTTTTATTAGTCCTATTGTTTGCCTTTTTATATGTACCGTTTCCGAAATGTTTCTTTTTAATGATAGTAAGAAAGCCTTCTTCGGTCGCAGCTAGATTTTAGTATTTATATTTATTCGTGTGATTTTATATACTTTTCCGAATTCAACCAGAATGTGCGCCGAATTAATTTCGGTTGTAACACATGTCGAATAAGAATTAGTAATATCACTATTTATATTAAATTGATTGATTTAATATAATTGATGCCGATTTGCATCAATTATTATATTAAATTGCTATATACCCATTCCCCCTGAAATCACTGTGCCCTAGTGGTCGAGGTGGTAAGATACCGAGACCTGAGATTTCGGAGGTACCAGGTTCGAACCCTGGGTGGGGTGTTATTTTTCGCAATAAATTTCTTACAGTTTTTTTTCAGGGGAAAATTCTAAAAAGAATTTTTTTCTTAATTCTTTTCCCTCCGATCTCAATTGTAAATTGCAATCGTTTTTTTTTTTTTAATATATAAATTAATCAGGAGTCTTGTATAGTGTGTTTTCGAGGTATATTTACAATTAGATAAAAGTAATTTTCAAAATCATTTTTCAAAGTTATTTTCGTTATTTTTATTATATGATATCTTGTATGTAATGGATTATAGTAAATAAATATTATATGCAGTTTAGATTACATTTCACCAATTTTATTGTCTTTTAGATACGTTAAAAGATATAATAAATTAAAGTTTTAAAATAAAGATTATATAAATATATTTATTTTTTTATTACAGTGAAGGCGAATAATGTTTACAAAATACCTGTGACTACCTGATGAAAAATATATTATATACAATTATATATAGTTAATATATATTGTACATAATTATATATCAAATATATCCGTATTAAAATGTATATAATTAAGCATAATTTTTATACAAAATTATACGTAATTATACATAGTTATATACTGATTGCACAAAATTATGTTCAATTATATATAATTGTATATAATTATATACAAAAATCGTCCATAATTACACATAATTGTATGTAATTATATATTATTGTACATGTGCATATATACAATTTTTTATATATTGATATATTTCATATATAATTACATATATATAGTTACAAATAATTATATACAAAATATGTTCATATATAATTTTTTACCGGGTATGTGTTTTTGTTTATATTCTTGAACAGAACAATTATATATCTCGTTTTGCTCTGTAATTAGGAGTAGGGGGAAGGGGGCAGGGCGATGAAGTGGATTTGGCTTCAAGTGTAAACTTATGTAAAATAGTATACTACTTTGTATATCCACCATATACAAACTGTCATATAACAAAAATAATGAAATTTTGGAAATAAATTTTATACAGGTATATCTCAAAAACTATATGGAACTCCTGATTAATTTATAAAAAAAAGAGATTAGTATTCTCATCTCTATAATATTTTCAGGATTAATAAAATCGATGAGGTGTTGATTATCAAAATTTCGTGAAAGTGTAACAAAAAAAAAGTAATGAATCGTTACTTTTTAAATAACCGTAACAGTAACGTACTTTTTTTAAAATTAGTAATAAATAATGGTAACGCATCACTTTTATAAAGTAACGTTTATAACTTTGGTTGCGATGTTTAATATAAAATATCTCGATAAAAAGTGTAATAGAATACACAAGCTCTTTATTTAAGCAGGCTGTGATATTTTATTATCAGAAGTCAAACATACGTTTCGATAACAATTTACCTGAAAGGTATAAACCTCTTGCTTTCACCGAAAGTTGCTCCAGATAACGAATCCAGCTCTCGACGTCCCTGTCGCAACAGATGGCCTCCTCCGACACCGTTTATATTGCGATTGGCCGTACCTTGAAAATTTCAGAAAGTGCTGTACTATATCTACGTTAATTCTAATGACTGGACAATATTATGGAAAATTTAAGATGTTTGGAAAATGGATATTGGTTTTGAAAGACCAGATACACAAGATAAAATTTCATTACCTTTTAACTTAATAGAACTAAAAATACAATGACAAAGACAATATAATTGCAATTGTCGCTTGAAGTGTCGCTCTACTATAAGATATTCTTCTATTAGATATTTGACGAATGTTGTGACGAGTAAATGCATTAGTTTGGTTGACTAAATGTGTTACTAGCATATTTTTGGAATTAAAAAATTTCTTTTGTAGCACAATACATTTTTATGTTTTATATAATAATTAATACATTTTGTTTTAATTAGAAGAAATATAAATTTAACAATATTTAAATATTTTCATTTTAATTTGAATAATAATATACAATGTAAAAGACATTTTTTAATTTAATGTGTTTTGTATAGTCACGTTAATTTGTATATTGTTAATATGTTATATCTTATTACAAAACATATACGAGTACATAGAAACGCAATATATATATATAAAATAATTTTTTTAGAATAAAGTTCAATAGTGAAAAGTAAAAAATGGAATTGTATAATTAATATTTAATATTTCATGTATTGATTATTAACATATTTTCGATATTTTTTTTCTCAGTTAAATTCTTCCATTTATTATATGTGATGGATATCATTTTAATTAAACCAAAACCACATGTCCTAGTTGCATGTTTATTAAATATAATTATTTAGTTTTAATTTGTTACATAGAACATAACATATCAGATAATTATAATTTAAAAGGATCCACATCTACTACAAAATTAAAAATCAATGTAGAAGCCTTCCTTAATACAATCACTTCTAAGTCGTTCTATATCCGTTTACTTATCTTGTGCCAACTCGCAGTAAATAAAATTTTCAGACACTAGCATAATCATTTCAAGCTTCTCACGAGATTTCCGCCACCGATCTGATCCAAATTGCGTACAAGATTTCCACCTCCAATTTGATCTAAGTTTCTCACAAAATTCCCATCCTGATTCAAATTTCGCGTGAAGTGTAACTTCTCGGAAGTACTCGCTGAATGATCAACATGACGTTTTATTTCTGCGTCCGGATAATCGATGCTTCTGACCAGATTTCCACCGCCGATCTGATCCAGATTTCTCACCAAATGTCCGCCGCCAATCTGATCCAGATTTCTCACCAAATGCCCGCCGCCGATCTGATCCAGATTTCTCACCAAATGCCCGCCGCCGATCTGATCCAGATTTCTTACCAAATGCCCGCCGCCGATCTGATCCAGATTTCTCACCAAATGCCCGCCGCCGATCTGATCCAGATTTCTCACCAAATGCCCGCCGCCGATCTGATCCAGATTTCTCACCAAATGTCCGCCGCCAATCTGATCCAGATTTCTTACCAAATGTCCGCCGCCAATCTGATCTAGATTTCTGACCAGGTGTCCACCACCGATCTGATCTAAATTTCTGACCAAATATTCGCCATCGATCTGATCTAGATCTTTAACGATTTGTTTATCACTCTCTCGTGCGTTATTCAAAACATTGCGATTAATAAATTGATCCATAAATAATTGCTGGTCATTTGATTGATCAGCATTTAAATTGGGTCTATATGGATGACTTATTGTATCTGCCCATGCAACGGGGTTGATCGAGGAATTAATGAGATTTCCATTACGAAATTGATTGGCAAAAAGTCCCTCTTGGTACTTGTCACTGGCGGAATTTAAATATTGAGTAGAGCCACTCTCTTCTTTGTTTAATAAATTTTTGAATTGCTTGTCCATATTCCTAACGAGATGTCCACTGCCAATCTGATCCCAGTTTCGCTTCGCATCCTGGGTCACCCCTACAACGACGAAAAAGAGAAATTACTACAGCTTTCCTATCAAGGATCGAAACTGATATTATTTGGGTGAATATTTATTACGCTGTTAATTACAATCGGATGTATTTATATCGCATTTGCATTGGACTGAATAAATTAATAGTAAACGTGCAGGGTATAATAAATATGGAGGAATTAATTTTGTACTAAAATCTAAATTCATTGAAATTGCAATACATTGCATGCTCCAGTGGTTTCAATCTTTATATTACGTTTATTTACGAGTTCATTTATGATGTGATTTATGATGTGATTATCCATGCTACGCGTTGTAAATTATATTACTTGGAAAACTAACATTTGAACTCCAAATAATTTTGATTACATTCTTTATTTTATTATAATTATTATTTTAATTAAGAGAGTGCTAAAGAAAAATTGTCCATGTAACTAAAAAAATTAAAATATGATTTATAAGTGCATTAAATGCATGCAAAATCGTGTTAGGTACCTAATAAACATCTCATAACTTTTTAATCACTATTGAAAAATATATAGAAAAGTAAGTGGTAATGTAAACCCTATTTACATTTTGTACAATAACTTTGTTTATATTCAATATTTTAAATTAAAAATTTAACAATTATATTCACCAATGTATTATTCAATCGGTTTAAAAGTTATGAAATATTTATTACATTTAGAATGTTATTTATAAAAATATGATTCCATAATGGGTGGAACATAATCAATGGTAGTAATGTGGCTTATAAAAATTAATTTTAAATATTGGATTTGTTTAAAAAAAACAGTGTTTTGTTATAAAATTACACTTTTATTTAAAATAACGGAAAATATTGTATAATATATACAAATATATTTATGTACGTACATATTTTTCTCCATACATATTTTGTTGTTCGAAAAGTTCGTAAGATTCTTCATATTACTTAATTTAAAAACAATTTTTTAATAGAGGAGAAGATGGTAATACGGCACCTATTTTTATTTTATTAAATAATTTTGTTTATAATTAATATTTTTTATTAAAACTTGAACGATTACATTCGTCAAAGTTGTTTGACAGATTCTAGGCTCAAAGTAATGAGATATTTATTATTTAGGACGTGATTTATAAAAATCTAAGGCTCTGCATAATCGGTAGCAGAAAAAAAGTGGTTGTAATATAGCTATCTATAAAAATAATTAAAAAAAATTAGTTTAGTTTAAAAGAAATACAGTATCTTGTTGAATGTACCAAATTATGTATTTTTCATTTTCTATCCAATTAAAATTTTCCTGATTTAGAATTTTCCTGCGTTCAGAAGCTTTAGAAATATCATTAGAAATTTAATAAGAATTTTACCTCTGTTTAACAAAAAATAGCAAGTATAAAGTGATGTCTTTAATGTTTCTAGATGACGCTCTCTACAATGAAAATTGATTTATCGAAGAAATATTTCGATATAAAAATTTCACTTAAAAAGCCAAATTAATGAAATTCCATGTTATTGTTTTAACTTTGTACAATTCAAAATGTAAACGGCCGAATAAAAAGTTAAATAACAAAAAGACACTTAAGTGTATGTACCTTCGTGTGATAATACACTCAAGTTTAAGAATAATGAGGAAGTGTATGTAATTAAAGGTTAAAAGTGTATTTAGAAAAAATTTAGAAGTGCTCAAAAGAAAAAATGCCCTATAACAATTGTCAGTTATTATGTACTGGCATATTAGCATCATTAAAAAACGGCGGGCTGCTAAACGAATAACTCCATAAGCAATTGTTAGAAAACATCACTTAATAACGGAAATAAAAGGGGTAGCCATATTGTCGACAGTAGTCATAATACCCTCTTCTCGTCTATATTCATACATACGTTTAATCCATCACATATGTGCCGTTTTGTTTCATGTCTCGTATCGTATAGAGTAGGATTATTTTCAATTAATGCTGTAAATTAATC
Organism: Solenopsis invicta; assembly: GCF_016802725.1. Classification (NCBI taxonomy): domain Eukaryota; kingdom Metazoa; phylum Arthropoda; class Insecta; order Hymenoptera; family Formicidae; genus Solenopsis; species Solenopsis invicta. Next base: position 7,790,877 of record NC_052664.1, on the reverse strand, counting down.
ATCTATCTCTGAAAATTTATTTAAGCGTTCTTACTCTTCGACGTTAAAATCACTATGTTTAATGCGGGCGAACCATTTCTAAATAGTTTTTTCAGCTACCATAAAACTTCTGTAAACGGTACAAACCTTTTTTGTTATCTAAACAGCGTTCTTGTTTCGAAATAAAAAGCATAACAAAAATGCACCTTATTTTCTTTCATTTTAAACTGGATTTATAATAGGACGAACAAAACTGAATCAATTTGTCTGAACTGAATTAATACTTAGCTTGATATTTTAATCAATTAAATGATGCTTATGCTTGAAAGACGCATTCAAATATCATTTTTCAGAGTATGTATTTCATAGGTCAAAGGTACGCACGATATAGAAGATAGGTATACGTGTTTTAATGTCATATGTTGAAAAACCGCATGAACTTTCCGACAACTCAGTAATAAATTGCAGTACTGAAAATTTATAATTCGTATAATATATAAACTATAGATTTGCAGAGTTACAATAAACTTATCAAATAATTACTTCAATATGAAAATTTCAAAAAAGAGATTGTGTTAGGTCTGTAGAAACAAGTTTATTAAAAGATTATGTTAACAAAATCCCATGCTATTATTTAACTTTGCATAACTTGAAATTGGTATAGAATAAAATATTACACAACAAAAAAAAAGATTCAAATGTACATTTATGTGTGTGACAATATACTCTCTAGTTTTAAAGAAACGAGGAAATTTATAGAGGAGAAGAGAATAATATGGTACTCATTTTTATTTTATTGAAGAACTGTTAATAATCAATATTTTATATTAAACGATTATATTTGTAAAAGTGTTGTTTAACAGATTCTAGACTCAAATAAAATATTTATTACTGAGGATGTAATTTATAAAAATGCAACGCACAATTAATGGATAAAGAAAAGAAGATAATATGGCTAACTCAAAACTAAATTTAAAAAGTTGACTTAAAAAGTACACAGTATTTTGATACAACATTTTGAATTTTGCATTGTTTAGAATTTCTTTGATTTAGAATTTTTCTGCGTTCAGAAATGTTAGAGATATTACTAAAGATATCATTTTATCCTTGTTTAGCATTAAACCAGCATAAAATATTTTTCTAATGCTTCTGAACACAGCCTTCTAGAATGGCAATCGATTTATCGAAGAAATATTTCGATACAAAAATGTTTAAAAAAACTATATTAACAAAATCTTATTGTTTAATTTTAGAAAATTCGAAATGTACAGCCGAATGAAAAGTTAAATAACGAAAAAACCTTCGAGTATATATTAGGGGTACTCAAAATTACGGGTACCCTTCGGGTCGGGTCGAAAATTATTTTTCGGGATCGGGTCGAAACCCGAAAGTTCGTAATGTTCGGGTACCCGAAACTTACGAGTACCCAAAATCGGGTCAAGATCCGAAATCGAGTCGGGACACGAAATTGGTTGGGTCGAGTCGGAATCCCAAAATTTTATAAATTTCAAATACTCGGATCTAAAGTCAAGCGGTCAAAGATCTAAATATTTTATACATTGAGGAAATTAGTAAATTTTAATAATTATTTGTTTGAATATTGCCTCAATAAAATTTTTCCCGAATGTAAATATGTATTTATTTAGTACAAGAAGAGACTATTAATTTAACTATCATGTATTAAATGTGTTCCATATTACCCTTTTCTCCTCTATTAAATAATGAGAATATACTTTTTAATAAAACTATACAAAATTTCTTCATGTAAGCAAATTACGTTTATTTAATGCTATAAAATCTCAATTTCAACAGAGGAAAGCACCCTCTAACTACCCACCCCTCCGAAAACGGCACCGCCGTATTTCTTGGAAACTAAAAATTGCACTGTATTAATACTGCTAAAAACATGATTTACTTAGATAATTAAAGAAATAAAAACACATAGTTCATAGATTCATAGCTACTTTTTACATAAAATCTGCCAAAAATTAATTCTTGAAAAACAAAAAGTAAAATTTGCACGATTTTATTGCAAATTGCATAGTTGAAACAATGGACATATTATAAAGAAATATTAAATCATTTTATGTTTGTAGCTTTTTAAAACTGTGTTGCTCACATTTTTCTCTTTCATGTTTTCCTTGTCATATGGTTTGAAAGATAAAATCGCTATGCAGTGCAAAGTGGACTATCTCTCTCGGTGAAAATAAACAATACTTAATTACAAAATCTCCTACTACAATGTTGAGATATTCAAGAATTTTTTCATATTTTTTTAATACTTTAAGGTAGAAAAAAATGCGATGACAAATCTATTAAAAAGGCGTCAAAATACCGTACAAAATAAATTTAGTTTTTAATTTTATAAACTTTATTGTTTAATAAATAAAAATGTATTTTCTTACTCAATTTATCAATTTATTTTACAATAAACTCCTTCTTTACAGAGCCGTGTTTAAATTCTGCTATTACTACCTAGGATATCAATTTTGGAATCCTATTTCTCGGATACTCTTTTTGGATTATGTTGCACAAGTATTAATTATTACAAAATAAATAGTATTATAAAAATTGCTATACTGTCCAATAGAAGATACTTTTTAATTTGTATTTATGTTTTTAAAATTTTATTTTTAGTCTTTGTTTAAGGAATATATAAAAACAAAATGGGATGCTTATAGTATTGGTGACTTTCCTCTAACATTTTGAAAATAAAGATATTCTCAATAAAAAAAAAAAAATGTTTTTTAAGTGGTTTTTTTATCATATCACAAGATAATACGATGCATATACAACACAGATATAAAGGGCATGCGTGCTATCAAAATCGTAAAAGAATTGCGTGAGGCAATTTTTATCGTGCAGTGGGAACTTGTTGAATAAAAATCGCAGGGGATTTGTATCCGTACATGTAATAAAACCATGCAACAATGATATACGTAAACAGATAACATGCGGATTCTCACACTTAAATTGATATCACGCTTACCTCCAATGGCGACTGCGCGATTTTAAGAACAATCTGCGTACACGACATGAACATTTCGTGCGCAGTAATTTTTCAGAAGAATTTTCTACACTCACGCGCGAAGTTTCATTCGCGAAAATTACGAAAGCAAGCAGACCAGGAAATTTCCCAGGTGTATTTAAGCTTGGTTGTTACGCGAACTTTTTGTTTAACACGAGACGATTACTTTGAAACCGTACCTGATACTCGTGCTCCAAATGAATGATTAATGGTACGATTTAATATGGAAATACACAATGAATAATAAACACGTATACACAGTACAAGAAAGATAGGAGTCGAAAGAGCCGAAATGACAACGTGAATAAATGATGCGATTTTGCGCGGATTAAGTTTGAAATAGTGGTATGGATGTACCCAGGATTCTTTTTCGGGCGATATTTTTATTAATTCTATTATAACATAAATGACAATGTTTTGCGTTAATGAGCTGCACATTTTGCAACTTAGAATCTCCTCGTTTCTGATTTTAAATAGGAAAAGCATCAATTTATAAATCATAACTTTTCATTTCTTTTGCCTGAAAAAAGTATAAACAAAATAGAGTTATTAAAAACGAAATGTGTAGTTATTTAATTCTAGCTCCTCACACATATTTTTAGTTATCTTCCTTCTTATCTATGGGTTTTGTGGGACTCTGTGACTTTGACATACTATATCCCTGAACAGAAAGCACATTTTTTTGCTCATAATATATGAAATCAATAGTCTGGTAAGCCTCCTCCGAGTCTGATAAAGGTGAAATTAAAAATATTTTATTTTTAAGTAATTACAATAAAAAAAAATTATGTCGCAAAATTCGCAAAAAGTGAGTACTTTGAGTAAAAAGATTTCAAATTTTTAAATTTTAACTTAAAGCAAAAAAAACAGTGGAATTTTTTAGTTGACCATTTAAACTAACAAAAAAAAAATAGTTTGATACAAATCGTTCCAAAAAGTTTAATTATTTGAAGAATTGAAAATAGATTTTAAAAAATTGACAAATCATAATTGTACACTAATGAGTAAAATTTCATTATTTGAACAATATAAAACGATAGATAAAGGATTATAATAAATAAATATTATTATTGTGTATATAATTAATTAGCGCGGACCTCAAGGAGACTTCAAAAATTTCATATACAGTATTTGTGTGCGTTAGCATACAAAAGGCGAAAGAATATTACAATGCACGTAATAATGCGTTTACATTACAATACATAGTAATAATCTTTACAAATAATGCCTGTGTATAAATTACATTACATCATAATAATTTTTTTAACTTTACAATTTCATGTACTTACTTTTATACTATTTGGAACTAAATAAACGTATATTTAATATAAAAATAAAGGGTTATCCAGAATGCCAAAAACTTACAAGTTATCCATACAAGAATTTCAGGTATCCTTTTAAAATTTTCATGCATTCTCACATTAAGAACAATAAAAAAAAATGTGCCTGCAGGCTTATCGTATCTATATGGATGATTAACCCTCAGCTGACACATTATATTGGATTCGATATTTTACCACACATGGGTACGTCATCTGACCATTTTCAATTGCGCATATCTTTGTATGTAATGTATAGAATTTGAACAATTTCTCTTTTAATCGATATGCCAAAAGGTCAAAAAGAAGAATGAATAAGTGCAAAAATCGAGAAATTACATATATTTGAAATAATCAGGAGAGAAAGAAACATACTCACTCGTGAAAAAACGGTTATTTTTTAAATTTATAGTTTTGAAAGAGCAAAACATTAGAAAAACTTTTTTAACAGATTTTGAAAGGTAATTGAACATACGTTAAGAGAAAAATATTGTTTTGGGACAGTGTCGAGATCTTGGATAATGAGAGTCTCTTAGTAAAAGGCTAATCTCCGAAATAATTTTTATAAAATTATAGAACAACAGTTTAAATTCTCAAACAGATACTGAATTTCTACATAACGGATATGTAGCGCTACTTAATAATATTAAAGACCGAGGTTAATGTTTGTTTTGTTTTGTTGACTGGATAAGTTACAATTGCTTATTAGGAGGCTTTAGGCCGACATGTAATTATTTTGCGAGTTCAGTACAGTTTGTTCCTATGAACTGACAAGTTACAATGACGAAACTACGTCATAATTATAAAGTTTTGATTAATGTGACTGGTAATTTGATATTGTGCGTGGTTCCCTTTGGGTGAGTAATTCAGCGTGTGAAGAATCAGTGAAGTGAAGCCCATTTACACCTTGTGCTTAATTAACACAATGAACGCATTATTCCGCCTTTGAGGGAAATGTTACTGAACAGTCAACCAGCTCTTAAGTTTTGAAACTGGTCGATTACCCAGCTGCGCGGGGAGAAACCCGCATACGGAAATATGTAACGTAATTTTTTGGTAGCTGAGGAAGACTCGAAGTGAACTCGAAACGTTCCACATTGTGTGAAGAAAAATAAATTGTTTAAAATTGTGTATAAACAACCGTGACATACTCTTATTAGCCTATATATTTCTAATTTAATGACAATTTGAGAGTATTACATTTCGATGTTATTTTGATTGAAAAATAATGTTATTTTAATTATTTTTAAAAAATTTATTTATTTTGCCAGGTGAAGTTAGGTGGTTTTCAGCGTAAGAAAAGATGAGTTGTTAGAATAAATCATTTGTTTTCGATTAAAAAACTTAAAAAAACAAAATATTATATAATGTACTTTATTATAAATATTATTTATTTAATTAGAACATTTGCAACAAATTTTTGCAGTATATTGCTTACACGTCGGTTTGTCACATTTCAAACACTTGTACGATGTTTTTTGATCAAAAATAGACGGACATAAGCATCTTTTTGGTTTGGTCATTTTATTTTCTGCCAATAACTCGCAAAAATCTTGAACTTCAAAAATGTCTGTATAACCTAACCTAAGAAGCTTCCAATTTGTACACGCTTACAACGTTGAAGAAGTAACAATGCATCAGAAATAGCTTGATGAGAGCTACAGTTAGATCTCGTATATAATCTTTGCGAAAGTTTTTCGGATTATCTTTCAGTAAATTATGAATTATGAACGAATTGACGCTAACCCGATCTAACATTCTATAAAAATATTGTATAGGCCATCTACGCGTCTTTCATGCAATGGAGAAATAGTGACATTTTTTATCAAAACGCAGAAATCAGTCTCTTGTTGGTTAAAGTAAAAAAATAAAATAAAATATTATACAAAATGCTATTAATCAAGTTATATTTGCTTGTTAAAGATAAATCTAACTTTTTTTTATTGACGATACGTACGTTTCTGACACAATAAGTGTAGTACGCTCGTAACTTGAAAAAACACGACTGTGTAAAATTTCCATCAATTCTCAGAGACTGCTATGGGGAATCAATAGTGGGGATATTGATAGAAATATTCCCGGACTTTTGTCCCTTCAACCTTTACGGTTTATATAAAATGCCAAGCATTTTTGTAAATAGCCCTGGTGTCAGACGAGACTCAGTGTGTCAGCTGAGGGTTAAAGTTTTTTTTAAACCTCAATCCTAGTCTTTATATTATATTATAAAAAAGTAGTAATGTAAATCGTTCAGGGTACGTCAGATCCATGTGTGAAGAGCTATTATCGTTATTATTATTATTACACATAAAATATTTATAATAACTTTTTTAGACAAATTTAATCAAATTCAGAAAAGAACATAGAAATGTCTTATATATAAAAAAATATGCTAAATATTATTAATAATGCGATATTAAAATAAAATTAATTTAATAAAAAAGAAAGAATAAGGCAAAGAAGATTTGATAAAATTTACAAAATTAAAAAATTTCTATTAAGAATAAACTTACTACTATCATGTTGTTGTAATATTCAATAATGTAATGTTTTCATATATCTCGTATTTAATGCTGTATATATCGATATGAACAAATTTTAATCATGATTTAGAGACAATATTTTTCAAAATTTGTATCCTTGTTTTAAAAAAATCAAACAATTTTTTGTTGAAAATATTTATGCGATATAATTTTAAAACTACACATTTCAAAAATACTCTTAAAAACTACATTTTTAAATACTTTAATGTTTCTCGCTTACAAGTTATGTGACAATATTTTCCCAAAATTTAACACATCTTCGGGATTCACAGTAATATCTCTGTAAATCGAAGTAAGAGCCATATTGTTCAAATAATTTTTTGCCATTGTATTGCGCAATAATTTTTTAATCATTTAAATTTACTCAGAGTCAAAAGTTGTATTTTTTTATAATTTCAAATAAAAAAAATAAATAAAAATTTCGGAAAATTTGTATTTCCAAACTTTCTCTGGAACATGTCCATAATTATGGGTAACCATCATTTCATCGTGCTTGATTATATGTATAATGAATATATAAAACTTTTGGATATTGTCCGGTAGAAAATACACATACACAATTCTATTAATGAATTTAATTTATTATTTAGATCCACGAACATGCCTTCAGTCATGTAAAAAAAATATATTATAACGTAACATAAAACGTGACAGCACTATAATTCTGAAAAATTGATTCAAGTTGAAAAGCAGTTTGTACATACTAACCGATAGAATAAATTTTTAATTCTCTGTCTTTGAAGTAATAATCTTTAAAATAAACGCTTGTATATAAATTATATTTTTTGTTAAAAATTTTCCGTACCGGCAAAAACTTTTTATACTATATAATTATTATAATTTATACATATATATATATTTGTATAGAATAATGTATGAATATATATATAAAATGTTTATATATATTAAAATAAGTATGATATAATTATACATACTTTATATATAATTACATATAATTATACATAAAAAATAATTTCCTGGATCATTTACCACTATTCAAAAATTAATTATGTGAACATTAAGTATGATTGTTATATTAAAATATTTACGTGTATCAATATTTCATGTTTATACACTTTTCAAGTTGATTAAAGTTGAACGCTAATCAAATTGTAGCAAATGGCTAAATTAACTTATACGTTTTCCAAATAAGCGTAGGCGAGCTTTTATGACCTTTGAATCGCCATTGCCGATCGTAATGCCCTAATCGAGTTAAAATGCAGTCAGAAGGATGCACTATAATAAACATCGTAAACTATGTTTTTTATACGTCTTTTATTTATCAAGAAAATATTTTTTGTGTAGGTATTCCGTACCCGTGCAATTATCTTATTTAATTTTAATAAACCAGCACATGATGAAATATTAATGATGTCAAAAGTACGTATTTTTATGACCACTAATGTTAAGTGGCCCATAATGTACGTCTCTTTTACGTAAGTTTAATGTCGTCTTAATTACGATATCCATTATGATATCTATATAACGTCTCAAATATAGCGCATAGCATAATATCAGATAGTTTGTTACAAATTGTATATAATTTTATAAATAAAAAAAAGGAATATTATTTCATTTTTTTATAATAATTCAGTAAATATTAATGCGACACAATTCTAACCAACGTCAGTTTATTAGCCATCTAGTTCTACGAGTTCTTCTTTCAGGTCAGAAGTTCATCAGGTAGAACGAACATAATTCACACTTTACTGAAGAGGGGAAAAAAGATGCGTTTATGGAATATAGCAGAGAGATCGTGGAATACCAACAACTAATTTTTTATATAATTTTTTTAAATAATTTTTTTTATTTAAAAAACTTTTGAATAAAACTTAAACTTTTTGAAATAATTTCTTTACTTTTAATAAACATTATACAACTACATTAAGATTAATTGTAAAGTCAAAAAAGAGATCCATGGCGAACGGTCATATTTCAAAACCACAGCTTACATCTAACACGACCTTATTTGCCGAATTCATACACACATTACGGTACACATTAAAATCAATAATATTATTTAAAATTGACATTCAAGACTTTTAAGGTAACAAAAACTTAAAAAATTAACAATAAATTGCATTTATGAGAAACAGTAATACCGATCAAAAACAGTTATTAGTATTCAACATTTTTCGATTTGAATTTACAAACACGTACAAGATTTCCCAAATTGCTACGCACCGAAATGTTTTTCCGTACTTAAAGCAAATTTTTAAGAAGAACCTTAAATATAATATCACGAAATTAAATTGCTAAACCAATTTAATTATTTTTTGATGCTTGTACGTATCTCTACTATCTCCCCTAATCCTGAAAAAGCTATAAAGAAATTATTACGAAAAACATTATCTCGACCAGGGTTTGAACCTGGATCCCCCAACTAATCAGGAAGAATGTCTTTGCCAGTTTGACCATCTAGGCACTTGGTAATGTTTATTGCAATGTTAACCGATAATGTGAAATGAGCGTTATTTTCAGCAGATGCGCAACAATACAAATAATCTTAATATAACCATGAAGTGTAACAACTAATTAAATTAACGAGAAACGGCAATACGGTCAAAAGCATGATATTACATTCAAAGTTCTTCTTAAAAATCTGTGTTTTCCGGAAAAACAATTTGGCAGTTTGGAGAATGTTTATGAATGTTTGTGAATGTTTGTAAATGTTTGTGAATTTCTATAGAAAATTGAGTACTAAGAATTGCTTTCGACCGGTATTGCCGTTAATCTCATTAATTTAATTTGTTGTTACACTTTCTAGTCATATTGGAATTATTTGTATTAAAAAATTAATATGTAAAATGCTTCTCAAAATTATGTAAAAAATGTAAATCTGTTACCTGAAATCTTATAAAAACACAGGGAACACTAATGACCAATAATCGTTTTACAATGTCTAAATAAATTGTAACGAAGTAATTTTAACAGCTGCTTTTAGAATTCAATGCGAGTTATATAAGATATTATGATATTTTATATCAGTCTAGATATATTCCACGATCACTGTTTTTCCTCTATAAAAGCTACATTTTATCAAAATATTATCATTATATTTAACCTTTACAATACCATGCTTAAAACGGGGTTTCATCTTTACCATTTTGGGTATCTTGGATTTGTTTATTTTTTCACTTATTTACCCAGCAAACACAGTTACATAACGGCAATGTTAATAAAATAAAATTGAAAGTAACACGCAATATAACATGCGCGTTACATGTAATGTCCATGTTAGTTGTAATTTCCCACTCATAAAAAAAATAACAGTTACATAACAGTTATATCATATTTGTTATACAGCCCTGCCAAAAATGTACGATTAAAACCGATAAAAAAAAAGTAATCCGAATCGATCGGGATTTCTGCACCGAAAATATAATATTAAAACCGATCGAAAATAAGAACCCAATCGAAACCCAGATAGATTTATTAAAACAAAATACATTAATGTAAATGTAAGTAAATGTTTAACTTACAAAAAATATTTCTTGTATCCTTTACGTTAAAAAGGATTAAAAAAAGATTAAATTTGAATTAAACATTTCATTTATGTACAAAATTAAATAACAATACAAATTGTTATTTACACATAAAAATACACATATAAAAATACACATAAAAATACACATATAAAATTTTATGTGGAACAGCCTTCCACACACACACATCATGTTTGAAAAAAGTGAGAACGAGTATTTGTTTCGAGGTTACAATAAGCAGCCCCTAAAAGTCTCACTGAAGTATGAGCTGGGGAGTCGGTTGCCATGGCGCCTAGATATAACGCATGTGGCCGCACTCGACTCACGAGAAAATCTCCCACGGCGTGGCCACCTAGTGGTGGCGCCAAAACTCACTTGTTAAATCCATTTCAATTCGAAATTACAGAATTTCATAAATTATAATTAAATCAAATTTTAATGCGATGTGACACGTTGAGACGCTAACAATTCTTATGTACCATTTTTAAATAGATATTTTGATGACAACACTATAAATCACGTTAACAAATTTGTAAAATTGTCCAAAAGCTATGTTTTTTTTTGGCAATTAATAATTCTTGACAACCGTCAAGAAAAAAATGGTTTCCAAATAATTTTATAAATTAGTATAATAAAAATGATGTACAATGTTATTTTATCAAAATAGCTTTTTATTTAAAAAATAGCACGCAAGAATTTTCAGCGTTTCAGCATATCATTTCTCGCTACTAATGTGAGGATTTTGAAACGTGGTCGCTGAGAGTATTTAGGAGTCTTAATGCAAATAAATTAAATTTTTAAAAAACTTTTATATTATGCATTACACTTAAATAATTCACGAAAGCGATATTAAAATCAATTACGATTCGTATATAATTAAAACCGATTACTTTTTAATCCGCTCGTGGATTGGATCGATTAAAACAGATTAAAATCAATTAAAAAGAATTCCGTTTTAATCGGTTTTAATCGCACATTTTCGGCAGGGAGGAGTCGTATTAATAATTCAGTTTTATAACAGATATATTATTAAAATAAAATGTTTGTTGTATAAACCTGATAAACGGCAGTTATATGACTGTTATAAGTTATTGTGTTGTAACATCAACAATTCAATTTTACATAACTACAATATTGCTAGAATGTAAAAATTCATTATACATATAACGTGACACACACAAGTTATATAACTATTATTTTCTGTGTTTGCTGGGTAAAATGGTTAAAAAAATATTTAAAAATTCACGAACATACTTTCAGCTTTCTAAAACATGTTAAAACTTTACTTTGAAAAATAATAATATGTAATATATAATTTAATAATTTAATAATCCATCGAACTTGTATGAAACTTGTATGAACAGTAATCAATCGAACACGAAATATCCAGAATAGTAGGAAAAAGATTAATATATTATATTCAAACAGAAAAATAACAGAAAAGTTATTCCAGATGCTATTTTATATATGTAAAAATTGTTAACTGTAACTTTATGTTTACACGTATAAAAATAATATATTTTTATTTTTTTGGCAACTCTATTGAGCTGATCTATTAAGATATATGTTCATTATAGGCCGGTATTCAGAATGCGCTTTTAAAAATGTTAGTACGTGTTTTTGTCACTCACTCATTCACTCACTCACTCACTCTCTTTCTCTCTCTCTCTCTCTCTCTCTCTCTCTCTCTCTCTCTCTCTCTCTGTCTGTCTGTCTATTTTCGTCTTTCATTTAATATATGATGAAACTAAATTGACAAAAACACACTTTAACATCTTTAGAAATGTGTTCTCAGTATAAATCTATAATTCAACATGAAGTATCAGTTCCCGTAAGATTACAGATGTCAAATAACATTGATGACGGTCCTAGCTTTGTTAGGTGATCAATAAATATAAGTATGATTTGGGAGAGGTTATGTCCGCTTGGGAACACCGTAAATTCTTTTTTCTGAATGCTTTCTTATTCATAATTTTGTCGTATACATTCTGAAATGTGATGATAATAAAATTTATTTTATTTGTAACGTATACAGAGTGTTTTTTAAAAAGCACTCACTAATTATATAGTGTTATTCCTTGCTAAAAACTGAGTTGAAAAGCCCTGAACATTTTTTTCTATAACGCTTAATAAAGCAGTAATTATTGAGTAAAGCTAAACCAATCAACGCTGTCCTTTAGATAAACCATACTTCGGTGAACTGCGCGTCTGATGGTATACGTGAGCGCTCGCCGCTACCTTGATAGTTGCGTTCTAACTTTGTAACTTTGCACTACCGATACCGTAAAATATTCTTACGCGTCGTGATGATGTAAAAAATTTTATTTTACATTCAAAATTATAATCCTTTCGTTAGAAGCATTTTCTTACGTCCGAAAATTTCGACAAGAGATCAATTTCTCGTCAAAACGTATAAGATTACATGTGATGCTTACATAAAAAACCAACAATTTTTTTCGCTTACACAAATTATTTCAAAAATGTTCTTTATAAATTTGAAACTCTGTGCGTTCTTTTACAAATTTCTTAAAACATTATTTAAAGCATAATTTAAACGAAAACTAACAAGCAAAAAATTACATATTCTATGGAAAAGAACGCACACAGTTTCAAATTTATAATTAAAGAACAATTTTGAAGTAATTTGGAAGCGAAAAGATATAGATTTTTAATGTAAGCGTTGTGTAATCTTATACGTTTTGACAAAAAAACTATCTCTATCTCTTGTTGAAATTTTCTGTAAGAAGATGCTTCTACCTCATCAACAATCAATGTTTTTTAAATATTTATTCTTCATTATAACGTTTTTTAAATAGTTAAAAAACATTTAAAAACTATTATTTCCAGATAGGGTAACAGAAGAAATATAATTTTCAATGTAAAATAAAATTTTTTGTATCATTACGATGCGTAAGAATTACGGTATTGGCAGTGCGAAGTTGTAGAGGTAATTAGCAATGTAGTGGCGAGCGCTCACGTATGCCACCAGGTGCGCGATTCACTGACGTATGTCTATTTAAAGGACGGCGCTGATTGGATTAACTTCACTCAATAATTACTGCTTTATTAAGCATTATAAAAAAAAAATTGAGACTTTTCGACCCCGTTTTTAGCAAGGAATAACACTATATAATTAGTGGGCGCTTCTCAAGAAACTGTATATTTTATCGAAAATAATGTCATTAGACGAACCTAAATGATGTCATCGATGTGTAATGCTTCGATGTTATTTTTACATTCCATTTACGTTTTATTTTGGTCATTAATAACTAATGACGAGAAACTTTCAACATTGTCAGAAACATAGCTTCACAAGTTGGTGCATTCTATGATCGAGTGTTTTAACTACTAAGAAATATCTAACTTTTATTTCATTAATAAATAATATTGTACACATATAAACAACAATTTGTGAAGAAAAATTTTAATTTTTAAACTGTGAAAGAACTCTAGTTCTATTTTATTCTTAAAAAAATAATTAATTCCATTTAAAAAAATTATATTTTATAACTCACTCTCTCTCACCCTCTCTTTCTCTCTCTCTCTCTTTACACACACACGCACGCACGCACGCACGCACATACATATATTACTCTATATCTCTTATACTACTTATTTTAATTTTAAAGTACTTTTGTACTTTTTAAATTTTTTTACGTACAGGGAGAAAAAGAATTCAATAAGATTTGTATAGGACTCATCGTATTAAAAATAATAAGTAACAAAAACGAGAAATGTGAGTCAGCTTGAAAATTGCGCAAACATAGATAATAAACAAACTTTAAAATATAAGTCAAAAGTAAGCGTATATCGCACCACTTCATAAATATTGATAATTGCACCTGACGCGTTTTAATTCATATTTGACTCATTTTTAATGGTATTAAGTCATACTTGAAAGGTCATTTTTTAGAAAAAAAAAATTATTAATAATATTTTTATTCTTTTTGGAAAATATTTTTCAGATTTAAAAATACGTAATAGGTAAGAAATTAATATAATATTTCACCTATTATACAGAAATAAAATTTCTAACATTCAACAATGTCAAAACTATTTTTCTGTTTCTAACATGTTTTCAAAACGTTTTCTTTGAGCAATATGTATTTACTAAATATTGTTTTTTAGCATTAATTAAAAGAACAATTAGTTTCAATTAATTTTAATTTTGTGATATAAAACATTTTTGAACAATACATTAATACAATCGATTGACACTCCTATAAGTATTATAATTAATTAAAGCGTATAGTATAAATGTTGCTAACATGTATATATATCAGACCGACCTCTTGACATGCAATTCTGATGATAGACTGGATAGCAGAGAAGTGATACATCAAAGGGCAAAGGATTATGGTTTATGTATAGTAGCCTCGATGCGTGGTATCGATCACACTTCGTTTTCTTTTCCGCGCTAACACAGTCCACTATATTATAATTAGACGATATGTACGCGCCAGTATGCGTTTAAGATGAAAGTTAAAATGGTGAATTGCTTAACACGTCAATCGTGTGTAATTGCAAAAAACTTCCAGCGAATTGATCTATAAAATAGAACGACCTGTGTGTACGTGTCTTTTTTTTTACGTCTGCTGATTTCCGTCGCATGACATAACGCAATAAATTAGACATAATTTATTCAAAAGTATTCATTCACACTAAGTAGATTTAAATTTATTACAGTATAAATACGCAATAAAAATGCAGTAAAATACGAATGTTTGAGGATATCTTTCTGTGCTCTTATTTCAAATTTTATCATCGATTTTATTTATAAATAGGATTTTCCTTTATTTTCTATTAAAAGAAATAAAAAATAGAAGAGAAGGAGACCACAAATGTTGGTGTTCCACAGAATTAAAAAAAATTCAAAACAACGCAAAAATAACTAAAGAGTATAATTATAAATAGTAAATGTATTAATAAATTATATGTTTACATTTGTACACAGACATAATTCACACATTCTGTGATATATAGTTTCAAACTCGTTTGTAATCATTTGTGAAGATTAGTTTCATATAATTAGCATTTATTTTCTAAAAGTTAATAATTGCAATAGTTTACTTTTCAGACATTTTCTCTTTTCTCATATAATGAGTACAACTAAATTGTCCTTTTTTTTCTTAGTAAATACTTACTTCGATCCTCCCAGTATCTTGCCAAAAGGTCCGCCAATCCCCCATATTCATTTTGTTGCAGCATGTTCGGTCCAGCCTGTAAACAAAGGAAACTTTTTAATTGTAGCCACAAGCTTTTTATACATAGTTTGTACTATTTATTGCCATTCTAACAAAGTTCCAGCTACAAGCATCTTGCTTATGTTATTAATAACACGACTGCGTTCGCCAATTACTACTCTTTGCATCTATGTTAAGTTTGTTAAATATTAAAGAATGTCGCAACAGAATCTACATTATCTTAATTAACTTTATTATTAATATTTTAAAATAAAGTTAGATAGAAATATCATTTAAGGTAGAAATTTGATATCGAATGTTATTTTCAATTCTTATGAGAAAGATTACAAAAATTAAAAATTTTTAAATCTAAATAAATAAATAAAAAATTTATTTATTATATTTAATATTAATAATATACAATATTTAATATTAAATATTTAATAATTATATAAATTACAAAAACATATTTTATATTTCTCTCCGATTTACAGTAAAATGTTTGAACCTATATGTAATTTACAATTAATTTTTTGTATTCTTAATTAACATTAATAGAATTACCAAAAAATTCGAAACCTTTAGTCTTCTTTGTCATCATAAATAATTTTAATAAAGTAATTGCACGGTGTGTTCTTTAAAATACTTATGTTACAACATAAAGAAGTATTTAGCTTTGTATTTCTAATTAAAGTTGTAGAATATATCGCGTGGCTTAGCTTTATATATTTTATTTGAATGTTATATGTTTGCATTTTATTCTTTACACAAATTCGAATCTATTACAATAAATTATTTATTCTTAGTGGAAGTTTAATTATTTATTTCGGCTCTGTCTATCCGTTAGCATGATCGAATAAATACTATATAATAAAAAACAAAAAAAAAATGTAAAAATCAACTTTCAAGTGCATTAAATGGAAACCTTAAGATTACGCGTATAAGAACTATATGTTAAGTTTTCGTCACGACGGCATCACACGCTCGACCTTATCGCAGATGCTTATTGCACTTGCCGCGGGGTTGCGAGTTACATTATGCTAATTAAAACTTCATCGTACGGTACTCGACCTTACATTACGGATCGAATCTACCGTGCGATGTTTTCCTTTGCATATCAGGTGTATTATAAATTATTATAGCACAATTATATTTTACAGCATCAGCCATATTAAAAAATGCATTATGACGGTTGTGCGTATTCAACAAATTCCTTGGCTTCCACATTATTTTCTCGCTTTTGTAATATACGATAATAATATTTTTCTTTCACGTTTTCTCTTACAAACTACTTTCTTACTACGCTTCATATACAGTAAAAAGAAAAAAAAGAAATTAAAATTGATATTGCATTAATAGATGCACATAATGACTTATTGGCAGTATGTTTAAAATCAGTTTATTGATGGACCCGAAATCAACGTTTTGTGCCAAAACTGGTAAAAGCTTTTTTTTCGCTCATATATGAGTCATTATGAATAAACTGGTTAAAATCCATTTTATCGAGGGTAAAGGTTGCAATTGCCAATTTTATAAAATATGATACACGTAGCTAATATACGTATATACTGGTCCCTCTCTCGATTTTCACGTATCTTTTTTTTTATTTTTCTACACAATTAAGAATCGCGTAATCAGTAAAAAATAAAAAAATTGTCAATAGTTAAATTGTTATTTAACTTTAGGATTTGGTGAAAACTTTAGGAGACTTGGAGACTTCTAAAAGTCTTAATATTCCTGTTTATAATTGCTTCGCTTAAAATTAATATTATTCTTGGTAGGACTTAAGCGTCCTTTGTTAGACCTTGTAAGGCAAAATAACCCTGAATGCAACATCCGTGAACTACAGATCGATATGTTACTGTTGTAACAGCTCGTCATTATGTCATTTACTTAACTCGCACTACTAATTGCAAGGGTTAAGGCCGACGTTATATCAGAGATCTTGCATTTTCACTCGACGCTTTTTCCTTCTCGTCGCAAAGTTCTTCCATTCTCATCCGCTTATCGTCCGCTTATCGTCCGCTAGCAATATTATTAGTGAACATTCGACAAACGAGTTAGTGAACCAGAAGCTTCGCGTTACGCAACACGAACGATCGATGTATTTTTTCTCTCTTTTTTCTCTTTTTCTCTGTTTCTTTACTTTCTTCAGTAAAACGACGCGTTTTAACAATTTAATCGAATTTTACAAAAGGACTTTTCATTTCGAGGCCTTCCGAAGCAGCAATAATTTTCTACAACGTACCAGGATGGTACGCAAAGAGAAGAGAAATGAAATTTCGCGCGCGCGCGTGTACATTGCGTGTACAAAACGCTGGAGAACGGAAATTTTATGGATTTAATTTCATTCTTAAAACGAAACGTCGCTAACATCGATAGTACAACTTTGATCGTGCTCTGATAAAATTTCATCACGCACCATTACTTACTATAATAACACGCGCAGTTATTGGT
Organism: Solenopsis invicta; assembly: GCF_016802725.1. Taxonomy (NCBI): domain Eukaryota; kingdom Metazoa; phylum Arthropoda; class Insecta; order Hymenoptera; family Formicidae; genus Solenopsis; species Solenopsis invicta. Next base: position 7,772,886 of record NC_052664.1, on the reverse strand, counting down.
GAGTGTTCCTATAATAGTTAGGTTGACAAGTTAATGAAGTTTTGATCCATTTTAAACAAATATTTGATAACCAATCGACGAAGATTTTTTTTTCAGAAATATAAAATAGTGCTAATTTATTTGTAAAATTTGTATGCATGAAGTAGAACAAAGAATATTGAGAAAAATAAAAATTCCATTTTATTTTAGAGTAGAAGTTGCAATTGCCAATTTTATGAAATATGATACATGCAACTAATATACCTACGAATATACTGGTCCCTCTCTCGATTTACACGGAATTCTACATGGTTTTTTTTTAAATATTTTTACGCAATTGAGAATCGCGTAAATGGAGTCTGTATAAAAAAAATGTTAGGGAAAATCCCACGTATAAAAATATTTAATCTAATCGTTATTCTACTATGAATACAAAGTGTATCAATACACTGCAAAACATATCCGCTCTAAATATGACGGAAAAAGTGACTTTTTTCCACTCTGTATGTAAACAAATGATCATTTGTTTAAAGCCGACAACCTAACTTAACCATAGCAACTCGCAATATGGCGACTCGACTCGTCAATCGTCAATCGCCGATAATTCCGCTTTAATTTCACACTTACTTAAAGTGGAAAAAAGTCACTTTTTTTTGTCATATTTAGAGCGGATATGTTTTGCAGTGTACGTTTAGGAAAACGACAATGCTGATCAAAAATGAATCTTAATGATCAGTAATAGCTTATAGATAAATTTATATACACATCTACAAATTCCTTTAAATTGCGTGTTGTATATATGTTTACTAGACTATAAAACAGCTGTTAAGTAGAATCAACAATGTAATATCACAAAATTCATTTACTAATGATTTTAATAATTTTTGATGCCAACAAGCTTCTCTACAATCTCCTCCCGAAAACTGTAACAAAATTATTTTTGATCATTAATTGTATTATAAGATCCGTTTTTGACCGACATGACCATTTTCTTTATTTAAATGAAAAATTTATTTTACATATTTGCACAAAAACAATAATAATAAGTTAAAAAAAAAACAAATGTCAATTTTTTGTCATTATTATTGTACTTCAAAGCAGTCAACCACCCAATCAGCAGACAATGTTTTTTTTATTTGTACTTAACTATACATTATGTATAATTTAAATAACGAGAATGACTGTGTCAAAAGCAGATCTAGTGCTCAATAATAATTTTTTAAATAAATTTACAAAATCCCTCAAACTGCGCGCCGCATACTTCTCGGATTTAAAACGTAACTTTTAAGAAGACCTTTAGTTCCTCGACGGTCGAACTGGCTAAGACATCTGCACAAAATGTAAGAAGATCCAGGTTTAAACCCTGACCGAGGTAATATTTTTTGCAATAAAGTCTTTATAGTTTTCGGGATAAGGAGTGGAGGGAGATCATGGAGATGCTGCTTGTAAGAATCAAAATTATTAAATTGATTAGCAATTTAATTTCGTGATATTATATGTCTGGCTTCTTAAAAGTTGTGTTTTGGCAAGTATGTGGTGCGCAATTTGAAAAATCTTATAAATTTTTATAAATTTATCTAGAAAAGTATTATTTAGCCCTAAGATCTGCTTTAGACCGATAGTCATTCTCATTATTTAAATTTGTTGATATGTTCCCTGTCATAGGATATCGTTTATATTGTACAATTTTTTGTAAAAATAATATTTATTAAATGTATATAAAATATTTATTTAACAATTTCATGTTTATTTTATATTAATTAATTATTTAAAGTAATAATTTAAAAGAACATTTACATTTATTAATTTAATAACCTTTTGCATTTTAATTACTTGTGATGACACGGACTCAAAATAAACTTAAAAAATCCAAACTTTTTAATTTTTAGAGTTTTTATGATCATACCCAGCAAACATAAAGTTACAATAATATATAATAATAAATATTAGTTGTAATTTCTCATTTAACAACAATCTAACTATTATTAATTGGAAAATTACAACTAATACTTTTATAACTGTATAATTTGATGTTTGCCGGATATCGATTCAAACGATATATAGTAATATGGAAAATTTGAACAGAACAGCAAATATAATTTACTGTACGAGATATGCTTAGAAAGTAATGCCTCACATTTTTTCTCAGTCAATAATAAAGATAAAAAAGTGAAATTTTATATGCTTCAAATTTTAAACCTTTCTTATTAGTGTGCAAAATTATATTTCAACAGCTGACGCAGATGTAGTTCTGTTAAAATGGCGTCTGTGAATGACTCGCATTACAAACAATGGTCTGTAAATGAATTTTTAAGTAATTGCAAAGGAAGAAACTGGCAAACATGCACAAACATTTGTGTGCTATGTACAAAATGCTGGAAGTTTGCAGTTAATTTATGCAGTGAGGATATAGCTGAACAGAATAATAACTGGTAGGTATATAGATATAAATGCATTCGTTTTTACGCTGGCGTATAAGTGACTATCATACAAGTCAATACGAATTATGTGTAAAGACAACATTTATATACAATATTATAAGTAAATTTACTACATTAAAAAAAATCAATTTATGAAAAAAAAGTGAGGTTTGACTTTTTGAGCACTTCTCATGTGATAAATGTTTAATGTAATCATAATACTTAATATTTTTTTGTTTTGTTTTATTGTTATCTCGTATTGATCACGATGGTATTTGATGTTGAAGACATATGAAATTCAAACATTTAATTTTTCCAATTTGAATAAAGTACTGCATTTATTGCTTTAAAGAATTTAAATAAATAGACAATTAAGATTAGAAATGAAAAAATGTTTAATGTTTGAAAAACGTTTAAGATTAAAAAAAAATAATTGTTTCATATTTAAGAAGTTTTTTAATTTTTGAAAACGCCTTATGTTTAAAATATGTCCTAATACGAATAATAATATTAATTTGTACTACTTACACTGTGTATATAAATATATACACATTCCACATGCGTGTGTGCGCGCGCGCGCGCGCACGTACACACACACACACACACACACACACACACGCACGCACGCACGCACGCACGCACGCACGCACGCACGCACGCACGCACGCACGCACGTACGCACGCACGCACGCACGCACGCACGCACGCACGCACGCACGCACACGCATATATAAAGATAAGATGTATAATTTTTAAATATTTTTAAAAATCGTCAAATGTAAAGAAGTTAAATATACTTTCAAATTTTACACAAATGTTTTTTAAACGTTTATCAAATGTCAGAAAAATATTTCTTCAAACGTTAAAATAAACGTTTTTTTTTTAATAAAAAAAACTTAATCTATTATTTTTAAAAATGTTTTTCAAATATTCTAAAAAACATTTTTGAAAACATTGTTTGCTGATAGAATAATCCAGAAAAGATCAAAATAATGTTATAAACACATTCAAGTAAGAGCTTTTAGTTTACAAATATAAATCCCATCGATTATTGCGAAAAGTTATCATAAAGATATTTTTTCACAATTTTATGTGCAACAATTTTGAAAGAATTCTACAATATATATATCATATGAAATGTTACAACAGAAATGTTTCTAAAATCTGTCATACTATATGCAATAAATTTGAAACTATACCTGCAGGCAGTACAAAAAGTGATTATGATATTAAAATGATGTGAAAATGGCTATTAATGACTCGAAAATGATTACTAAAGTAACTTTTCGATAAATCATGATTCAATGTTACATTATTTTGATGTACATATAACTTATTATTCTATTTGGTTTGTGATAATAATACCAAAGCAACAGATTGATACAAACATGTAATTGAACTATTGGACAGCAATAATAATGGATTAGCATATTTGTAATAGTACGTTAAATAGCAAATAGCATTTGCAATAATGCTTTAACTATAATATTTTTTTTTAATTTAAGAAAATTGAATTTGAATTTTTCAGAGGAAAGTTGATGAAAGTTATCTAAATATAAATTTTTTTTTATTTTATGTAATAAAATTCAAGTATATGAATGTCCCGTAAATAAAATTTAGATTAAAGCTTCTAGTTTTCGATACCATTTAACAACTTTGAAGAATATCAAATGATAATCTTGATTTCATCGGTCTTAAAATAAAATAGAAAAAGTTTATTTTTTCTTCATTATTTTTTAAATTGAATCTGCATTATTTTTTGCAAATAAAGTACAATATTCATTTTTAATGTATTATTCCTGAATTTGAATCTAAAATAATTCAAAATTAACTGATAATATTTAGATTACTCAAAAATTATCAAAATTGGTACTTTGACAAAATTGTATGCTTTTTACAAATAAACTTTTGATTTTTATTGGTATTTATACCTAAAAAATAAATATAGTATTAATATTGAAAGTGTATTATCCATAAGAGTTAAAATAAAAATTACAAAAAAGAAAAACTATTAAAAACTTTAATTATATAAAACAAAGTTTTGGAATATAATCAATAAACAGTTTTTTCATAACAAATCACTAAAAATTGAAGTTGACAAATAATGTTATCAACATTAGTTCTTAATCATTTTATTAGAATAATATAACTAATTAATTTATTTTTATTTTATATAATATATATATATATATATATATATATATATATATATATATATATATACACGTATATTTATATGCATATATTTTAGACATATATATTATATACATTTTTATGTACTTGTATATTATAAAAAAAATATAGAGCGGTGATGTATAGTAACTTTTGTATTGCGCGATTCGAATACAGAAATCACAATTGAACATACGCGTCAGATGTGATCCCTTGGTCATTCAAAATTATCTATTAGCCAACAAAATAGCCATATTAAAGTAATTTATACTTTTTCCTAATTTCTTTATAATTTTAGTTCATTTCTTCACTCGTGACATTAGTATTAAATTGTAATAGTTTCCTTTAACACATGTGTTTCTGAGACAAAATTTAATAGACTATAAAATGAGAATGTTTTTTTGCAAGGTGATATGGGGTAAAGAAGGTTAAACGGGTTTTTGTTTGCCTCCCTAGAAGTGTCAAAAAATTCTATTTTTGAACAATCAATAGTTATTTTCATTAGAAGATGAAAAAAACTAACTTTCTATAATTGCGGATTTTCTAAATTTTGATTTTAAGTTGTATTTTTAGCTATTTTTCAAAAACAAAAAATTTTGGGATTTTAAAAAATGGTGGGATAAAGTGGGACCAAAAAAATTCAGTCAAAACATCTATAAAAACCAACTTAAATCGATATCTATGTTTAATCAATACTTCTAAATAATGAATAACTGAATATAGAGCAATAAAATTCTTCCCTCTCTCTGTAATGGCTATAGCATTTAAACTTATAATTCTTTGATGGTTCGCAGCTACTGTCACATTATAGTAATATTTAATATTAAATTTTTTCCCTATATAAGTAATAACATTCGAAGTAATTAATAAAATCACTTGATGTGCACTAATCCTTCAAGAAAACATGAAAAACCCACTTTCCTCCACAACATTAATTTGCACGCAATCATTCATTACCGAAACTAAATTAAGTTTCTACAACATTTTTTTTATTTAGAAAAATAATAGAAAAACGATAACTGCACATAACGTTCCTTTGTTGAACATTTAAAAAACTTGCTTAAATTACGAATATTATGAACACAATAAAAACTTTATGAAAATAACTTTCAAAATCGGTCTCGTACAGCAACAAAATGTTTGTAAACAAATTCCAATAGCTAATTGAAACATGAGCTGTCATGATAAGCAACAGATAACAGTTTTTTGTTTTGCTCTAAACTCACTACTACATAGAAATTTTGATGGCGTTCCACTTTACCCCACATCACCCTACTTCTGTAAGTAGTATTTGGAAAATTATTCATATCATTTCGATTAAATGATAAGGAATAGAGGAAAGTAAAGTACTGTGTGCAGCGAAATTGTGCACATCCTGTCTAACAATTGATCACAGCCACTCGTAGAGTAATTTTTTTGTTTGGACAGCTAATTAGCGACGTGGACAATCGTGTGTCACCCGAAAATATCTGATAATCTCACCTATGATACTTTAATATCACTTCATGTTTCGGTTGACAAACGGGTCAAACAGAAATCTTATCGGTTAAAGGAAATGAATCGTAGCTTGCAGACCAACACAATCAAGATAAGATGTATAAGTCGACAAAAAAAATTAATCCTTTGACTGTATGCGTGAATCTGAAACATATTTGACGCAATGGATCCATTCCAAAATAAGCATTAAACGCATAAAGTATAATTTATTTTTGTTGTTCATTGAATGTTAAACAAGGACAAATGTTTCATGCGTTTGATGCGCAAATTTGGAACGTATCCAATGTAACATTTTTTACGGTATGTTGCAAAAAACATACAAATTATTACAAAATATATAATAATATTATAAAAACTACTATACCATTTAATAAAAGACACTTTCAATTTTGTATAATATTTACATTTTTAAAGTGTTTTTTATCTTGCCCACAGAGCTACTCCATTTTATCCCATCCGTAAAGCAAAATGGGGAAAAATGCCTTTCTTAATTTATTATAAATGAAGTTTACAATTCTCTAGAAAGATTTTATTTAACGATAGTTATATTGAAAGATTGATATCCAAAAAATATTTAAGAAGTAAAACTGATTTGTTGATTATAAAAACTTATTTTTTATTTATCATCAAATCTTAACTTTTCCATCTTGCCGCATCTTCTCCTATATATATATGCATTATTGTAATATAATACGTATAATATTATATATTCTCTCTACTTATACTGAACATATTTCAGAAATTATATTTATACTTATCATATTAATCAGATTGCAAACACTAAATAAAAACGTACAATAAAAAAATTAATTATAAGGTAAGTGTGCCTTATATGATCCATTTACTGTTTCTAATAATAAGTAAAGTACATGATGCATCGAACAAATAATGCTAATAAGTCGTATAGGCTATCAACATAACTTGTTTGTAATAGTTAACTGCTCAATTTGTGCATTATATTGTTAATGTCAAAAGTACAGGATGCGTCAGTTAAATCCGGATAAAACAAATAGTTTATTGAAATACTTTTTTCATTCAGAAAAAGCTTGAAATTATAAAAATTTTATATGTTACTTAAGGGATTCTTCCTAAGGGATTCTTCCTCCTTATTATTTTATATAACTCCCGATTGCTGTGATCACTGCTTCAATCCTGAAACGCAAAGACTCTGTTTTTAACTGCTTCTTGTCTAAATTCGTAAATGCTGCCTCAATAGCAGCTTGAAAGGTTGCCACGTTGGGGTGTCTGGAATTGTAGACACCTTTTCAATAATGCCCAAACGTAATAATCTAAAAAGTTTAAATCTGGATTATTGGAAGGCCGTAATTTCTTGGCTCAAAACGCGTCTACATTATCGGAAAGCCAGTTTTGCACTAAATGGCTTGTGTAAATTAGTACGCCGTCCTGTTGTGTTGCGTGGAATAGCATAAGTTATAAGATCGAGCAAGTTCCGCGCGATCCCGATCAAACATGTTCGAACATGTCTTGGACATGCGGGCGCCAGAGTTGGCGCGATCTCGGCTGTGCACGACAGCCACTCAGACAGAAGGATCGCGGAGTTGCTTACCAATTCGTTGGCAGCAAAGTGGTGGGATCGCGTGAGTCTCCGAGGATCTATAAAAATCGATACTTCCTCGAGCGGAGACACATTCTTCCTCAATCCTGCTAGAGCACTAGTCTCGTGCGAATAATAACGTTGGCGACTAGCAATATTATTCACGAGCGAACACGAGCAAAATTATAAAATTTGATACGTAAGAACGCAAGAAACGCGTTCAGTGTGAATTCAAAATTTAATAAAATTGTCACCAAAACGAAAAAACTAGTGTAAACGAGTTTTTCACCGTGCATACAACAACCGTCCTGTTGAAAGATGTTTCAAGTTCTCTCAGCAATCCGAAGCATGGTGGCCTCACTCACCACAAAAATAATCGCTAATTTCTTGCGACATCTGGGTCTTTTGAAATGAGTTCTTGAGCTCTTTGGACGACAGCCAGTATCCTTGTGGTCTTTTCTCTCGAATGACTTTGCCTCGCCAGGTTAGCAGAACTTTCTTCGAAATTCTCCGTGTTTACATACTTTTGCGTGATGTCGTAAACGGTTGATTTCGTGTATCTGAAGAACCGAATAATTTCGGTCCAGCGCGTAGCACTTCAATTATCGTCGCTTTTCTATTTTTTTGCGCACTTGGTCCAACAATCATTTACTGCTAAAATCACATGTAGCGAGAAATTCAAATTGAATTTAGTCCGGATTTAATTGACGCACTCTGTCAACTTTTCTTAATTATGTTTCTCATGATTTAATATTTCGTGGGAAAATTACTACAACGTTATTAATTTCCACAGTTTATATTATTGTAGTTCTATATTTATATTTTGCAACGCTGTTGCAGAACTAATATGGCCTAAAACAATAATGCGTACACACACATCGATGTAATGTTTCTTCGGTGCTTATATTATTTTAGCTTATAAATTTTAATTTACCTGTTAAACTTCGATTCATGGTTTTAAGAGAGAAAAGTTACATCAATTGTTCATTTAATGGATTATTAACAAAAATAGTTTTGTATATTTTTACATAATAATACTTTACTAAACATATGTGTATGTTAATAAACTTATAAATTTATAAATATAACATTGAATCGCTTTATTATTCTACACTTTTCTAATATTTTTTGTGAAAAAGAAGAAAACCCATAATTAGACCTATAATTATAATTAGGCCATATTTGAGTATGTATTTACCTAATACAATCTAAATGGCACTACTTTTTAAATGTTCACTCCACCCACGTAAATATTTGAAATTATTCCATATTTTATGTTAACGTTTAGAAACGTTACCTACTAAGTTTTTAACTAACATAAATATTAAAGAGCTAGAAACGAACAATGTCGGATGTTGTTTAAAAATTATAATTTATTGTAGTGTTAGGGGCATACGGTAGGAGGGTACGCCTACTTGACCTTTATCAACCATCATTTTTTTTAGAACATTCACTTAACATGCAATTCATAATAATCATAGACACGTAAATCCGCAACGACTTGGAGCGTAAGTATATTACGTTTACGCTGTCTCAATTTCAAATTCATCTCAATTTCAAATTCTATCCACTATGTGTTGTGTGTTGATATAAAAATATATATAGTTAATTCATCGTTTTCGCGCGAGAATAGTCTAAGTCCATGTTGCAAATTCGTTGTCAATTATTTAAAAAATGGTCCTTATGTGCATTATCATGTATGAGACGTTGTATTTGTCAATGTCGAGAAAATTGAACATTTTTTGTCTAGTTATGTCGGGCTCTTTATGGCTCTTTAAATAAAAGAATTCTTTTGTGATAATGTTTTTAATTTTGAATTTAGCAAAAAATTACAAAAAATCGGAAAGCTTAGATATAAGGCTATAAGATATAAATACTTTATACTTTATATATCATTTTTAAGTATTTAGAATCTTCTGAATGTAGTAAATTTAAATATCATTTCTGAAGTACTTTAAATTTATAAGAAAATAAAGTTAAAGTATATTAGATATAATATTTTAACTTATTATATTTAATAAATTACAATCAGAAATATTTCGAAAAGATTTCAGCCATTTCGGTAACTGTTTGGTAATATTTTAGAATAAATGCAAATTTGTTCAATAACTTTTCAGTAACTTTTCAACTTTACTAACTTTTAACTGCAAGAAATATCTCAAGGACATTTACTTATTCCAGAAATGTTACAAACATATTTCACAACTTTAACGAAATATTTCACTTTCCAGTTCCGAGTTATCTCTGAAAAATTTCTGTGCTTAATAGGAATAATTTCAATAAATAAATAAAATTGAAAGATAAGTTTTTTAACCATACAAAAATTGCGTAAAACTAAAACTGCGTATAAAAAAATATTATGTAAAAGAAAGGGAAGAATGCATTGTATGTTAGTGTATTTATTTACAGTAAAAAATAATTGTTGTCTTTAAAATATTCTTGTCTACTATTGTATTAAATAAATAATCATTAGGTGCTTATGAAAATTTGTAAAGTTTAGAGAACCTTTATAGAAGGGAATTACAAATTGATCATGTGAATAATTCTATAATTAGTCAAAGTAATTTTTGCTTAGAAGCTCAGGATCAATGATTGACTGGAATGAATTCTTGCTCAGAATTAAGTGATGAGTTTGCGCCTTTATTCTATTTAGGCTCTCTAGTAGGGTCAAATTTGCGCACCAATAACTTTAAGAATGACATGCTTTTCTGCTTTCGAAAATGTGTCTTATTTAGCCTATGCTTAGTATGTGTGGAAAAATTTTGTGAATTTTGTTTCTTTAATTATTGTTTTGTTTTTAGGCAAACCTCGACAAAATTTCTTTATTACTGTATGTTTTTTTAACCGAAAGGACAGCAGCAGAGGCCAAAAAATTTTGTGCAACATATATGGTGAGCGAGTTGTGACAATAAGCATTTATAAAGAGTGATATAAGGACTTTTGGAGCAGTGATTTAGATTTTAATATTTCACTAAATCTAGTTGCTCCAAGTAAATCATTAGAAAACTGCAAGCTTTGTTCGATTAACTAACAATGCAACTTATTTTGCAACTCATTCTTGTTTTAATTTATTAAAAATATAAACTTATGCAAAAATTTTATAATTACCCAAACGACATAGTAATTCAGGAACAATTCTTGAAGACTTCATTGGAAAGAATTAATTATGAACTCTCTTGCAAACGAATATAGTATTCAAAATCAACTCATTTTTCTTAATGCAAAATGATTTAAAACATCTGAATTGTTTAAAAACTCTTTAGAAATTCCGAGTAGACATATAATTTCACCTTGTGCATGTAAATTATATTATAAATTCAATGTCTCATTGGCTTCCAAGTACTTTCGGCATTACTCAAGATAGCAGCTTCGGGAATTTTTGTCAAGAAACTCTTAGAGCATTTTCAACAGTGCTTAAATACATTCGGTGACGTAGACGACCCAAAAGCGTTCGCCAGCGTTTATTTGTAAAAACACAATTTTCCTGTTTTCTTTGGGAGAAATTTGTTACTCTTAAAAATTAATGCTTGTCGATGCTTGCGTCCTTCTAGTCCAGTGTGGTCGACTCTGCTACTTTGTAAAAGTCAATAAAAAACTGTAACTTTATACATATTTCAAAAATATGCTTTAAGTATGTTTTATCTTTTAAATAACGTATTGAAGTGATCTGTCAGTGTTATATATAATGTATTGACATAAGTTCACGGATCATCACTTAGGTAGCAGTACTTCCATACGCAGAAGTCAAGCAACGTTGGTAGCGGTTTTGGCTTGGATGGGAAATTTTTGAAAAATATTTCTGAGGAAAAGATTCCCGAATATCTTTTTTTTTACTTTAAAGAACATTTATATTTTATTTTATGTTAAAGAAACGTTTTTTTTTTACAAAATTGAAATAAATATTTTTTTAATGAAATAAGTTTGAAGATCGATCCCAAGGGGGATATAAAATATCTTTTTGAATATTGCTGAACTTTTTATAAATTGTTAATTAAACTCTTTTTTTACTGACATTTCCTGTTGTATTGGGAATGAACAAAATTAATTCTTTCAATATATTTTCTGAAGATTAAAAAAAACTCATTGCTCTTTTAGTTGAACTCAATACAAATCTTTTAAGAACTCTTGATGCCATCTGAATATACATTCTAGAAGCAATGCGTTAATCTAAAACTAATACAAAATTGTATTTTTAATTGTATGAATAGTTTGCACTAAATATTTCATTGATTAGTCGTAGCAGTTCAAAACGTATATTTCTCTCGTATTCAACATATCAGATTAAATGAGAGAATTTTAACATTTCAATATATGAATTTAATATCAAGTATATTGCCGCGGGATCGTTGGATAAAATTTGCGACAAGCGCCGGAAATTAGGAGGCACTGATATCCTTGGGCAAATATGTAACCACGGTTCTTTACAACATAGTTCCGACTGTCATCCCGAGTATATATTACGCAGCTGTATCATAGGTATCATTAGTATGCATAGGAAAACTTTTCGTGGGGAAACGCACGGACGCTCATATACGTAGTCCATTCGGCTATCGCTGAGTACGCGCAAACATCTCCCTATTATCTAAAAGTTGCCTATCGCAAATGTCCTTGCAAATTACAATCTCGCGTGTTGTACGTCCTACCTACTTCCTTCAAGTTTTTGCATTAGACACAGCTTGATAGTATCGTTGCATATGTGAAATATGAAGGAGAAAGATTATATAATATTATATTATCAGAAATATGTTATTCTCTCGTGCCAACAGTCTCAGTAAGTGGGATTCTACGCTTTTCCTGTTCCGATATGAATGTCGTAAAAATAAAGGTGATGATTTTTATTACGATAAGATTTTAAATTAAGTGATACGTAAAGTTAAAGTTAAAACTTATTTTCTTTCAAACAGAACAAGAAGAACAGAAAGAAACGGAATGCATTAAAATCAATTTTACTAATATTTTATTCGGAACTCTGAGATAATAACATATATCATACAGAGTGAATCACTAAATATGTTACGTATAATTTTTTTTCAAAAGTCGTTACATGGTACAGGGTAAAGTCGGTATTTACGCCGCAGGAGGATGTACGGCGCAGCAGTCAGAAAACATAGAAGGAATAAAGATAATTTGCTCACAACAACTTTGTTATGTGCTTTTATGCTATATTATAGTATTGTATTGTAATTACAGTTTTTTTATTGTTAATATTAACGAAAAATTGTGAATTGAATTAATTTTTTCATGTAGAAGTAGCGCGATCGGGTATTACCATCTACGTGTATTACCATACGTAAAATAATTATTCTAGGAAATGTAAAAGGCATAATGATTATTTCATGATATGCAAATGTAGAGCGATAGTAAAGGATGGAATACAAGCAAGATACAAGTGCATAGCTCTTGTATTTTTTATTTAGTTTGATATCTTGTATATTTCACTTGTTTAGGATATACGGCCTTTTCAGCGAGCGGGATTTATGCCGTAATACAGACACTGAGTGATTGGAAAGCAATACTTACCCTATGTTGAGCACTATGTTGAGAACACAATGCGCACTTATCTGCACTTTGTTGATGTCTGTGCATATTAACTTCTTCAATATTGCATTATTATTACTTTGTATACATATTTACTGTTCTTATTCCTTAATAAACTTTATAAATACATTTTATAAATCATTATGTTATTTTATATCACATTTGTAAATGTTATTTGTAAATTATTGATGTGCCATGTATCTTACACATGAGTAGTCGTAAATCCCGCTACTTTTTTTATATGACAAAAATGCAAGAGTTTCTTTAAGTTTCTTTTTCAAGTATAAAAAAAAAATATTTAATATTAAAAATTTTTTTATAGTACTAAAAAGTATGAAGTTTTCATTAGTATAATTTATTTTCCTTAAACATAGTGAATAATACTTGATAAAGTAATTAAGTTTTCGATAGTTACGGCGTATATACCACCTTTACTCTATTATATTTTATGTTAAAATATCTTGTACTCAATTAATTTTTTGATAATCGTACTTTAATTTTATAAACAGAATAATAATAATAAAATAAATCAAAATTGAAAATATATAGTTGCCTGTAAATTATTAATTTTTTTATATTTTTAAAAATATGTATGTATGTAAAATGTATATATGTTACCATATATACTTTTATAGAAGGAATGATTAGAAAAGTCGTATTTATTAAAAAATAAAGGTGACTTTCACAGATTTTCAAAGATATTCCGCCTAACTAACTTAATTTTAAAAGTAATATTGTAGTACACATCAAGTAATAGTTACATAACTATTAGTTATAATTTCGTTAATAATGAAACTGTTATATAACACTGATTATATAAACATCTTTATTGATTTTTTACCCCGTACATGTTATTATGTATGGAAATACAGTTATTCAGATATAATGTACCATTTTCTTTCTTTTGTCGTATTCTTCTTTGTATGAAGAAAATTTTTGTCTCTTATAGAAGATAAATTCAACAACAAAATAGCTGACTATATTACATTTACAAGTTCTTTCTTTATTAACATTATTCACTCTGTCATGCAGCATGTAAAAAATATAAAAATATAAAATAATTACATTTTACAATCTCCGCCCTGCAATTTTATCGAAAGACATTGATTTTTACTTCAAACTACAGACGTGCATAATGATATTGTAAAGTGAAATTTACCTACACAAGTCTCGTAACACGACCACGACTTATCCGTCGCAAAGCCGTGGAGCAGCGAGAGCCGTGTTGAGATAATGTCTCAACAAGAGTGGAAAGGTCGAGACACGAGAATAGCGAGCAAGAAGCCTATTATGTATTTGGCGCCGCGCGACGCGCACCCCAGAGGAACGTCGTGCGCGATGCAACAAGTTGCGAATGCAACAAGGCATATCGTGTGTACCCTTCTCCCTTCTCAACGATGGATTATCGAGTAAAGCGCACGACAAACAACTAACGAAAGTCCTTGGAGGCTTAAAGGAGGATTAATATAAAGCGAGAACGCTCTCAAATAGATTTTCGAAGCGGAGATTGTAATTACACCGTATATAAGCACTCTGAAACGTTCCTTTTGTCGCGTTTCTTTATAAAGAAGTTTCCCGCAAAAGTGCTTGTTTTTCTTGATAGTTTTCAATTTAATTGCACAGCCGCTATTTTTTATTAGAAAGAAGAAAGTTCAAAATGACTACAAGTCGACATAATATCCAGAAAATCTATTCCACAACATTTATTAATGTATATGTGAAAAAAAAGTAACTTATAATCCCGGAAAATGCTGTGAAAATTACTATAACAGAAACAATATAACGTCGTGTAGAATACGTACTGCATAGGAAGCGTGTTTCAGTTTTCTTTATTTCTCTGTAAAGTTCAATACACACACACACACACACACACACACACACACACACACACACACACACACACACACACACACACACACACACAATATCAAGAAAGGCTGTAGTATCTCATGCCAAGTACATTTTTTTCCCATGAAAAAGGCATTACAATGTATAATTTACAAGAAGGAGTGCTCATTTTTGTGCTCATTTTTGGATGCATTTCACATGCAGACTTCACGGTACAGTCGTCTATGTTTAGTATTTCTCGCGCTTTAAGGAACGAAAGTCAGTTCTACTTATAATATCATATGTACAAACTTATTTGCAACTGCCACTTTTATTAAATAAATAATTTTTTTAATAATTTTTTATTTAATTTAGGACCGACGTCGAAGACATGGTGATTATTGATTACATTTTTGTTTTTATTATTTATTATTTTAACTAATCGTATATGACTCAAAATTCGAAAATCAAAACAACAAACAATTGAGAAAAAGACTATTGAAAGCCAGCACGAATATAGGTACGCAAACAAAATTAATAATATCTTTATAATTATTTATTTATCTTAAGAAATAACAAACTTAAACGAAGGTTTCGACTCGCTTTGGAATCATCTTCAGCGTATCGATATAAAGAATAAAAAATTCTAGTCATCAGTCAGCAAAAACAAGGAACAGTCGAGTCACCAACGGTTTACTAAATCCGCAGTGGCATCTCTACCTGTGGCAGTGTCGCAGGAAAAGACACTTCTCTACACAACGATCGCAAATTTTGTTTTAGATGGCAAATAATTATCTTAATTAAGATTGTATTATTATTTTAAATTCTAATTTTATTCATTTTTGTATGTTCTTTAAGTATAAACTTTTTTTAAAGGTCTACAATACGCAAAAAGTTATAAAGATTGTATTAATTTTTTTTTTATATATCTGTGTAAGTAGATGAATGAAAATTATTATATATTCATATATGTACTCATTTTTTAATGTGTTAATGAGAAGAAATCCCATTTTTAAGTCAAAGGCGGTTTTGATGTTTAATAATATTGATAATATAATTCCTTAATTTATTTACAGTCTAATATAATTATTATTTATAAATGTTATCTAAAAAAGACGTTCTTTCAACAATATTTATTGCGACAAACATCATTTATATGTCCCAGTGGTTGCATTAGTCAATTTAATTAATTTTATTTTAAGAAATTTTATTTCTTTCTCAGTTTATAATTGCATTCCCACTCTGACAATTCGTATATAGACATATAATTTATAGAATTAACAAATGTATTTAAAAAAAATTGATATAGAAATATTTTTAAGCATTAACAATTTCAACAAAAAAATAACATTTTTTCTTTTTCTTGACTTATTCTTATATTGATCTTATATAAATTTATTATTATGCATATAAAAATACAAACAATAAAAGTAAAAATAAAAATAAGGCTAGTAATCACCACATCCTCGTTAGTCTTAGATTAAACGAAAAATGATTAATAAAATTATAACACAAATATATTTATCAAAAATGTTTATAAGTTTGTTTATAAGTTTGTATTACAATAACATATAAATTGAACTGCTCCTTGTTCCTTGAAGCAAAAGAAATATCAAACATCGACAATTAGACCGGGAAGATTGTAAAATATGTCTAAAAATGAGAGCGTAAATAGGTATATTAGAATTTACAGAAGTCTCTGACCATACAAAAATAAAGAAAATTGTAAACATAATGTCTCGTATGTAATACGTATTTTACGGGATATTATTGTATTTTTAGTTATTTTCTCAGAACTTCTCGACATTATAAATATAGCGTTATAAATGTTATTTTTTTTATATACATTAATAAAAATTGTAGAATTGGTTTTTTAGGTGTCGGTTTAGGGCTAATTGTGACTATTTTTGCTGCTTAAGCGAATATTTCACTGAATTATACTGGTATTTTGAGACTACTGATATCTTGAGAAAAAGTAGCATGTATTATAGTCTATGGAAATTATTTTAATCTTTTATAGTTGATTAGTTAATTTATTAGCGTTTAATTAATAACATTTAATTAGCGTTTAATAATGTTTAGTTGGGAACAATGAGTTAATATGATCCTTCTTTCTTAAAAAGTCCGTGTTAAATCGATAGTCAAATTCATTGTTACCTGTATTACAATACCAATTGTCTGAAGCTCAATCGCGTGATTTTGTATCATAAATTAATGTCATCATTAAATTTGATAATTGGTATAATATTTTAACAACATTATATAATGTAAGTTTTTTGTGTGTTGCGGGATGTTTTCAAATCTAAATTTAGAATCAGCAAATAAATGGTTCATAAAGCGCACGTCTGTGTTATCTTATTCTACCGTTTAAAAGTATTAGTCTTTTTTTGTCTTTCTTAATTAAAGGAATTTTGAAGTAGAATAAATTTCAATCTTCCTTTAAAACCTTTTAAATGTTGGACTTAATAATAATCTTGATGGTTAAAAATATTACATTCTATATATATCAGGATATATGTAAAAGGAAAATATAGAACTTGAACGCGCGAAATTAGACATAGAAAAAAGATATTTACAAATCTCAAATACTTTTAAGCGATAATATTCATATATGAAAAAATCCGTGTGTTATGTTAAATCGATAGATGAATTTATTGTTATCTCTATTAAGCAGTGCCGATTAGTTGTCCTAAGCTCGATCGCGTGTAACGACTTTGTATCATAAACCGATATCATCGTATATTTTTACAATTAATGTAATATTTTTTATAAGATTTTATACACTGTCATTTTTTTATGTGAAGTACTCCAATTTTACAGTTTAGATCAGAAAATAAATAGCGCGCGCTTAGCGTGAATTTTGTTTATTAATACCAAATTGATAATTTTTTATTAAATTTTTAGAAACTAATCGTAATCTTTTGTAAGTTTAAAAAAACAATGACGCGACATTAGTAAATAATGAATTTGATAACTTGAGTCAATTAGACTAAAAGCAGAATGTAATCTCCAGTATTTTATCATTCAATTACATTCGTTTTAACGTGACGAACGTTTTAACGTGACGAACAAGTTTCAACGAAATTAATTATATATCAATGGTGCGTGTAAAGTTGAATAAAGTTCAATCTCCACGAATTATTGAAATTGACAAATAAACAATCTGTCGAATATGCCGCCTTGTTATTTGAAATTATAATGATCGGGGTGAATGTGAGCCTGTTGCATACGCTTGTTGGAAATTAAAGCATACAAGCGCAATATCCAGTTTAATTACTAAGTTCAACAATTTACTTTTAACGTAATGCAGTAAAAAATTTTATTTGCATAACGCATTAAAAATTGCATACATTTATTTGTTAAATGTGAATGTTTGACTTCCTTTGATTGTACCTCAAGCTCTTATTGTACCTCAAGCTCTTAATTTTACATTTGGCTAAATGATGCAAAAAGCTTTTTTATGCAAAGTTCACACGAATCGCTCGTATGGCATAATATAATTTACGGGAAGGTCATTGCTGTATAAATCTCTGTGCATTTACCGTTTTTCAATATTGTACACCGCTATGTATTGAAGAGAAAAGCAAAAATCTCATATTTTGACGTTATCGTTCAATTCCTTTACTACGCATTCGCCCATGCATCGAATTTTTGTGGCACAAAATAAAAAGATATTGCACAGATTCGAAAATCTATCATACACACCCGTGTAATCAGTATTTCATAGTAAGTTTAGCGTGAAATTTGAAACAAATACTTATAATATAATATTCTTACACGATCTACACTTTTATATAAAAATACATTTTACTATTTAAAATGCTGATTATACTCAAAATTTTCAACTGCAACATTTTTTACTCAACTCTTTTGACAATGGAGTGGGAATATGAAATGGCACCTGATAAAGACATAATTTAAGTAATGTATCAATAATAGCATGTGCAGTAATTGTAAAATTCTACCATCATATAATATGATAAAATTATAAAAGTTAATACATATCTTTATAAGAAACGTATCAACTTCTGTTTAAATAAAAACGTAGCATTTTAAATTGAAAAATTTGAACTCAGCAACACAATGTGTACGTTTCTGATATCTATTTCCAACAACGCAGATTAACTTTGATCTCAGTTTAATTTACTCTTTATCTTTCTTTAGTTCTAAGAATTCGAAATAAATAAAGAGTAGGTTAAACTGAGATCAAAGTTAATCTACATTGGCAGAAATGGGTATAAGTGCGCTGAAACAAATCACTTTTAATAATTTTGTGAGGGAGAATTATATTTTCTTAAATATAATTTTAATTAAAAAATTGTATTTAAAAAAATAAAAATCTTTTCCTTCAGTTAGTTGTTATAAAATTGAATATAAACAATTGAACATGATCTGTAATTTTACAACTTTTACGTACACATATTATTAAATACAAATGTATTTATGATCAGTTAAAGGATTATTTTACAATAAAATGTAAGTTTTTATAAAAGTAAAAAAATATAATTAAAGTTACGATTGTGACACATGAACGAAGAGTGTGCTTTACCTGAACGGGTCCGGCAGCCGCATAAGCGACCACGACGATGAAAACGATCGCAATCGATGAACCGAAAAGTGCCATTACGCCGCGCGTCAGTACACTATGCTTGATACCAATGGATGCTGAAAACTTGTTCTTCCGAGGAAAAACTGATCGGCCGCGGCTCTCAAAGACTTGTGATGCACACGATGTGAAAAACGCGTGGAGTGCCCTGAGTCTCGTGCTCCCATGAAATATATAGAGGGCTGCGCTCCCTCCTGCTAGGAAGGGGTGCAAATGTCGCGCAGACGCGGCGTGTCGCAGGTCTTCGTCGGTGATTAGATACATCTTTCGTTTCGCGATGCGAACTTTGACGCATACATCAATATGTATACAATTCTCCGCTGCCATCAAAAGCGAAATTAAAATGTATATTAAAGATACAGTACAGATTTTTAAAATAATGAAAACATTACAGGTTGATCTACTATGAATTTAAAAATAATATAACAAATTTATCGATAATTTTCTACCCGGATTAAAAATTGCTTTAACAAGAAGTAAAAATTTGTTCTAATAAAAATGATTAATAAATGATGACACAAATCTGATTGCTTTGTATATAAGTACGTTAAGTATTCATGATGATTTATATGAAGTTTCATTACGATATATATAGAGATTAGTTGTTCTTTAAATAAATAAAAAATTTATTTATTTTATTTATAAAATAACTAAGCTCAGACTTGAAATAAAATTTTGCCTAAATCTTGGATATTTAAAATATTTAGACAAGATTTAAATTTTCTATTATTTTTTAAATTTTAATATTATAACAATAATAACAAAAAAATAATAACAAATAAAACAAATAAACTATAAAAATGTACTTTGTGAAAAAATAAAATGTTATAAACACAATTTTTATAAGTTGTAAAAATGTTTGTAAAAATGTATAAAATTAATCTTCTTATGTAGAATGGGAAACAAATAAATAGCATATGAGCTTATACCTTTGTGCGATGCATTTAACAAAATTAATTTTGTTTGTGACGATGAAAATGCGATAATTGAGAGACAAGTTTTTCTCCTCAATTATAACAATTTTAATTAGTGTTGCGTGAAATAAAATATACATTTTTTTAAAGACTTTAACCAATTTAATCAATTTTTGTCATTCTTTTATATTTGTCTTCTGAGAATATAATGATTAAAATTACAAATTTTCTTATAAACGATGTGACAATACTTCACTCAACTTGTCAGTTTGAATGAGTGAGTATTCATCATGTCGTTCGGATAATTTAAATTCTATACGTTTTCACGGTCTAGAAGAGATAAATGAATAATAAACGTACGTTTAATCTATCAAATCGAACATGTTTTCTGACCAATAGCAATTTTTTGTCAAATATAAAGAGTAAGTATTTTTCGATAACACATCAATTAATGTCAAGCTGCGACATTAAAATGATGCTATGAAAACTGGAAGAAGGAGATTAATATCAGAAGATGAGCGCAAAATATGTACAGGTTAATTTTACTTAAAGTAATACTTAAAAGCTTAATCAAGCATCTTCGAAGCAGCTAGGATTTGTTGATGTAAAAACTCTAGAACAAGAATTTTAATAACTCTTGAATAATTTTATGTATTTCTTTCAATAGATTGTGAAATTAACTAGAGGCTGTCTGAAGAGGATCATTCTTGTTTGCCAATGTGCATTAACCTCTGACTTATAGTTATGATTATTTCATATTGACATATTGGAATGTGATAAAACCCTGACAATTCTTATGAATTCTTTATTGATATCATAAACATATTCTTAATTACATTTCTGCTTGACATGTGACTTAATAAACAATATATTAACTTTTTCTTCCTTTCGCTTATATTTCTTTGTAAAAATTATAAATTTTTAAAAGAAAAGTTTAAAATTTAAAAAATTTTTTAAAGGACCCCGCACTAATCTTATGGAAAAACGTCTTTCTATGGATTTGGCTAATTTTTTGATACGATGTAGTTTTTTTCATTCTGAACAAATGTCTCAATAGAGACACAACTTGATCATATGAGCTGTTGCTACGGTACACAAACTTTAAAAGGTCCAAATTTAACGTAAAGTATATCTATAATTACTAATATAAATTACCAATTTATAATTTACATATATACTAGATATATACTAGATTTTCAGTACTAGCAGTAAATTTCGGAACGCAGCCATCATAATTACAAGACAGTGCATACATCACTGATCGATATACACACACACACACACACACACACACACACACAGCGCGCGCGCGCGCACGCACGCACGCACGCACGCACGCACGCACACACGCACGCTATATATATATATATATATAGTTATAAATACAGTACTGAAATGAGAGATTGTTCATTGTTTTTAAATAATACACTAATTCCAATTTAGATAATAGTTTTATTGTTAATATAATGTGATTCCTAGTCTTGAAAGTGCTGTATTAATAAATAAATAATGTATATAATGTATATTTATTATATAATGTAACTGATTATTAATTTAATTGCTTCAAAAAATTAAATTTTAGAAAAAAAATTTTAAATAATTAAATTTTACAAAAAATAATAATGTATTAACATTACGAGTATTTTAAATTTAATTGTTATGCAATGTTGCCACGTTATCATCATGCGTTGCCTATTTGATGAATATTTTTACTATCCTTTATAGGAAAATATAAGTCTTTTTAAATTTACATTGTCTATTTAAATAAAATATTTTTATTTTATATTTAAATAGACTTAACTCATACAGCATATATTAACCGAGGGGCGTTCTGGATACATCCTGGTCATTTTTAAAACATCTTTTAAAGGTTTTTGCTGAATGTGAAATGTACATTATAATGAATGATTTTTAACTTTATCTTATACACAAATGTCTCAAATTAAAAGAAAATATCTACTGGATAAAATTTTGCATATTTTTAATATAAAATTGTGTACATTTAGAATTAAACATTTTCAAAACGGTACAATAAAAGTCAATGAAAATTTTTCCAGATATTGTTGATGTAATTAACTTCCGTATTATATATATAAGTATGATAAATTTATTTTATATTTTATTAAACATTAGAACATACTTAAAAGATGAAAAGAGTAATATTTCTTACCTTTTTATAAAGAGAACGGCATAGTAACATATGATTTTAGGAATTGTAATATTCTTTCATGATTTTCGCCATTACAGCACGATTAATCTAATCGGACGATTCTCTGCACGCACATTAGTTCAGGAACCGCGAATTGCGTGCAGGGAAAGCGATTTCCCGCGATCGATCCTACTCTCGTATCTGGTGCAGAAAATAATTCTTGGCCCTGAAAATCGCATACATTTGTGCGCACCGTTTATCATTAATATTTGTCGCGCGTAAACAATGCGGAAATGACGCAATGGCAAACGCAAACGGGAGGAAATACGAAACAAAATTGAAGTATGGATTTCAAGCGTCAGCTCGAGAATGACATTAAAACGCAAAAATAAAAGGACACTCGTGTTTTCTTCTCTCTAAAAATATTTAATTTAAATTTAAATTGTTTCTGTTTATTTACGCGTAGTAAATTACATTGCTTTTAATAACTCAAATGCAAGGAATAGACAAAATAATATGAACACCTAGGAAATATTGCCACTTGTTTTATTAATAAAAAATTGACCTGTTGTTTGTCTTTAATACATATTTTATTTTAATTTAACTTATTATTGTTTTTATATTATACGTCGCCTGAAAAAGGACATTAATTTAAAGAACATTAACTTATATTGGTTATTGAGAGAAAATATCATTACATGTCTCGGTGGTCGAAGTGGTAGGACTATCGCACTGAATTCGAGAGATCCAGTTTCAAACTCTGGCTGAGGAGTTATTTTTTGCAATAAAGTTCTTTATAGTTTTTCTGGAAAGAGCAGATCTTATACAGTACCGGCAAAAATTATATCACCTTTCGACTTTTGGAGCATAACTTTTATCGAAGTGTATCGAATGCACTCAAAATTTTATAGTAAATTTTTGATAAAAGATATACCTCGTATATAAAGTATAATGAGATTTGACAACATACACTATGATCTGCAAATTTTTTATTAATTTTCTTATAGTTGTACTTTTGTACTTTTTTGTTTTTCGTGTCGCAATCAGTGTTTTTACCACCATAACCTAGTTTCAGCAGTTAAATTTAATATTCCACATTATTTATACTTGTTATGACTCAAGATTAATTATGATTCAAATTTTACACATTTTGAAAATTTTTAATAAAAATAATTTTCCACGTGTTGCTGTTTTTATTATTTAATAAAAAGTTATTATTTACGTAAGTTATACTTATCATTAAAATATATTATAATTTAAGAGAGATTCGTGCTTTTTAAAACAAATTATGCTCAAAAATAATCGAAAGGTAATATAATTTTGGCCGGTACTGTATCTGCTTTTTAAAGTATTAATATTAGATATTCCGGCTTCATGACTGTGTTTCAAGTCCAACGAATATGCGGCGCGCAATTTAAGTTTGAGATAATAAAAATTAAAAAATTATTATTTGTCACTAAGAACCACTGTGACTGCAATGACACATTTGGGCTTTCTAATTTTGCTTTCTAATTTTATTTTTGTTTCGAATAAGATTATGCAATGCTTAAATAGTCATCAGTGCAATATTACATTCTTCCAGCAAAATATCTACTAAGAGATATTAAGGAATGTCTAAGAGATATAGAAGAAGAAAATCTGATTTTCAAAATTGGCTAAAAAAAAGGACTCAATAATAAAAAGAAATTACTTTTATAATCAATTAAAAAATATTGTGCTAAAAGAATAGTACAATATTCCATTGGTGACTATACAAGCATCATATGACCTTATTCCACAAAGATAAAATCTATATTAAAGACAAATTATTATTAATCTTTCAGTAAAAAAAATAGTGTCTTTTAAATATTTGTTATTGTCCAGTCGTTGTACGTTTACGTATACGGAAAAACATTAAAGTATAACGTATTTACTTGATATTGAATCTTTAATCCGATCTTTAATCATGCGAAATGTCGAGGGTGACTCGATTTGTGAAATGACAAGATGACAAGATACGAAGTTGAGCGGAGAATTTCATATTCACAAACATATGTTCTCTAAAGAATGCTTTTTGCCTTTAATATTGCTTTAGCTGCGATCAATTATTTTGTATAGCTTGAATTATTACAATATTTAATTTTGTCTGTCGCATGTTCTATTATTAGTGTAGCAGAGGTGACGTTATCTATTATAAATCCTTTCACAGCTTTTTTATAATTTGATACAATCTCGCGCAACGAAGGATATTAATAGAGATCATTGGAAAGCATTCCTGTCGGAATTTAACGCACATCGCAATTTGGTCTGCGTGACTCCGAAACGCGTTGCGTAATTTCATCGCGCGCGAATCTCGCGAGCGGTAATGAGAAGAGGACTCGTATGTTTTCATTATCTCTGTGTGTACATTACCAGGAGGTAGCAACGATATTTTCGCGTATCGTCCACTCGGTTAACTCATATTAATATCACCCCGGAGAGAGCGATTCCCGCAAATCCCGATGCTCCGTCGTTAAAACTTATGACAAGCTCGTTAAAAGCAGACTTTGATTCTCGTTCACGGACCGGCCAGCTTTGCTGAGGTCTGGAAAGAAGAGTAAAAATTAGCTAGATATACTCGTAGATCTGAAAAACATTTCGTTGGGTCATCAAAATAATTACAGATAGTAGGACATCCAAGATAATTGCTAAAATATTTCGAAACTTTTTCAGCATTGCAATTATCGTATATAATTATTTTGACCATTCAACAAAATTATTTTAAAATGTATTAGTATTTAATTAAACTGGTAGATATATAATATTTCAGCACAGTCATTTTTATTTATGAATGCATAATTTTCTAAAGCTTATATGAATGTCAATGTGACATCCGTCTATCAACGAGTACACGATATGAAATAATAAATAAAATTTTTCGCAGGTTTTTGTTGCGATTGTTAGGCGTAAGAAATTGTCAGTTTTCTTGCAAATGAGTCATATAAATCATATCTTCAAGAAATTAAAACAAGAATTTAGATGGATAAATATAGTATAATAGATTATTTTTATTAATATTTTTTATACGAATAGCACCAAATTGTTGCAATTTTACACAAAAAAATAAAATTTTTGTTGCCATAGCTAAATCATACTATTTTTGCTATGTTCGATAAAGCTACGTTTACGTAAGATATTAGCTGTCCATATAGTAAAACTGTGATTCAGTTATTACAAGCAATTCTTAGTTATGGTAGCGATTTTTTTTCATGTAATCAATACAAAAAATACTTCTTTGGAGTTTTTATTAATAATAGAATTACGTAATTGACCTTTTAAAATTGAAAAGAGAAATTTTCCATCAAAATTATTATAAGTCAAAAAAGACTTATTTTCAAAAATTTACTTTTATCATAGAACAAAATTTAGTGCACTGAATAAAGAGTTAGTAATCCTTTTATTTCCATTAAATATTACCAAATATGCCGAAATCGTATTTAAAATTAACATTTTTATGATTTACTAATTTCAAATATGAAATCTTACTTATTCAAACTTATTTTTGGAAAAAATTGTTTATTGAGTTGTCATTGTTTTAATGAAAGATACGTCTGATAATATTTACATTATATTACGAAAATATTATATTGTATGTACATATATAATATTTAAAAAATATACATATAAATAATATAAAATAAAAAAAAAAATATATGTACGAGTATATCTACAATATGTACAATACACACACACACACACGCGCGCGCGCGCGCGCGCACACACACACACACACACACACACACACACACACACACACACACACACACATATATATATTATTTTTAGTAAATAAATTTTGATAAATAAATATTTATAAAAAAGGTAAGTAATGGTTTAATACGTTACACACGTGCCAATATACATGTTGTATCAAAACCGAGATATCACGAAATATTTTTCAAATTTTTGCGAGCGAATATTCTACTACGGCTAGCTTGAAAACTACAGGTAAAGCTTTAGCTCGAGAGCCATCCTGCGTTGCCGAACGCATTTATCAATTTACTGGTGCACATAGTTTTGCGTCGCGGTAGTAAACAGCGGACAGGTATCGTGAAATTGGAGTTTTATAGGTGCCGACTTTACAGACTTGCCGCGTTGCAACGTCGTTATCCAGCAGCAGCGTTGAAGCAAATGTTTCGTATGGAATTGGTGGATGCCTTTATATGTCGCGACTCATCTTCGCGGTAGGGGCCGAAGGTCCGAGCTCTCCGAAGGGAAAAGTATTGTTAGTTATGGATGTGAATAGACACGAAAGAGACAAAAGACAAGTAGATGCTGGGTGGTTCGAACAAAAGCTGTCTGAAATCTACGCATCCTCTTGGACAGATATCGAGTGGCATTAATGGCATCTTTGCGATGATGTAATGGGATCTTACCTATCGCCAGAATATAGGGCTGCTATTATTTTCATAATTTCGTATATAAGGAACGGAAGGAAGACAAGTCCTCAGTATCCGGTTATGGTTCGTGCGATACGTGTCCTACGAAGGATGAAGCTCCTTATTCTTTGTGTAAGCATCGGATATGACTGCGCATTGTGCGCCTTCTGTTATATTTATATACTATTATATTCTGTTTGCGTTTGTATAAACATAATATGCTACTTAGCATTAATTTAAGGTAAATGGAGAAATTAGATAAAAGATTTCTTTTTTAGGAATATCACAAGAATAATAACATTTTAGACAAATTTTAATTAACGACATAAAACTATAAGTACCAGTAGATTGATAAATGCGTTCGACAACGCAGGATGGCTCTCGAGCTAAAGCTTTATCTGTAGGTTTTAAACAAGCCATAGTAGAATATTTGCTCGCCAAAATTTGAAAAATATTTGCTGAATTTTGATTAATTTTTCTTTGTCAATAATTTGATTAGATTTTAATAAAATTTTATTAAATGTTGCTAACATTATAGTAAAATTTTTTGTAGCCCATATTGTCCCATGACCATCATGATTCTGAGAATAAATTAAAAAAAAAAGTCTTTTGCTGCATAATTTGAACATATTATTCAGTATTTTAATTAAGAAAAAAATGATTTCATTGCAACAGAAATTTTGTCATTAAAATTAAAATCAATTTAAAAAAGAAATCTGTTGTCATTAAAATTAGATAAAAAATTCCGACAAAATATTATTTCACACACGGTAATATAAACAAGAATCTCACTCTCATACTAATTGCTTCAATTATAACCCATTTGAACGACTAACTAAATCAGGTAATGATCCACGGTTTGTTGGCGGAGGGCACGGAGGAAGTCTTGTCGATCGGTGGGCGGTGGAATGATCAGGTTATCGGACCTGAGTTCCTACTGGACAATCGCGAGGACGTCTCCGAGGATAATCGGAACACATTTCTCTACGAAGACAAACGTACCTTCCGTCCCGAGGGGCTCAGCGAGGTCAAACGAATCACCGGCGCCGAGGATATCGGTCTGCAGCCGCGTCTTGTAACGAGAGTACGTTTACATAATTCGTAAGAATTTTTCTTCCGTGGACTTCTTTTGCAAGCAAGTGACGCGATGCTGTCTCACGTTTCAGTTAAGTTTAGATTACGAATTCATCATTTATGCGTGAGAAGGTTGAACTTCCATTGTGGACTTGACTATCAAATTGTTTCTTTGTTTAAATAATTCAGAAAGGAAATTGGCGTACTTAAGAATATTTTGCTTATTCTACAATATCATCTAAAAGTTATCCAAATTTAAGAATTAAAAGCTTTTTGCGTTTATCTTTTTTTAACAATAAAAACTTTTATACAATTCTCAAACTTTAATTGGATAGGAGCACAACAACAGGGATGAACATTATTCGATAACCTTTTATTTAAATAATAAAAAATTAAAAAATTAAAATATATTTATAATTTACCTTTTCATTAAATAATGCATAAAAATTTATTCAGCCTCTTATAAATGATGAATAAAATTTTATTTGTTATTCGATCATTTTTGAATAATAAATAAAAATTTGTTGTTTAATGTTAAACAAGGATAAAATAATAAATCAGGAAAATTCTAAATAACGAAAAATTAAAAGTATATAAATTTGTAATAAAGTACTCTATGTTTTTTAAATTAAACCAATTTTTTAAATTTATTTTTGGGCCAGTCGTTTTACCATCATCAATTTTCCTCTTCCATCTGCAGTATGTCACATTTTTATAAATCTTGTCTTAAGTATTTAATAAATATTTCAATTAAATCTACAATTTGTTAAACAACACTGACGAATACAAATTCAAGTTTCAAAATAAGGTATTGATTATTAACAAAATTATTTAATAAAACAAAAATGTGTGCCACATTACTCCTTTCTTTTCTACGTATGTACATCGTCCGTCCTGTTTACATTACTTATTAAATGAAGACGCTTTTACGAGAAATAAAAGAATATCGTAAGCGCTTCAGTTTCGAATATTCTACAGTTTGATAAAGATATAAAACAATTTCAAATTATTAAAATAAATATTTGTTATTCAAAGTGAATTGAATAACAAAATAAAAATTTGTTCTTTATTCAAAATGAATAATGAATAGATATTTATTCATTATTTAAGAGTGACAATGATTAAATTTTTCTTCGTCATTTCCAAGTGGCAGAATAACAAATAAATTGTTATTCAACATTTATAAGCCAAATAACAAATAAATTTTTATTTGT
Organism: Solenopsis invicta; assembly: GCF_016802725.1. Classification (NCBI taxonomy): domain Eukaryota; kingdom Metazoa; phylum Arthropoda; class Insecta; order Hymenoptera; family Formicidae; genus Solenopsis; species Solenopsis invicta. Next base: position 7,743,544 of record NC_052664.1, on the reverse strand, counting down.
CATTCATAAGTGATCGAATAACAATAATAATTTTTTGTGTATACAATGGAAATAAAAATTCTAAATGAATACTTATCAATCGTTAATCATTAAATGTCAAGCTTCGCTTGACAAATATTTATCCGAATTTTTATCCTAAAACCAACTGCAACGCGAAGAAAACAATGGCAAATTTAACTAAAATTAACAATTTATGCAAATGATTTATAAAAATAAACCTATTTTACTATAGTTTTAGAAAATGACGAAGATTTAACAAATTCTAATCAGCAAACAATGTTTCTTAAACGTTTTTTAAATATTTAAAAAACAATTGTAAAAACGTTGTCTGTTGATCAAGGTAAGAAGATCCAAATAAACTTTTGCACGCATATTTATTAAAGTTTTATTAACATTATGAAAAAGTTTGATCTAATTCGTATTTCCTTATCTTTGTAAATAAGAACTACAAATTGTAATTTTATATAAGTATTAAAGAAAAACAAACAATTAAATAACTTTTAAAGCAATAACAGAATTGTGCTAATATTTTACAAATGTTCAAACGTAATAAGAGAACAATTTATAAGATGTCAAAATTTTTCATAATGCTTTAAAATGCACATATGTCCTTATAATGTACTAAATATATTAAATACAGGGTAAAGTCGCTATTTACGCCGCGGGGAAATGTATGCCGCAGCAGTCAGAAAAAATAGAAGGAATGAAGTTTGCTTACAAGCACTTCGTTATGTGCCTTTATGCTATATTAGTATTGTATTGTAATTACAGTTCTTTATTGTTAATATTAACGAAAATATCGTGAATTAAATTAATTTTTTTATGTAGAAGTAGCGTTATCGTGTATTACCATCTACGTAAAATAATTACTGCAAAAAATATAAAAGGCATAATGATTATTTCATGATATGTAAATGTAGAGCGATAGTGAAGGATGAAATACAAGCAAGATACAAGTGCATAGCTCTTGTATTCTTTATTTAGTTTGATATCTTGCATATTTCACTTGTTTGGAATATACAGCCTTTTCAGCGAGCGGGATTTATGCCGTAATACAGACACTGAGTGATTGGAAAGCAGCACTTATCCTATGTTGAGCACTATGTTGAGAACACAATGCCCACATATCTGCACTCTGTTGATGTCTGTGCATATTAATTTCTTCAATATTGCATTATTATTACTCCGTAAACATATTTACTGTTTTTATTCCCTAATAAACTTTGTAAACACATTTTGTAAGTCATTATGTTATTTTATATCGCGTTTGTAAATGTTATTTGTAAATAATCGATGTGCCGTGATCTTACACATGAGTAGTCGTAAATCCCGCCACTTTTTTTATATAACAAAAATGCAAGGTTTTTTAGGTTTCTTTTTCAAGTATAAGAAAAGAAATATTTCATATTTAAAATTTTATTATAATAGTAAACAGTATGAAGTTTTTATTGGCATAATTTATTTTCCTTAAACATAGTAAATAATACTTGATAAATTAAATTTTTGATAGCTACGACATATATACCGACTTTACCCTATTTTTTCTTTTATTTTTTTTATAGAAGCTATCATAATATGCAGGGTATAAATGTATCCCATCTAGTGTTTTTAATTAATAAAAGAAAAAGTAAAATCAAGAAAAACCCGAAAAAAAGTTTTATCTTTCTTTTTTAAAAAGTACGGAAAACAATAATAATAATAAGATATTATTCTTTCTTTTAAGTATTCTTAATTTTGTGAAAAATAAAATTAAGGAAATAACTTTCGTTTCTTCATTATTTTCTTGAAAAATATGACAAAATAGGACTGTAATTAATGACAACAAACATTCTTGATGAATTACTTATTTAAGCTCTGACACGTAAAATAAATCTTAAAACCATTGAAGTAGAAAACAATAAAGAGAACGTTATCCTGTTACCGCAAAGATTTTCTTAAAAGAAAAAGAACTGAAAAATGTATTTAAAAAAAAATCAAAAAATAACAGATTTTTTTCTCAAAATTTTTAAGAATTTTTCTGGATTAAAAACACTGTTCTGATCTTTTCTGATATTGCACTTCTTTTATCGACGCTCTTGTGTATGTGTAAAGTTTATTAAAAGCGTATGGTAATTAATTTCGGACTTATTTTCCAAAAATTAATATTGATACGCGGAGGTTTTGTACGCATGTCATCGATATTATTAATGGCAAAGGTCATCCAAATTTATTTAGAAGTGACATCTGCAACTACAAATAATGACTTTTTATGCTGAATGGAAAATTGCATTTACGTTTTGCGGTAACAGGATAACAGGCGATTATATACGTGAAATTTGAACTTCATGAAGTAGACCAATAATACTTTTTTGCGACGTTATCTATTTATTTCGTTTCAGCTATAAATCGTTTTGCAATGTGTAGCACCCGTAACGGCAACGATGAAACAACTGTCAACCACTATAATGCTCGTTATATACATGATGAGTAGCGCGTGGAAATTTATCTCGTTGAAAAGTCCAAAATAAACTCGTTATAAAAGCTATCGAGCAACGCGCGGTAAATATTATGCGTAGCATCGTTTCGTGTATTTAATTAATTAATTTCATCACTGACAAACTGTTACCTTGATTTTTTTCGTATGGCATTCCACCGTTTGCGTGCGTGCAACATAAAAGATGTTTACAACCCCGCACATCATGTTGGGAAATGTAATTTAACTCGACGACAAATTAGTTTAATTTGACTTCTCAACGTGTAATTTCCGCGATAATAAGAGGACATTTTAGTCAGAGCGCAAAAATAACGGCCTATTTTCGGGAATATTTTTATAAAAAAAAACTGCCGAACACATTTTCTTTACGCTTTTACACAGTTACTTATACATATTCAGTAAATATCTACAAATTTTTTATGATACAATGATTATTAGTTTTTGTGTAACGTAAATTTAAAAACAAAGTGTAAAAAAAAAGCATGTTGATGATTAATATTATTGCAGCCTTTTAGCTTAATGGAAACAATAAATTTGAAAGAATTTCTAGATATTATAGCTGTGGTTGTCTAAACTAGGATAAATGAAAAATATTACGATTAAAATGAATTTAAAAACGACTGAAGTATCGACTTTTTAACAAATTTTTTTTATTTTGACATCTAAACAAAGTTAATTTGTAGATATTGCAATAACCTTAATACATACAACGTGCAGACACACATGTACGTATTTTACGTAGATACAAAAGTTAAAATTAAATTCTGTAATTTTTAAAATATTATGTCACAATCAACTTAAAAAATGTATTCGTTTTCAAATTATACAAAAAATTATTCAAACAGCACAAAAACGCATTCGATCATGTCAAATCGTAGCAGCGATCAAATTTTCGATCGTACATATAATTGACGTTTTCAACAATAAATCGCGTTAATCTTCACAATGAAAATTTAGCACGAAAGATTAACGCCAAGAGTTACATCTCAGATTGTTTCATACGAATTACAAAAAAAGTTTTTTTCGTATAATTTTGACCGATACCAATAAAATTGAATCTCAAAAATTATTCAAATATCAGAAATGACTAAATAAGCCCTTTTATATGATCACACACGGCATGTGTGTGCATGCGCGCGTGTATGCGTGCGTGCGTGCGTGCGTGCGTGCGTGCGTGCGTGCGTGTGTGTGTGCGTGCGTGCGTGCGTGTGTGTATGTGTGTGTGTGTGTATGTGTGTGCGCGCGCGCGCGTGTGTGTGCGTGTGTGTGTGTGTGTGTGTGTGTGTCTATATATATTATATGTATAAAAGCATTGCTTGATACGAAGATGCATTTTATTCGCAGTCTCTGTCATGCATTTGTGAAACGGAATACGAAATAAGGGATCTGGGCGAGGGACGTTATCCGAGATATCTGACCGCATCAAGCTGCAAGCCGAAAGCCTGTCTGAACAGCAAGTTTAATTCCTGCCGACTACTGTACTACATGGTAAGATCGCGTGACAATCGATAATTCGTGGTGAGAAGTAGTGGAGATCGCTCGTCGCGTATAGATGCGCCCTAGTGGTTGTCGAGTATTGTACAAGTATACACAACTTTAATTACCCTCGACCGCGTAAACTTTCAGCTTATTGATCACCGGACATCCCATTGTTATCCGAATAAACATTGCCATTCACCGCGGTGGTAAGTCACGCCAGGTCGCCTCGATTGCAATGTTGAACAGATTCGTACGCTACAAATTGTGCGATAAACATGTATTTAATTAAACTCTACGCGTTCAATTTCACACGCTTTAGGTAATATTAACTTTGTATCAAATACAGCTAAATATTTGAATCCTATTTCAGTTTTGATAGAATGGCAGTAAAGCAAATATTGTGGTAGAAAGTAAATAAGAAACAAGTAAATAAATACCATTTTATTGTTTTTTGTTGCTTTCTAATAGTTTAACGTTATAATATAATATGATTTTATATGTTATTATTGACATTTATTGGCTTGCTAACGCATACGATATATAATCTTGATTTTTAAGAAAACATTAAACTATGAAAAATATAACACGATGAATTTTATCAGTTTTTTTAAAAAAACAGGGAATGTGTAGCAACGGAGAAAAAACAAAAATATGCAACGTTTATTATTTTCTGCGCCGTCTATTTTTATCTATCAGAGATAGGGGAAAATACTGAACAAGGATATAACAATAATATTTAATCACAATGGGGTTTTACTCATTCTGATTAATATACGTAATTGTATTATTCGCAAAAAGTGCGTTGAAACCGTTAATATTGAAGATTAATTTGTGTGAGGTTGACATCCTTGTTATATCCCTTCGTAATAAGAATTCATCTGCTAGCCACTCTCAGTTAATAGTATTAATTTACGCATGTGATTACTCATCCAAAACTTGTTGCAGAGCAACGATATAATGAATTACAGAACAATACAGCATGTTATAACAACTTGAAAACAATTTCCATATCATTAATTATTTCCCACAAAGTACCAGTCACAGTTGTCTGGAATCGATTTGTTTCTCCTTGAAGTACGTTGTTAAACACAAAATTTAAGAAACATATATTTTCATATATTGGTCCAATTTCATGATTATCTTAAATTTTATTATTTAGATCACTTGAATATTTTGGAAAATATTGTATTTAAAAAAAATTTAATTATGTAATTATATAAATTATAAAAAGTGTATAAGAAGCATAAGAGTTTTCTAAAATATTTTCTATATATTTTATAAGTTGATAACTGTTTGAAGTTAAATATAAGAATTATCTTGGATAGATTATTTTACACCTTCGATCTTAAATTGAACTGTGAAACAGTACATGCGTCTTGAATTTTTGTGTTTAAGTATACTTCAGAGAATCGAATCAATTCTGAACAATTATGACCGTTTCCTTGTCAAAAATAAATCTTGAAATTATTTTTGCAATATTAGTAATGAATTAGTAAATATTTGCACAATAAAATTCTGAATAAAAAGCTATTTGCGATATCCAAATTTTTACATGTCCGATAATTTATTGCTTCAGTAAGAAATATTTATTAGTATTCTAAAAAATTATTTAGTACGTAAATCATCAGATTAGATTCAATTGTCATTAAACGCTTAAGAAAGAGTTTACAATATTGAAGTATATATTGAACGTTTTTCTTTTGAACATTTAATAAATCAAGTGATAGTAACCAGTATTCCGTTGTTTTTATACAGGTTCACGTGTTAAGCCAACGAGATTTGAGCGAATTAAGCGATGATCGTTATTCGGACAATAACGAATTTCCGGAAACACTACTCCCGGAAACTCTACGTCATAAGTGGCAACTGAAGCCGATGAGAATCCCGGTTGCATGTGTGTCAGCGATAGATAGAAGAAAGTAATATATGACCAGAGCTCGAACGTATCAAACGGATAGAGGAGATAAAATCTAGCGGCCTCTATCAATCATGTTGAAGATTGATAAGTATTAGGCGAATAGATTCATGCGGCATATTGAATACGCTTCTGCTTGCAATACACGGCAAAATGTGTATATAATATATGATAAATAAATAACTGAATTGTGAATTTCGATCGTGCGTTCTCCTCTTATCAATCTTAATAAAATTTATATTTAGCGAGTTTGCAATATCTTCACTGTTAAAAATAAACGAGTTAAAGGAAGTTTATCAGGAAAGCAATCAATTACAGTAGAATTTAAAACATTGGAAATTGATTTATAAATCTTTTCCTTGCACCAAATTTGATTATAAAGATCTAAAAATAGAGATTAAATTGCTATTGATTCAGTACACTCTTCCGTATTTCTACAGAACAAAAATCTTTAATAAAATATCATTAAAGTAACAAAAGTCTGGATTGATATGATGTTTATATTGTACATATGTATAATGTACAACTACAAAAAGAATTTGATTTTTACAATTTGTAAAGCATATTTTTAAATGCAGAGAATAGTTCGTTTTATGCTTCATAAAGAGATATAGAATACCATCAACTTGTGAAAAACGAACGAAGTAATTTCATGATGCAATTTACGATTATGGCTAGCCTCAAGAAGATAAACGGTTAAATTCAATTAAAACGTTAATGTTGTAATCCGTTCCGTAAATTCGCTAAAAAAAATGTTTGTGCATTTTAATACATCAACCTATTATTTATTACAAAAATAATTTTTTGTTTATCTTTTTCTCTTTTTTCGAAAAAATACACTATTAGAATTAAATAAAATTGTTTAAGTTTAATTTAGTACTATCTAAATCAAGATCAATGAAATTTTAATGATTTGCAATGTTATAACTGCGATCATTAGTAACTGATCATTAGTCACCATTTTTCAATGATTCTAATAAAGGGAGATATTCTTATGTATCAGTGTAAATCACTGAAAGATAGTGTATACCATTGATCAATATAGTTATAAGTAAAGTATTGAAATTAGACTATTCATTGTCTTTTAATGAATAATATACTTATTCCGCAATTTAGAGAGTGGATAAAAAGGGGAAGATTTAAAAATTTACATTAAACAAGAAAAATTTAATATTTCTAATCGTTACTTTCCTATTAGATGTCACTTTACAAAAAAGACCTACAATTTTCGCGATATATTGAACGCTTATGCAACAAGTTACATTCTACACATAAAATAAGAGGCAAGATCGATCGCTCGGCAGCTCATTCGTGCCTCGCACCAACGGGTGTAATGAAAGCTCCGTGTGTTTCCGGTCGTTCCAGAATTACCGGAGTAATCAGCGCGGCACGAATAAAGCAACGCACAATGAAATCTGCGCAGTAGAGGTCCAATTCCGCGCAATTAATCGCGCTATAAAATACCCGATTAAAAGGAGGCACAGGGGTGTTTTAACGACAAGCTCTGTCTTTACCGCTCGATTTAATTTTCAGCTGTACTTCACGGCACGTTTTTTTATATTTGATTCTCTCGCGCTTATATAAGAAGAAATTGTTTTAAAATTACACATTCATAATTTTGATAACACGAATACGTACCCTCCCTCTCCCCCATTCCCCCACCTCTCTCTCTCTCTCTCTCTCTCTCTCTCTCTTTCTATTAGTATCAACTCTATTAGTGTCAACCCTGACAAAATCCGTATTCGATTATTATTGCATTGTCTTGACAAATGTCACGAGTGAATAAGATCTTTTTCTATACAAAGCCCTTCAATAGTTGCATTAGGTATATCGAGATTGAACGGAATGTGCATGTCTCAGAGTACTATAAGAGGCTGCGATGATTCAAGATGAAAACTCTGATGAAGGCGGAAGTGTACATCACATATGCTTTACCAGAACTAACGATGATATATTGTTATTCTCTTTACATCGCATTACAAGCGATCGTTCTATTACATTGTGGTTCTAAAACAGAATCTCATTTGACATTCGTAAAGCAACCTCCTTACGGACATTAGAAAATTAGAAAACTATACATTAGAAAACTATACATACATCTTATTGAGCATAAAAAGGTTGATATTGACCATAAATTACGTTCACACGAGTGCACGCACACGCACTCGCACCCACACGAACATACACACACACACACACACACACACACACACACACACACACACACACGCACGCACGCACGCACACACGCACGCACGCACGCACACACACACACACATACATATATCTCCACTTGCATAAGTTTGTGCACTTAATTATTTTTAATAGGTTACATTCACTTTTATATTTTTGTATTATATAACCACAAATTTTTTTATTTTTTGTATTTTTTTAATAATATCTTACCATATATCTTATATCTAATTTTCTTTACGTGTACATTTTTCTCTTTTTTGTTTAGTGTTTCTTTGTTTTTTTGTTATATTTTTATTTTTCATTATTATTCTGATTTTATTGCTTTACAATGTAAAAAAATTGTTCGTAAATTGTATGGACACTGTTCCTGTAGTTGACAGGATGGTCGCCTACGACGTTTAATAAATATTGTCTCTTTCTCTCTATCGAAGAAAATATTACTTCTGTATATACTACAAAATTATTGTATTATCTTATGTTATTTATTAACTGTTTTATATACCATTTACACTTATGGATACAACGTATATTATGTGCATGACACTAATTTTGAGTAGAATCGCTTATTTTTTATATAATATGATGTATACATATAATCCATATAAAATTCCTGTACATGTTATAAATGTCACAAAAAAGCATCAAAGTAAACAAAAATTTTGAACATTATAATGAAATAATTATTAATCGTTATCAATTTTTCTCTCATTGTTAAACTCGATTAACATAATACAAACAATCGAAATAACTTATCGATCATAGCTAGACCTTAGTGCTAATATTTATTGTGTAATTTTATATATCCTCTCCTATCCTCACAAAATTACGCACCTATAAAGAATTTGTGGCAAAAGTAACACTGCCAGGGATCGAATTTAGGACTTCTCAATTTTCTGGGACGAGTTCGTTTTAGGAAAAGAGGGTTCTTACATATAGATGTTAATAAGCTATTGAGAGAAAGAGAAAGAGTTCTTACGTATATGTAAGAACCCTTTTTCCCTAAAAAGAACCCGCCGCGAAAAATCAAGAAGTCCCAAGTTCGATCCCTGGCAGGGATCTTACTTTTGCCACAAATTCTTTACAATTCTTTAAGGAGAAAGAATTCTCATTGACGTCATTGCCACATTAGATGCTTGTTAACTTCATTTATTATTAAGGTAATTTTCAATTTAATAATGTAATATCATTTTTGTTAAATTTAGAACTGTGTTTTAAGATCGAAAATTTATTCGATGCACAGTTTCATGAACTTGAAAGGATATATAAAATCACACAATAAATTATCAGCTTCGTTTGTTATTAAATTTACTTTCATTTTAATAACGTGATATTATTTCTTGTTTAACTGAGAACTGTGTACATATTGGTTTTATTATTTTTACGTATAACTCATAAAATAAAATAAAAATGCTGAAGATATCGATATAACTTTATAATCTTGTTCAAGATGCCGATCTTTTTGCTCTTTCTGAAGATGAACTACGCACGGGCGTTTTAGTAAAAATATCAACGAGAATTTTCATTTAATTGTGGAAAACAAAAAGATTTGTTTGATGCTAGAATTGTACTACTTCTATGTGTAATACAGCAATATTTATAGAAGAAACGTGATAGCTTAATGTGTTGAACTTTTTATTAAAAAAAAAGAGAAATTTATGTCACATAGTAGATAATAAAATTAAAGAAGCAAAGATTAATTCTTTTGCTACTGTAAAGGGACCAAAATTGCTGAAAAGGCAAGTTGCTACTAAATTTGACAAAAAAAGTATAATTAGAAACAGTAATTTACAAAGCAGATAATTTTTAATTAACGTAAGCTAACAATATTTCACACATACTCTGAGAAACTACATCAAAACTTTACATGCAATTTTCTCAAAATCATAGTAACGTTTAAGACGTCATGCGAATAGGAAATTATTAACACAACGTTAGAGAGACTTTATTAAAATTAAATTGTTTAATTTTTTCGCTAATGGTATTTACCCTTATAATGTCACAAAACAATCACGACGTCGAACTTTTTTTTATATTTTGACATTTTTTTGAAGATTCAATCTTCTTTTGAATATTTTAACAATAACTTGAATTCAAGAACTGGACACATTCTCGTCTTGCAATGACGAATTGAGATTTTTGAGGGAATAGTAAAAATAATAACAGATATAAATTTCGCAGTTTTTGATTAATTCGCAACTGTTTTTCACAACTTCTGACTGGTTGAACATTTCTATATTGTTTCAATAGCTGTATTCTTATCGCTATTCCCTTGAATTGTACAAGGATCTTTAATCCTCTAGATTTAAAACCAAAAAACAAGATATATTATACTATTTAAAACTTTTTCAATCATTTTTATTTTTATTTTTAACTTGTTTAATTATAATTCCGTGCAATACTTCAGTGCAGTTTTGTAATCTACAGGAAAAACAAATAAGAGCGAAACGTTATTTAATTAAAGCTTTTCTAATTTATTATTTAATTGGGATTTATATGTTATTACTAAACAACCTTGAGTTATCTTGCTCGTAGCTTGACTCCTCTTTGCTTTTGCATCAAACGAGCCTCAGAGTTATTGAAGAAAATTAAATTTATTCTCAAAAGCATATTCAATGGTTTTGCAGAAATAGTTCAAGTACAAATAAAGATATCGAGATGTTTTTTAATTAAAGAGCATTACATTATTTACAGAAGTGATTGCAACTACACACTATTATTTACTTACATTATTTAACAATTAAAAGCATAATTTTTTCATTTTTTAAATTATAAAATTTTTTAATTTTATGCTATAGTGGAAAGTTCCCGGAAAACAAGGCCGTTTGATTTGGTTAAATATTTCAACTGGAGCATTTATAATCTTTGCAAAACCATAGTTTCATGCAGTTTACATTGTGCGATGAATTAGGCTGCAACAGTTTCAGAAATAATATTAATTAATTTTGTAAGTTCGTAAATAGTTTTTATTGTTAACATATTCTAATATGCAGTATAAATAGCTCACGAAAGAATTTTGTATTCAATTCATTTCTATGCCTGTATTAACGAATCAAAGTTTAACGAGTTTTTGCACGTTCAAACCTTTCTCCTTTAAGTTGTATCAGTGCTGTTAATTTCATGTCAAAATAGAAAGTAACAATATGTAATAATAAAAATGCAGAAGACATGAATAATGCAAAATCGATTAAACATGCTTTGTAAAGTATATTGGGAATAGGTGACGTTATAACATAGAAGAACAAAGTTAACAATGTTTTAAATTTCACTAAGATTGTTCCTCTAGGAGCGATTTAATTTTTGCATGAATAAGTATGGCAATTTTCGCGTATGTCGTCAATTACATGAAATTTCTAGGAGCTCAATAGAAGAGAAGAACTCATTCAAGAGAAGTTTCTCTTTGTAGATCTCGAGTATTTACTTCAGCAACAAACGATAAAAGAGCAATTGACGTGCCCCTAAGATTAAAGACGTTCGAGTTACGAAATATCACAAGTATTTTGTGTTTCATGAATTTCTTGAATGAACAATTCCCCTTACGCGAACATTCAAACGTTGAAACTAAATTACATTTGCCAGTTTTCTGAAGCCATTATTGGCCATCTCAATTACAAACAGACGGACTGCAATATCGGAACATTTTAAAATTGTATCTCTCTTTTATAATAACATCATAACATAATTTACAAAATATGAAAACAGTAATATTAATTCACATTAAATTTTAGATATAACGTACATTGGAAACGCATAAGAAAAACGTTATATATTATTTATCAAATTTGTATTATATTAATAAATTGAAGTAAAACAATTTCGAATGCAAAACGCCCTAGGCTTCAGAAATCATATATTTCTCTCATCGTTTTATTTCATTTTTCAAACATTTAAAGGGATTTCTACACTGCAAAACATATCCGCTCTAAATATGACGGAAAAAAGTGACTTTTTTTTCCACTTTAAGTAAGTGTGAAATGCTCATAGCGAAATGATCATTTGTTTAAAGCGGACAACCTAACTTAACCATAGCAACTCGCAATATGGTGACTCGACTCGTCGATCGTCGATCGTCGATAATTCCACTTTAATTTCACACTTACAAAGTGGAAAAAAAGTCATTTTTTTCCGTCATATTTAGAGCGGATATGTTTTGCAGTGTAATTACATTTAAAGTAGGTTGCTCTTTTCGCGCAGCTTAGTCGTGTGGTTTCTACGCTATGAGCATGTCAAACTTGGTGAAAGTATCAAGGTTAAAACGGAGTCTAGTTTGTTACTTTTGGAAGCCGATACATTACGCATCTACAAACCCCCACGCAAGAAATACAAGCTATATCCATAAAAAGGACAAGCTTAAAAAGGACAAGCTACCGAGCCTGTGGGTGTTCACGATATGTTACGCACCGTGCTTCGCTTACACGAAAATCCAATACCTTTCACTCGAACAAGTCGATCAAAGCTCATTCTTGAAAGCCAACAAGCCCGAATGAACTCTTAATCTCATTAGGTACGTACATGTACGTCATTATAACTGTTAGATGTACCATTTAACAATGAACCTCATGTACTAGAATAACTCTGAAGTACAAGTCGATAAAACTACCCCGTCGTAAGAAAGAACTAATCATTGACTAAATCGTCGACTGTACTTTTGGAGCCGCATATTAAAAATTACTTTTCAAAAAACAAAGCTTACTATAATAAATGAGCAAATACAATTTTATTTTCCATTTAATTCATCGAAAGTTTCGAAAAAACCTTTTACTTCATTTAAATAATCATTGAAAAGAGTGAAATGATTTTGAAAAGTCAAAATAATCGTAGATTAAAGGTAACGAGATAGACATATGAAACGATTAAAATAAAAATGGTTTAATAAAATATTAGAGCTTCAATTTTTGCCGCTGTTATTTATCACGCATTGACAAATGTCTCTTTTATCGCGTGAATATTTTTCATACGAGAATCTCTCGTAAAATTATTTCGCACATCATAGATTTACGCAACGATTTTGCATCACGATGCCAAATAATATTTCTTCCGTGCAAGAGAGCTTGCAAAAATGAAAAAAATATAAATGATCAAGTGCATATGCGAGCCGCTTATAGCAAAGCCATCATTCGCGATATCGCGCGTGCGACGCAGTTTTTTAAACTTTACCGGGAATTTATTCCGGCCGACTGTGTCGAACGGCCCGTTCATCACGTCACGTAAATTACGCGTGCATTCGTCGGTCGATCGAGCGTGGTTAAAACCCTGCTTCGAGAGCGTTAACGGTTTCCAGGAGCAAACACTCGAACGCTGTTTGCCCTCTTGCCTCGATAATATTGGCCGTCGTCACCGTCGCTCGGTGTCAGTTCGGTGCTTGCATTCGTCTTTACTCTGCTCTCCAACCGAGATCACGTATAAACGGATATGAGAGGAAGGCGAACGAAGCGTATATTACCTAAAATTATGTCCACTGCGATGGGATCAAGTTGAATATGCATTTGAAATCCAGTAACCAAGTTTTATTTCCTAGAGTTCGAATATTTATAAAAAATAATATTTTATTCTACTCTCAAAGTAAACAATGCCAAATAAATATTTTCGAATTTTAGTATATAAAGATTTAAAATGAATTTTTAAGTAATTTTTAACAAAGAATCAAAACTTTCACAAGTAATATTTAAATTCTAAGAATGTGAAATTGATAATAACTAAATTTCTCTTTATACTAGAAATAAAATTTTTAGTAAAATATTCATAAAAAGTGCGAACATGTTTTATCTAGGTTCGAGTTAAAAAAAAAGTAAAATTCCTGTTTGTCGAAACACTCGTACTGGAATATTTGAACGTATTGCTCTTACTTTTCGAAGTTGAATTATAAATAATTCGAAATTACACAAACAGATTTGAACTTACTTGTAAAATAAAGCCATCACGTTGACAAATAGTCAAGTTACGTTCGCTTCTCAATTATACAAAAAAAATCTCTTCTCTTGATCAAGCTCAATCTCTGTGATATATAATTCAAAATGATCAAGTAAGAAAGGTCAGAAGGCAATGCCTGTTCCAATGAACCGGATTAGTTGACCGAAATAATGTTTCAAGTTAACTAAAATAAAAATGAGTCTAGTGAATATTATTTTTTATAATTTCAAGATTGCACTGTATGGAAGTGTAAAAGCTGATAAAATGAATTTTCAGGTGATGTCACAAACTTTCTTTTTACTGAAAACAAGAGAAATAATTTATTGTATCTTTATTAGATGCCTAGAATAAAGTTATACAAAGAAAGTATAACAAAATATTTTTAACTAAAAATATGATAATTACTATAATAGTAAAAACAGAGGTATAATAAAATTCAAAATAGATAACAATTAAATAGATAACAATTGATAAATATAAACATACTGTATCTAAAACTATAACAAGATTATTAAAAATATTCTATAGTAAAGAATAGACTACAAAGATCCTTCTTCGTTACACATGTAAATACATAATATTACTAGAAAACGTTTTTCTTTTACAATTTTGTATATATATTACAAATTTTATGAATATTGATATAATGGCTAATCTTCGTTAATGACATGTAACACATTCGAAATATTTGCGATCTCATATAGGTAATCAAGTATATAGGTAAATCAACACACATAAATATTTGCACAACGCATACGTTTACATCTATTACATGAGCGCATTGTAGATACTAACGTAAACTATGTTGACGGGCAATGATGCCGATAGCAATGTAGCTTGAGAATATCGTAATAACTATATAATTATGGACACTATGTCGTTAATAGGAATTAAAGTCATATATTTATTTAATTATTAATTCCCGTAAATGATGAACTGAAACGAGCGGCGTATTTCCAGAAAATTATTTTTCTCTTAAAGAGCTTTTTCATATGTCAAGGTCAAAGATGCTGTAAAGAAGATCTAATAAGTCATTTACAACGGGACAACGTACAATTATATTAATTAATTATATAATTTTTGTAAAATAAAACGAAGTAAACCTTATCTTTCGCTATCTCTATGAAACGGGACGATATCATTAAAGTGACCAATTGTTCTGAAATTTTTATTTTTGGCACTATGGCGGGGAGCCTTTAAGTATCTTAAAACAAATACGCGCGTGGTTGCGGTTGACTGCCTCTCTTGTTTTTTCTGACCTTTTTCTGCGCTCACGCACGCACAGGATATCATCGCTTTGGGTGACATTCCGGCCCTCGAGCGCGGATATAGCCACTCGAGCCACTGTTTGCGCTTCGGCTGATCTTTCATTTACTCTGCAGGTGGGCGTGTTGCCGGCGGCTTAGCCGTACTTCGCTTCCACTATCTATCTACGCGTCGTATACCCGATAAAAGTGACGGTGACGCGTACTGCGACCAGCACGACGTGGCGGATCGAATCGCACCACTCGCTTGATCGATAATCAACTACGTGTTGTTAGTTAACTGAATGGACTAATTCAAAGACGGAAAGTATACAAAATTAATTTGGATGCAAAGCACATAGTTAATTAATCGACGCGTTCAATACTACTGCGGTTATTAATGCTTAACTATATAAATATATTTGCATTTTATCGTTTTACTTATAAAATGCAACCAATATTATAAAAAATTATGTCATTTTTGCGATTTAAAAAATTTAAACGCTGAAAAATATCAAGAAATTCTACCTGACATATTTTTTTAATGCTTAAATGCCGATAAATTTAAAAGAAAGAAGTTATAATAGAAGATAATTTATTCATCAAAATAACTGATTCAGAAATCGATATAACATGCAAAATTGAAAAATTTTTTTAGAAAAAAGTATCTAATACTAGCATCTCGTTTCTGTTTTCGGATAATATTTCTTATATTATCTTCCGAAACTCTTGTCTTTGTACACGTTTCGTGAGGCTATTTAATATGTTAAGACGTTGAAAGAAGATGTACTATCTTATAGTTTCTATTTGTTTGGTAACTTGATTTAATTTTGACTTTTATTTGTTTATTTTGATAAGTTCATATTGTAATTAGTGCGATTGTTATGTTTGTTTTATAGATTGTTAAATCTGTACTAAAGAAGACCGTCATTAAAGGTCGAAACATTTGTTTTATTATGAGTTTATGCTGAATTTATTTATTGGCGTTTGTCATCCTGCGTGGCTCTTGAGCTCGTTATTTCCTATTTTTAAATATACATATATATTATACTTTATAATTTTTGACACCTTATTAGTGGACCTGTTCAACGCTATTTTTTCCTACCTTAAAGTATTAAGCAAAATGGGAAAAAAATTCATGAAACATCTGTTAACATTGTAGTTGAAGATTTCGTAGTTATTGTTTATTATTACTTATTCTTACTTCTCATATTATTACTTCTCACGGAGAGGTACTTTACACGGCACAGCGATTTTATGTTACAAACTGCATTACGAAGAAAATATAAAAGAGAAAGACAGTTTTAAGAAATTACAAGCATGTAAAATTATCTAATATTATCAATAATATACTTATTAATGTTTTAATTATGTAAAAGAAAATCGTGCAAATTTTATTTTTGTTTTTTAAGAAATCGTTTTTAATAGATTTTATATAGAAAAAATACTATGTGTGTATGAATCATGGGTTTCTATTTCATTAATCATATTTAAGTAGATCATGTTTTTATTAGTATTAGTACAGTGCAATATTTAGTTTCTGAAGAATAGGAGGTGCCGCTGTAAGAAGGAGAGTATTGGCAACTTTTCTCTGTCACAATCAGTGCATTATTCGATTTCATGTATGAGTTATAATTAAATCTGAAATTAGTATATGCGTTATTTTTAATAAAGCAATTTGAAATCTACTGTGAAAATATAATGTATAATAAATATATCAAAATTATTTTTACATCTTATAAATACAATATTATATGTCTTAATAATCGTAAAATAAATTTGATAATAACACATGGGAGAAATCATTAGAAATGCAAACACAAAATATAATTCTATTCAAAATCTTAAATGTGGAAAAGTGGAAGTAAAACTATAATTTTTTTATAAAAATTCCTGTAAAAATTTACAAGTATCTAAATAAGAAATATATTAGAAAATTAATCGTTTCCTTGGAAATTAAAAAAAATTTTATATAATATTCAACGTAATATTTAACTACTCGATAAACGCTCAATAAAGTTACATGTCAAAAGAGGATAATCTGATGAGCTTATTATGATACAAGCTAATTAATTAGTACATAATTATGTACAAAATACGAGGATAACTACTAAAAAATATTAATTACAGTTAGATGCAGCAGCAAAAATTTGCATGTGGTAGTTCAATTTTACACAATTGAAATGTAGTTAAAATACAAAGATTCTTGTTCCTAATCTTTTCTTTTCCATTTAAAAATATATTTTGAATATAAGATATGGAACAGAAAATTACATATATTTCGTAAATTATTAAATTACTAAATAATATAGCAATAAATAATATTATTAATCTAAATCTTGAAAATAATTTTGACTCTCAAAATTATAAATTATTTTTCACGTTTATAGTTGTTTTTTGTTCTATTTTCACGAAGACAACTTACAAGAGTCTTTGCAATATTTATGTAATAAAACAATAAAAATTATTCGTCACGATATCGTCGCTGGATCGAATATATAGAACGTCTATACGCCCATCAGAACATATAGAGGTTCGTCAACCCTCTAATGGTTACTGTAAGATCGAAGAGGAAAAGTGCCGTTTCTGTAATAGGTCCTGCGTGGCACATCAGAAGTACTTCGAGTTAAGTACCGACTCAGTAACCTCGTCCAATGAATGCTATCATCAAACCGAGTATTTCTTTGCCTCTTCTTCACCTTCGTTCGGTATCACGTTTGGGATACATGTTATGGGACTACGTGGACCAATTAAACTCATTTTTCTTCTATCCGAACAGTCATTAATTTATGATTGCAAAAGATTGGCAGAATTTTAGATAAGCTAAAATAATATGTAGAATAAATTCTTATTGAACTTTTTTCAAATAAATAAATACAGGTTGTTAAAAATAAAAGGTCACTTTGATAACAGGTAGTATTGATCAAAACAAGAAGAAAAGATCTAATTAACATGGGTCTTAAGACTAATGTCCTTAAAAGTATAAGCTATTTTGTTATTTGAGCTCTTTGTCATTTTCTTATTAATCGTATCACCTTTAGAATGTAATGAACAAAGGAGTAGAGGAGAGTGGGATACAATGGGGATATCTTTTTTCTAGATACCTTAAAAAATAAAAAATATTTCTGATTTCTGATCAACCAGGTGTATTTGAAAGAGTGCGTGACAACGCACTAACAATAAGACGTAGGGTTGAAACATGCGTGAGAGGCTCTCACGCATGAATGGCTATCACATAGAGCACCTCTTCTAATGCCGAGTCAGATTAAAATTTTTTGTTTTTTTCTAAAAAAAAACGTTTTTATTTTGTCATCATACATTCAGTTTCTTTACTTCAGTTTTTTTTATGGAAGATAAATGATTACATTTCACATTAAAATAAAAATTGTTTCTTTACCTCTCCTTATTTACTTTTTATTTTTTAAGGCAACTAAAAAAAAAGATATACCCATTGTACTCCATTGTCTCCCCTGCTCCTTTGTTCATTACATTCTAAAGATGATACGACTAATAAGAAAATGACAAAGAGCTCAAATAACAAAATAGCTTGTATCTTTGAAGATATTAGTCTTAGGACCCATGTTAATTAGACCTTTTCTTCTTATTTTGATCAATACTACCTGTTATCGAAATATGTGACCCTTTTTTTCAACACTCTATAATTTTTTTATGTAATATAATAAAAAATTTAGAAACAGATGTACTGCTCAATTATATCTCTGTTACGATATATTAATGTCCTTTTGCATATTATTAGTAAGAAAATTAATCCTGTAAAATTTATTGCTAATTAACTAGTAAATTTTTTAACTTTTACTGTGTGGGTTTTTTCTTTTGCATACATATTATTTTATTTAGCATTTTTTTTTACAAATTCTCATGTACCTATAATTGCACGTTTATATTGTTGCGCGTAAATAAAACTCAGTGTTGCATGAACACATATCGCGACCTCGCTTTTGCAAAGGTCGTTCCGCGCGATTTCAATTGCAACGAAACTGCACGTCGTGGGTGTCGCGAATCCCATTCTCTCACGGGCATTCGGATTTCGAAAATGAGGTCTCATGCGCGCAATAACGCTATTGTGCAGCTCCGGTGATTAATAACAAACGACGTTTATAGATGCATGATGGTGCATTATACGAGAGGTCAGATAGCTCATAATATCCTAAGCTACATTAACAAATGTTATCCCGTCCTATTTCGGAGTCTGATCATGAATGTTAAACGATTTTACACACCCACGATACAATTTTACCGCAATCTTTGCATCAATTATGAATATTGTAATATGAAATATATATACTTCTAATAATTATAAAGTTAAATAGTTACAATAGTTTAGTATTTGTATTAAAGCAAATTTACTACTCTTGAGAAAATGGAAATTTGTTTTCATAAAATAATTTCCCTAAATTGTAAAATCCTATTTGCAATTTCTTATATTATAAAAATAAAAAACTGTACGTGTATAAATTTAAAAAAAAGTATACAAATGTTTTAAAAAAGGCACCAAGTGTATGTGTTTCTCAAATAAAAAAATTATTGTACCCAAATCTAACAAGCGTTATTTATTAAATACATGCAAATTGTATTTAACAATAATCGGTTACATCGGATTAACGAAATTAAAACACAAGAATAGAAGGCCTATAACGATCACAGCGGGTTTTGGTAACAAATAATTTAAAAAAATTTTTTTTTATTACAATTTCCAAACTGCTCGCCATATATTCGTCGGAACACAATCATGAAGCCAGAATAGTAATATTAATGTTATTAGAAGCATATTTAATATTCCCCCTTCTTCGGAAAAAATGTGAAATATTTTATTATGAAAAAATAATACTTCAACCAGTGTTCGAATGTGGATTTCCTAAATTCCGTGCGGGCGTCCTACCACTTCACCACAGAGGCTTCGGTGATCGAAGTGATAGGACGCGTCACGGAATTCGGATGATCCAGGTTCGAATATTATAAATGTATACTTCCAAAAGCATTAATATTACTATTCTGGCTTCATGATTGTGTTTCAAGTCCAACGAATATACAGCGCACAGTTTGAGTTAGAAATTGTAATAAAAAAAAAAATTATTATTTGGCACCAAGAATTTCAGTGACTGACATAGGCCTTCCATTCTTGTGTTTTATGTTACTTTAACGTATTTTTTAAATCATTTTCATAATTTTACATTTTATATTTCTTAAGTTTAATTAACCTAGATGTGTGACAAATTACACATAAATATGTTCATTATTTAACACAAAAACTTTAACCAGCACATTTTTTCACAAAAGTATACAAATTTTTCAAGAGTGAAGTTTTTCTTAATTTAGTTGTGTAAAATACAATTCTCTATGATCTGTCTGTTAAAAATTGTTATTATAATAATTTTGTAAACATTTTAAAGTAGAAAATTTATCGACAAAATCAAAGTTGTTTTTTAAAATGCTACAACTTTAAAATTTTTATAAAATTTTGAAATTTGTTAGGCCTTTATAACACAATTATTCTAGAAACTTGTAATTATTTTTCTTATTTTTGTTTGTTTCACAGAATTCTAGAACGTCAAAACTGGATGGGTGTCTTGTCAAAAAGCCAAAGAAGTTTTAGTAAAAGTCAATTTAAATAAGTCAAAACAAGTTTTCAAAAATTTCTTTTTGCACATTAATAATTTATAAAACGTGTCTTTTTAGTTTATATCAATGTTCGAGAGCACAAAATTTGACAAGTGTTTATAGAAGTTGAAAGGATAAGTCAATGCAAAACAAATTCACTGTGTCTCGAAAAGAAAGAAAGTGTATTTGTTGAATCAAAATGAATGTATTGAAATAAGTTTTTAAAATTTCCACAAGTTTATTACAATAATCTGATTTTCAGCGCGAAGCGTTAAGGATGACGTTAACCTTTCTCGGAGTGAGTGAACTGTTTTGACCGGGCCTTATATACGGACGCTACGACAAAAAATGCTAAGTGTCGCTGCCAATGAAATTAGTAAATTTGAAATGAGTATCGAAAATTATGGGCGCCGCTCGTTATTGACAGCCCAAGGATCCGCGCAAAGCAACAGCTTCTTCGATTCGAGCGTGCGCTCTCGATTATAAGCGAAATTGGTCATCTCGCACATCACAGAAGTGACCTCACGCGGTACAGCGTTATCGCTCTCTCAAGCGATTAGTAAAATCTATTTTGTTGTATGTACATACAATGTGAGATCTGTTTTTGTCAGAAAAACTGATATAATTTTTGCCAAGGAAAACAACAGCCTCCTTGGAACATTCGAGATCTTGCATCGTACACAGAATAATTTCTAACGGAAATTAAAACGGCATGAAATTGGCTTCATCTTAAATAATCCAATTTATTTATTATTCTTCAAAAAAAATGTTGGAGATAAATATTCCTCGCCGTAGTCATTAACAGTTGTAGCACTACATAAATAACATTGTCTGGGAGTATAATTCGTGGATCGTTTACATTGGCAAGCCTCAAAACGTTCGTTACCATGCTTGCGCGCTTTTATACATATTCATGTAAGTTGCGTGCATTTTGTGCTTTTTGTAATATCCGATTTTCAAATGTATAAGGTGTCTGAAAAAGTTCAGTTATGCTCTCGTGGATTGATAGAGTAAATTAAACTGAGAAGAAAAGTCCTTTACTAATTTGCAAAATTCGCAATAGTTACCGATATCAAAATTAGTAAAGTTGACGAATGAGCGCATACGTTCCCTACCTACCGCACACGAAGACCGCTTATAGCTCTTGCACACTGAACGTAATAAACGACGTGCAATTAGCGATATTTAATCAAAGTTCTGCTTTCTCCAGAATGGTGATATAAAATCCAAAGATACAGAACTCTCACTGGATGTCGCTCATCGCTCGTCGCTCATCGCGTTCAGTGTGCAAGGGTCATTAGCGGTCGCCTAGCCTGGAGCAGGCGGCGCGGCGAGGGAACGAGCAGCTCAAAGCGGGAATTTTACGCCGCTGGCCGGTAACATTGGCTGCGTTCAGCAGAAAAAGCAACTTTTCAACTGTTGCAAGATTTTCAGTCAAACGCTATTAATCGTTTTGCGCTTTTCCAACACGTTTATTCAGCGGTCGCCATTTTTTCCAGCATATTAAAAGAATGCTGATTAAGCGCAACATATTATAATCTATCCTACTAAGTTTATGTACATACATACTAGTACATACTTTGTGTATATCGTCATATATAATCTATATCTCTGACGAGAAAGTTCACGCTTATAAAAAAAAGAGTACATTGTATATCTTACCTACGTAAAATAAACTTAAATTGGATTAGACAAACAAATATGGATTAACATATACTTACAATAATATTAATTATGAAATTATAACAATACGTGAAATACATACTAGATTGCAAAATGGTAGGTAAAATTTTGTAATTAATTTATTGGGTGTACAAATAAGTTTTGAGGGTTTTTTTTGTAACTTTGAAGCTTTATTCAGAGAAATTGGTACAATGTATTTTATTCAAAGTATTGTCCATCGTTAGCTACGACTTTTCCCCATCTTTCAAGCAGCATACGGATTCCGTGTTGAAAAAATTTCTCGCCTTTTGAGGCGATCCAAGAATCGGTCTCAAAGCCAAGAATTTTTGGGTTCTTCGTAAGAAATAAAGTGCTGTTCGGCTAAGCCATGAATCATCGACCGGAACAAGAGGTAGTCGGAAGGAGCAATATCTGATGAATACGGCGGGTGGGGTAAGACATCCCATTGAAGCGCCTCCAAAGTGTCCTTGACGACTTTTGCAGCATGTGGCCGAACGTTGTCGTGCAGACAGATCACTTTGTCATGTCTTTTGGCATATTGGGGGGTGTTTGAGTTTCAATGCTCCGCTCACTTACATCAATTGGTAACGTTCCCCAATGATGGTTTCGTTAGGCTGGAGTAGCTCATAGTAGATCACTCCGAGCTGATCCCACCAGATGTACAGCATTAGCTTCTTGCCATGAATGTTCGGTTTTGCCGTTGAAGTTGATGCATGGCCGGGCTTACCCCACGATTTTCTGCGCCTTGGATTGTCGTAGCGGATCCACTTTTTGTCCCTCGTCACAATCCAATTCAAAAATCCTTTGCCTTTAGAGTAGTTGTTCACACGTGAAAAAATGGCGTTCGACGTCTCTTGGCTTGAGTTCATACGGAACCCAATTTCCTTGTTTTTGCACCATATCCATGACCTTCAGACGATTTGAAATCGCTTGTTGAGTCACTTCCAAAGTTTCAACGAGCTCTTCTTGCGTTTGGCATGAATCATTGTCTAATAACGCTTGCAACTCAGAGTCTTCAAACTGTACTGGTTTCTCTTTGCGTTCTTTGTTGCTGGTGTCAAAATCGCCGCTTTTAAAACGTCGGAACCAGTACTCACATGTTTTTATTGATGGAACATGTTCCCCATATGCTTCACACAGCATTCGATGTCCACCAGCTGCACTTTTTCTTAAATTAAAACAAAAAAGCACTGCTTCCCTCAAAAGGTGTTTTACTGGCACAAAAGTTGACATGGTTAAGGCACAAAGAAAGTATGTTGTTTACACGACATGACACATACTGATTTTTAGCGGGAAATGATGACGCTTTAACTTGGATATAGTTACAAGTTGGTCCGTTGCAAATTAATGCTAGTTACGCCATCTATTGTAAATCCATCAAAATTTATTTGTACAACCAATATAATCATTAAAAATTTTATAATCATATAATGTTTCTTAATTTTCTATTACTCGTTTTAATATTTTCGATATAAATAACTTATTCTCTATTATTTAAAGATGAAAAGTTCTTCAATACGTATGTTAATAATAATACAAACTCATGTGAAGCAATAGATGTACAAAAAGAAGTGAATGGTATGTATTTATAAATAATTTTAATTATTTAAGACATATAGGATTTTTGATAAATATTACTTACGCTCTCATGAGTTGATAGAGCAGGTCAAACTGAGAAGAAAAGTTTTTTACCACTTTTCATTATTCGCAAGAATTACCGAGATAAAAATTAGTAAGGAGGGAAAAGCAGCATTGTTTACCGGCCAGCGGCATAACATTTCCGCTCTAAGCTGCTTGTTCCCTTGTTTTCTTATCAGAATAAAATTTTTAAATATAATATAATTTTCTAAATATGAAAATATATCTTTAAATATGTGTATGTGTGTACATATGGTATAAGATTGGGATAAGACCGCCCCTACTCCGTACTTACTCGCGTCTGTGGCCAATATCAATTTCACAATTTCGATTTGTAATGTGCTAGGACTTTCTCTCCTAGAAACGCTTCCTTAGCTTTGTTGAAAACTTTCTCTTAGGCTGTATTCCATTTGAATATTGTATTGCAATAATTAATTCAATGGGTGTAAAATAAATCAAATTCAACATAAATCTATTATTATGTAATAATTTACTGTAATAATTTATTATTGTTATAAACGTGCGTACTTCGGGCACATTTCGCGGCCGCAACATTTGTACAATTGCCTTTATTTTAAACTTATCTTTTTGTATTCCCTTTTACGACAGTACGTATCCGCAATATTTCACATTTTCTACAAAAAACGTTGATTTCTTCAAGTTTATTCTTATGTTGCGATTTCGTAATCTACGCACAAACAATTTCTAACCACTGTAAATGTATGTAATCCGTTTCACTGATAATCACGATGTCATCGAGAAATATCGCTACTTCAAGAATTCCTTACAAAATTTGTTCAATCGTTCTCTGCCAGATTGCAAAAGCCGATACAATTCCGTACATTAGTCTGTTTATTAAAAATAGTCCTTTATGTGTACTTAGAGTTAGAACTTTACTGCTTTCTGGATTCATCTTCAGTTGGAAATACGCTTGACGCAAATCAATTTTTGAAAATCTTTTGCCACTTGATAATTTCATATATGATTTTGTAGTCGGTAATGGGTGGCCGCCAACTGCGGATTCACGGTGGATTTGTAATCGCCGCAGATACGTACTGTGCCGTCTGCTTTTAGAATAGGCACGATGAATGTCGCCTACTCTGCTGTTTCAGTCTTAGTTAAAAAGCCTACCTTAACTAAAGCCTGCTGCAGACGATACGTTTTTCTTTACTGGATTTTTAACTAGATTTCCTTACTTGCTACCGTACGGGTAGCAGTACTGACAGCGCTACCGGCCGTGACTTCACACGGTGCGAGTTTTTATGCGGGCTGAGCAATTGGAATTTGTTTGACAGAATTATGAATGAGATGGATGCGATAATTGCAACAGTGATACATCGTCGTAAAATTGCTGTTACATTATTTTTAGTTATTGAAAGATTGCGACGATAACGAAATCAACATTGCCGACGTTTATGGAGTCAACAGTGGCTGCAAAGACAAGAGACTCACAATAGTGTTCTTACAATATTATTTGAAGAATTCGGGTGAGTATAAAGTTTTGAATTTTTTGTAATATTTATTTTTATTATCTTATGTTATATTTTTATAGACCTGAAGATCCGAGATCTTCTCAAAATTTTACCTGAATGCAAGAAGAGGTTATGGAGGAGCTATTAAATCTTCTCATTCCATACATTGAAAAGAAAAACATAGTGATGAGAGAAGCAATTTCTCCTCGGATGAGACTGCTGAGTGCTACGCTTCGATATTTGGCAACTGGCAATTCATTTCAAGATCTTGCGTACTCTACAAGAATTGCTCCAAATACTCTGTCGCAAATTATATCAGAAACTTTACAAGCTATTATTATAATGTTGGATAAAAAAGTAATACCATTTCCATCTAAGCCTGAAGAATAGGAAATTGTAGCTAATAGATTCGAAACTATGTGGCAATTTCTTCATTGCATAGGTGCTGTAGACATATTTTATTTCGTCCTCCACGCTCTGATGGATCTAAATATCGTAATTACAAAGAAAAAGACAGCATCATTCTTTTAACTTTAGTAGACGCAGAATATAAATTTATTTTTGTAGACGTTGGTAAAAATGGTCGCACACATGACTCTGCTATATTTCGCGAAAGTTTGTTAGGTGTAAAACTAAAGGAAAACACTCTCAATTTACCACAACCAAAGACTATATTGAATTTTAATTTTAAAATGCCATATGTAATTGTAGGAGACGATGCCTTTTCTTTGCATACAAATTTAATGAAACCATATCCTGACCGTAGTTTGATAGAAAACAGACAAATATTTAATTATAGATTAAGTAAAGCACGAGAATTGTTGAGAATGCATCCGGCATTTTGGAGAATAAATTCAGAGTTCTTCTAAATCCTATACCTCTATCTGTAGAAAAAGTAGAAACTATAACATATGCATGTGAGCTTCTTCATAATTTCCTATTAAGTAAAAATGTACAACGTTATATTCCCTCTGAATATAGATCAGAAAATTCAAAAACACCTGAATCAGGATTACGTAGTGTGAATCAACAAAGGGGAAATCGTTCATCTGTTGTGACTGGAGAAATAAGAAACATGATTACTGAATATTTTAATACAACTAGTGCTGTCCCATGGCAGTACTCTGCTATAAAAAGAGGAAATTAATTATTTTCAATAAAAAAATCTGTAATTGTGTCAACAATTGTAAAAATACTAACTTAAAATTACATAAAACGATATTTAAAAAATAAAATAGACATTTTTTTTCTCTTAAAATTAATTTCTCTCCGAGTATGACATTTCCAGGCAGTTTTTAACAAAAATAGTTTTTTTTTCGAAATTATCTTATTATTTATAAAATTATTTTATTAATAAGGATATATACATTTGTTCAGGACCATCATATCTTTATAATCTGATATTTATTTGAATAAAAAAATACATATTTAATACACACATCTTTTAAAATAACATGTACATTAGAAAAAAAATCTTTAAAGGAAAAACATTATTTAAAAAAAGAATTATCTTTTGCTCCCAAATCAAATAATTTATAAATTACGTTGTGGTCGCATGGTTATTAATACAGAAATAAATGCATAATCGGTTTACGTGACATTCAAGACCAGAAGAGAACCAGTTAAATCTTTGATTTGCGCATTTGAAAATCAACATTCACAGCTAAATGTCGTTATATTTGTTCCTTATATACGTAAGAAAATCGATGCGATGATAAAAGTAACTACTTCTCAATTGTAGAAAATTTTCCGCCGACAATTCGCAATTTTACAACAAATAGTTTACGACTTTGCAGGAATAAATTAATAAATAAGAATAAAAATATTATTATCATGACATCTTTGCTAGAGGAATGTGAATCAAGCATTTGCGAAATCTTTGATAACATATGTATTAAAAACAAATAAATTTTTTAGAGAATTATCTTTTGCTCCCTGTAAATAACACATATATATTAAAAACAAATAAATTTTTACATATACATTAGAAAATTTTTAAAGAGAAATCATTATAAAAAAAAAAGAATTATCTCTGCTCCCTGTAATTTTCAGTGCTAGCATTTATAACAATGTCAACCAACTTATTCATTACTTAAAATTGTAAACTTTCATTTTTAAAACGTTTTAATATTGATCCTATAAATGCCATGCACATATCCACAGGATCTAACACATTTGAAGTATTATTTGTTGGGGTTTCTGTTCGCTGTACTGTTATGGGTTGCTTAATCGATTGTGCTAATGCCTCAATAGCTCCAGCAGAAAATGTGTCAGTATCTACTTTACGCTTCTTTGTGGTTTTGATGGTCGGAGATGGACTGAAGAAAATGGGCGAGTACGATTGTTAATACCTAATGTAGATGCAATAGAATTCGCTGGACTAATAGAAGGAGATGGGCAAGGAATATTGATAGACAAAGGAGTTTTATTTCTCTCAGGAATTCTATTAAAAATTTTATCAGTGCTTTCAGGATTTTTAACCGGGACACAAAAACTGATAATTGGTGAGGCTTGGTTGTTGACTGATTCTGTAACTTCTGATGAATCAATGAAAGAAATTCATTTGTTTGTCGATTCATCAATAAAATTCCTGTACTCTTCATCCAACCATTCTTCAGTATAGGTATGTGTTTTAGGCAATTGTTGAATATTTGTTTCTTTGTCCTAAGTAAATAATTTATAAACAATATAAAAAATAATTACTTTTTATTAAGCGTATAATAAAATTTTGATAATTTTGGTACTTAAGATATAAAAATAATTTGTAGTAATACAGAAATCATTTAATTTTTAATAGCGTTTTACCTTATTTAAAGTAGATATAAATAATGTTCCAGAATTTTTTTCTATAGAATTTCTGCTTTTTCGGAGTGTAAAATAACTTTCTAAAAATAATAAATGCTCAAAGTACCAGAGATTCGGTTTGTATACCTGTAAATATTTTATAAGACAAACTTAAATTTGGTAAAAATAAAAAAAAAATATTAAGTAAATTTTTAAGAGTTATAAGAGGGCTACATTTTTACACTTACATCATTAGTACCAATTCCAGATTTTATTGACGATTTTACTTTTACATTTTCAACATTAAATTGATTTCGCAAATTGTAAAATTTTGTTGCACACTCTTTTTCTGTGGTTCCAGGCCTAATCATTGAAACAGCGGTACACACATTCTTTAATGCTTCATTTCTACTCTGTTTGTTATGATAATTTGACATGTTTACCGCATATAAACACGGTTCTTTTTTGTAGACCTCTATTAAACATAGAATACTTTCTTTAGACCATTTTGAAGCTTTTTCATTCTTGCACGAAATCATATTTGCGAAGTGAATTCGTTTTAACTTTGACAACTCCATTCCACTCCACTCCAGATTACTCCCTTGAGAAAAGCACAGGGACAGGTAGACAATGCACCAAAGCAGAAAAACTTGAATAGCAATGCGAAATATTACTGTGGGAGACGATTTGGCCATGAAACAATATATTATTCTAGCTTTCGAGGCTCAGAACGTAAAAACCAAAATAGTCGTGTCCGGCGGCCGATTGTGATGCAATAACAAGTTCAAAAATATAAACAAATATAAACGAAAATATAAACAAAGCGAACCAAACTTGAAGATGCCTAACTGCTTAACGGACTTAACTTTGACAACATGTGACGACACTTTGACAGTATAACTTTTTTTTTTTATAGTTGGGAAATGCTTTTATGGGTCCTCGGTCCTGTGGGGACAAGAACGCGGGGTATGTGAGACTCGCCGACCTAGCTAGTAGCCGACATACTCACTAAAACCCAACTTTTTCCGGCGTCTGGGCTCGGGACGGGATCAAACTAAGCATCCACCGCAATCCGTCCTAGCCCAAACGGGTCCCCGCCCGAGAGCAAGAACCCCCCTCCGGAGTTAGCGGCCAGAGCTCGACCGATTGAGCCCCAGCCGCCCGAACCGGGATGCCAGGTGTGCGTCGGATCCCCCTGGAAGAGGGCCCTAAGTACGCACTCCCGCATCCCAAGCCCCGAGACGGGTCAGCCGGGCAACTATCCCACCGCTGATTCCGCCCGAGGCGGAAATCCTTTTCAACAGTGGAGAGAGTAGGGCCCTCTGTCCGGTCTAGCCAGCGCTGTGAGAGTCCCCCCTCCCCACTGTTCCTTCTCGGCTCGGCTCAAACCCTCAGATGAGGGGAGCAATGAGCCGCGCCGATGGGCTTTCCCGGCGAACTCTAGAAGGCAGGGAGAGGGCAGCAAAGTCCACCCTCTTCCTACCCTGTCCTGCCCGCTGAAGGGGGGGGCGGAGAGGGAGGAGGACCTACTGATGTTGCTGCAGGTATAACCTCCTCCGTCTCCCCCTCCCCCTTCGTTTCCTCTCCGGCGGAGACACGGGGTCGCTCTCCCGTCGTCTCTCCGCTTCCTCCTTCTGCCTCATGACAGTGAGGCAGAAGGAGGTCACCGCGTTCTAGCCCTCGGGCCCGTCCAGCATCTTCCTCACTATGACAGGGAGGGAAAGGTCCACCCCTACTCTGTCGGTGAGGACATGGCGCTCATTTGCCCACGCTGGGCACCGCTCAAGTGTATGCTGCGCTGTGTCCCACTCCTCCGGGCAGTGTTGGCATTTGGTGGAAGCCGCTCGCCCAACTTTCTCGTGCAGGTACTCTTCGAAGCAACCATGCCCGGAGAGCACCTGCATTGTGTGGAAAGAGAGGCCCCCGCTCTCTCTCCCAACCCATTCCTCTAGGACGGGCCCAAAGGCCTCGGTCACCCTCAATCCGGCCCTAGCATGGGGAAGTCTTTAGCGCCAGTGTCGGATCGCGTCGCGCCGAGCCGTCTCGCGCCTAACCACCATAGTCTGTGTGACCGGCTCGCCCCTACGGGTGAGCTCCTCTTTCCACTCAAACATCTCTGTTAACATCTGGGCTGTGTACACCCAAGGGGTCGAGCCGGCCAGCACGCACGCCGCCTCCCGGATAGTGCCGTACGCCTGCGCCACCCTGATGGCCAACTTGTTAACTTCCTCCGCTGGCTCCTATGAAGAAGCCTGCAGTTTTCTGCGGAGGCCACCAGGGCGTCGCACCATACGGACGCACCGTATAACGCTATGGAACGCACCACCCCCATGTAGAGGCGGCGAGCTTTCTCCTCAGGGCCTCACAAGTTGGGCATGATGCGGCTAAAGCTAGAGACAGCACCGCTCAACTTGATGGCCAACTTTTTAAAATGTGGTCGGAACCCCCATTTCGAGTCGAGGATCAGTCCCAGATATTTCATCTGGAACTTTACCTCGACTCGGGTCCCTTCCACATCTAGCGATCGAAAACGCGGCCCTTTCTCGCAACGCCCCCCGAACCAGATGGCCTCGGTTTTTTCGAGAGCCACCTTTAGGCCCAAGAGGCGTATGCGTCTCAGCACAAGGCTGAGGCCTTTCCTGGGGGTCTATCATGTAACATTTCCCCTAGGGCGGAAACGTGAAAAGTGAAAAGTTTCACGTGAACTGCACGATCATATACACTCAAGGACTTTGATTCTATCCATGGGGAAATTTTCCAAACTAAGAAGTTAAAGTCGCTATTTTTCTACATACTTACAGTTCATGATTAACGTAACGACCAATAAACTCTAGTTTCATTAACCATGAACTGCGAGTATGTAGAAAGTGGTGACTTCTCAGTTTGGAAAATTTCCCCATGGACAGAATCAAAGTCCTTGGGTGTACGATTCCACGGAATCATGTAACTCACTCATGAACGGAAATATGAACTTTTTCACGAGAACTTTTTCGCCATCAGGGGGTCTATCATGTAACATTTTCCCTAGGGCGGAAAACGTGAAAAGTGAAAAGTTTCACGTGAACTGCACGATCATGTACGATTCCACGGAATCATGTAACTCACTTATGAGCGGAAATATGAACTTTTTCACGTGAACTTTTTCGCCATCAGCCATGATGGCGAAAAGGTGAAAATTTAGGGAATTAATAAATTGTATGTATTTTGAAATAAGAATGAAAGTGTGGTAACAGTGTGGTAACAGTTTGAAGAGGTATTATTGAAGAGGTTAACCTTTTTGGTATTGCATTGCGTTGATAGGATAAAGTAATACATACATAAATAAAAATAATGCTTTTGTGATGTAATTAGGTTTGATATTTATATTTGACAAATTGATATTTTGATAATTATATAGAATAAGGTTTCATCAAATGCAAATTTAGATAAAAATATACTTTAACGCGTTTTGATACACAATGATATAAGAAAGGTGCGTCTTGTGAAATAGAATATTAATCAATCATGTAAGTGTTTATAACTTATAAATTTGGAAAATACATGTGTGAGCGGAGAATTCAGTTTTGATCAAGGTCGGTATTCTAAATTATTCAATATGTTTTAATTAAACAAAGTTAAATTTAATGACTAATAAAATTAATTTACTTTAAAATTTGCATACATGAAAAACTAATTAAAATTAATTTTGAAAAACAATGTTTGAATTAAATTACAATGTAATTTTGAATATTAGATTACTACATAATAAAATAGTTGTTACAATATATGGATCATTAAAAATAAATGTAATATACATTATATTTGTAAATTAAGTTTATGCAATATAACTAAGAAATATTGCTATTTATTTATGAATACTTTTTTTACAATTTTTTTTTATATAACAAAATTTTTACAGTAAAAATTATACTGTAAAAGCAGATAGAAACCTTTTTCACGATCGCTAGATAGTTGCAATGACAGAGCCTCTAATAGTGAATTTCGGAACGCAAACTAAATTTCCGCAAATTATTCATACATAATCGCTGTGCGTGAAAAGATTCACGTGAACTCTCTATGAGTGAAAAATGAAAAATGAAAAGTGAAAAGTGAAACGTGAAAAGTTCCACGTGAAATTACATGATTGACCCCCTGGCCGCGCGCCTCGCCTCGCCCCAGGTATCCCCGGAAATGACGACAAGGATGTCGTCGGCATAACACACCAACGACACTCCCGCAGGGAGGTGGTAATCAAGTGCACGATCATAGCCGACGTCCCACAGGATCGGTCCTAAGACCGACCCCTGTGGTACCCCCCTGCTAACCACACAGCGCATGGTGTCGCCATCCCGGTCCCGGCACGTGACCACTCGGTCGCCGAGGTAGGTCCAAATCACCTCCTCCAGATAAGGAGGGACGTTCAATCCTGAGTCCCTCCCTAATCTTGCTCCAGGGCAGGGTGTTGAAAGCATTGGCTGTGTCCAAGCTCACAGCTAGCACCACCCTGCCCCGGGATACCGCCCTTTCGACCCGGGATCTCAACCGCCGAATAGCTCCGACAGTTGATCTCCCAGGCCGGAACCCGAACTGGTTGGGCGATAGTCTGGGGCCCGTCGATTCCAAGTGGCACGTAAGGCAAGACGTCACAACCCTCTTGAGCAATTTGCCCGCATCTGCCAATAGGCAGATGGGGCGGTGGGCCGAGGGGTCACCCGCGGGACGACCCGCTTTGGGTATCAGAACCAGCCTGGCCTCCTTCCAAGGAGTCGGAAACCGCCCAGACTGTAGACACCTGTCAAACAGTTGTCTCAAGCGATCCTCCAGAGCTCGCAAGGCGATAGCACACACCCTCCCGGGAATATCGTCCGGGCCCGGGGCGGATTTTTCTTCTTCATTTTCTCTATCGCCCTGTCAAGCTCCTCCCTGGAGACCTTGAGGCCCTCATCCCAGGCTATCCTGGCCGCGGGGTCGTTTCGCGCGCGGTTCACCTCTTTGTCGTCCCCCGGAAAAAGTGCGGACGTGACGTCACGCAGGAGACCCGGATCGAGAGCTTCTGTCGTGGGGGGCGCCGCTGACCGGAGTTTGTTCCTGACCAGCCGGTAGGGGCGCCCCCGCGGATCGCCGTGTAATGTTTTGAGGAATTCCCCCCGGGCATTGGCCTTCGCTTCCGCTATGGCCGCCTAAAGGGATTTCCTGGCCGCCTTGTATGTTTCGTACAGAGTAGCCACCGTCTCTCGATCCGGGTTCCGTCTTTGACGGCGGTGCCTGGCGTAACGGCGACGCGCGGAGTTGCAGCTCTCGCGTAGAGCCGCAATCTCCGACGTTCACCAGTGCATCGCCTTTTTTCCCTCCCGAGGGAACGACCGGCGGCGGGGCATAGTCGCGTCGTATATTTGTGACAGGGCCTCTTCAAACCAGGCCGCCTCAGTCTCCACGTCGCCCTGCCCCTCTGCCGGGGGCTCCTCCACGACTTGGCAGCCGCATGCGCCGATTTGGCATCCAACAGCCTTAGGGCCCATCTGGGAGGAACCCTCGCATCTCTCGCGGGATAGTCGGGTCCAGGTCTTCCTAATCTCGGAGAGGAGATCTCTATCACCACGTATCTGGTCCGAGAGAGTCTACTCGTCCAAGAACGTCCCTCCGCTTATCTCCCGGAAGGCCTCCGCCGAACCGAGGGTCACGTCGACTATTGAGCTCCAGCGCGTTAACACGCAGGTGGGCTCCGACCCTCGGTTGACGATGTGGAGGTCTAACGCAACAAGCCAATCCCCCAACATCTCGCCCCTCGTGTCCGAAATCGGTGAACCCTAATCCGCAGACTTCGCATTGAAGTCGTCCGCGACCATGACCCAGTTTACATCTGGGCGCAACCGACGGACGATCCCCTTCCCCCGATCTCGTCTAGCTTAGACTCGAAGTCCTCGAGTGAGGTGTTGGGGGACACATAGACCCCCACAAAGGCCCGACCACCCCAGAGGCAGGCGACATATCCCTCGCCCTTTGATACAGAGACAAGGGAGGAAGCAACACCTCCTCCTTTAGTGGCAATTGCAACCAGCCCCGCCGTATCACCCCGCCATCTGCTGTCAGCTGAGAGGACGACGTAGGGCTCGGCCACGATCGCCAACTCAATGTCCCACTCCGCCATGGTCTGGACCAGGAGGTCCTGTGCCCTGGAGTGGTTCACATTTGTTTGGAGGAAGCGATGACAAGCCATTAAAGAGCCGTGTCCATCGCCTCCTCGAGGCTACTTCCATCCCCTCCCAATTGCTGGGAACTTGCCGCCTGTGCAGCTTCCACCTCCGTATTGCCCCCTGCGTTAGGGGCTTTGGCCGCGGTCGCGTTGCGGGGTTTCGCAGCCGCACCACTAATTCCTCTCCGACCGTCCCTCTTCTCCGGTGGGGGGAGGGTACAAGCCGGTCCACCGAATCTGTGTCCGGCTGGCCTGCCTAAGTCCGCACAGAGGGGGCAGTTTAGCTCTCCCTCGCAGAGGCTGGCGGGATACCCCTCACAGCCACACCTGTAGCACCTGTTACCCCTGTCAACCGGGGAATCACAGGCGCCGATGGTGTGACCTGTCCGTAAACATCTAAATCATTGCATAGGTCTGGGTCTGAGGGCCTCCACCCTGGCCATGACCCAACCTACTTGCACCCTACCCGCTTCCGACAGCTTTCGAGCAGCCGCAGCAGAGCAGCGGACCCATACCGATCCGAGACCCACTTGCGACCGCCTGATTGAACCCATTGTCACCTCCCAGGCTTTACAATCACCGACGGCCGCCATCGCCTCGAACACCTCCCGAATGTCGGGAAGGTCGTCCAGGCCCAAAACGTGGAGCTCAGCGGTTTTGACGGGTCTTGCGACCTTGACTTCCTCTCCGCTGAGCTCCTCTCGGAGCTTCGCCGCCAGGCTATCAGCCAGTTCTTGGCTCCTCTCTTCTGGGACCTCATAAATGATAGCCCCGGTTTGGGCCCTCTTGGGGCATAGGGACGCGATTTCCAGCGCCCTCAAATTTATTCTGTTCCTTATCTTAGAGAGGGCGGCCGCCACTGTCGTCCTCTCGCTGTCGACCGCCAATAAGACAACAGCTGCTCTCTTTGGGACCTTGATTTTTATTTTCTTCTCATTCTTCCCAATGGTACCTTGGCCGTTTTGCCCTTTTGGGGCTGCCTTCGGGGAACTCCTTTCTGGGTCGCCTTTTGATTGGCCGCTACATTCCCGTTGGCTCGGGTAGCTTTACTTTCCAACCCACTTTTGTTATTCACCAGGGTTGCCTCCTGTTTGGCCTTCTCCTTCTTTTTCTTGACCTTGGCCTTTCTCCCCACCAT
Source organism: Solenopsis invicta (assembly GCF_016802725.1). Lineage (NCBI taxonomy): Eukaryota > Metazoa > Arthropoda > Insecta > Hymenoptera > Formicidae > Solenopsis > Solenopsis invicta. The sequence goes on along the minus strand of NC_052664.1, from coordinate 7,707,824 downwards.
CTCAGTCTACGTCTCTAACCTGGAAAAAACCAGATGTGCAGCAGAGGCGTTTCTCTCTCCTCCATCCCTTTCAGCAACGCTAGACGAGCTAGGCGCCGGCCCTTTTTTCCCGCCGTTGTGTAGGGCCGTGACTTTTGTCTCTCCGTTTTCGGGCGGTCTCGCTCCTAGCGGAGGCCTCAGTTGCTTTTCAGGAAGGAGTCTGCCCTCCAGAGCATCAAATCTCGCGGACAGCATCTGCCCGACTTGAACGAGCACCGCCTTGATTAGCTCGTCCTTCTCGTTGCTGACCCCCATAAGAAAGTCTAGTGCCTTCACCAGCTCCGGCGCCCCGCTTTTCTTGACCGGCTCCGAGTGGGGGGCAGTCAAAGCAGCCGCTGGTGGCAAGGGCTTTGGTTTCAAGGAGGGAAGGATCGCATTCGTCCTCCGACGAGCTAATGATGGGCCTCCTCGCATTTTTCTTGCTCGTTTGTGGAGCCTCTGCTGCACACGAGATCTCCTGTAGTTTGGGGCGTGCAGCCCCCTCCTCTGCCTCTCGTCGGCCTATGCTGGCAACCTGCTGCTTAACTGCAGCGAGCTCTGCCCTGAGGAGGTCCACCTCCCTCCTCAGTTTGTCATTAGCCGACTGGAGTCTGTTGACCTCCTTTGATTGTGGCCGGGCACCAATCTCTTTGATCGCGGCTTCAGCCATCGCCGCAATCTCCCGAAGGGCCTTCTTCGTAGTTCCTTTCACTCCTTTTTTATAATTGGCCACTTCTCCGATGTGGTTCATTCCCTTGCTTACCTGCTCTACCAGCTCCTTGCGAGTGAGCTCGCTTGGTTTAACTATTGTCTCCCCGTCGCTTAGCTTAATGCCCATAAGAGCCCTGGCCGCTGCCGTGCTTTTTGTCGCCCTCCAGTTCCTTAAAAGCTCGGCCTTTCCCTGGACATACACATCCTCGCGTTCCTCCGCGGTTATGATATGCCTCGCTTTTTTGAGGTAATTGCCAGAAGGGGAGGAGGATTTTTCTTGAGATCCCCTACACCTCTTTCTCAAGCTGCTTCCCGTGGCATTTGTTGCAAGACTGGAGTCAGTTTCGTACTCCTCGTCTGCACTCCAAAACATGTTAGTCGCCGGGGTAACCGTTTGGCTTTCCTCCACGGCACTGCCGTCCCATGTGTGTGGCCCGCGCGTATTTCCGTATGATGTAGATGGGAGGCCACCATGTACATCCCGGAGATGCGCCTCTCCGCGACTCGTTGGAAGCGCAGGAAACTTCCGCCTGGTGTAGGGGGGAACTAATGTGGTTACGCCGACGACGCGGGGCTTCCTGAAAAGCCCCTCGCCGGTAGATTGTCCTGAGCTGAAGAGCTCAAGCCCTCCGTTCCCGGTGATGGATCCTTTCACCGCTTGGGAGTCATCCCTCCCCTCAGCGGGAGATACGTCTCCGCAACTCTGAGACAGAGGCGGAACTCCAAGCCCTCCCGAGCTTTCCTCGCCTGCTGAAGTTGCAAGCATCCCGCCCTTCCTGTCATTTTCGCTTTGGTTTTGGTCTTGGTTTGGATTCATTTTTGAATAAATCCCATTCCCCGTGACGGTTACACCGACCGGCGTATCTCCCACTCTCTTCCAAATGGGAGAAAATGCTCCGGGTATTCCCGGGGGGTCGGCTTATGGCGCGGGCTCCGGGAATGTAACATCCGGAGCACTGCCCTCCAGCCCCTTACTCACCGCGGGCGGGGCAAGCCCCAGACTCCCGCGATTTTCGGAGGTCTCCCACCTCCGACAGTGGGGGCACCGTTACAGGTGGCGCTACCCGGGACCCGGGGGCCCCCACGGACAGATCGAGCAACGGAGGCGACGCCCCCTCCGCCGTGGCGACCAGCATGTCTGCCGTGAGGTACACGGCCCTCACGACAGACACACCACCACCCAGTGTCCCGCTTCGGAAGGGGCGCCATCGCGGAAACACCGGGCATTTGCGTTTCACCCCGAACCCTGCCTCGGAATATTTCCGAGCGGCCTCGAGGCCGGCCCGGCCCGCAACCTTGGGGAGAGTTTCCCACGAGATGCGCGTCGGACCGTCCATCGCCGCTCTGACTCTGCCCCGGAACACTTCCGGGCGGCCCAGAGACGGCCCAGCCCGCTGGGTCCGGGAATTCTAAAATTCCACCGTCCACCATGTACGATGGAACCAAGACGCCCTAATCAGGGAAAAATCCTCTCACAGGCGTTTGGTCCCGCAGCACTCGCCCAAACCCCAACCTCGTAAAACGTCCGAGTGGCTTCGAGGCTGCGCCGGCCTGAAACCCCGGGGAGAGTTTCCCACGGGGACTGCGCCGGGCCATCCACCGCCACTCCGACCCAAAACCCGGATCAATTCCGGGCGGCCCGAAGACGGCCCAGCCCGACAGGTTCAGAAACTCCGAAGTCTTGCCGGCCCGTCCACCTCCCCGGGGAACTGACTTCCCCCATGCCAGGACGCGAACCGCAAGAGCGACACCGTCCCCAGACACAGAGGTCATCGGCCCCCTCTTCTCAAGAGGCCCTCCGCGCAATGCGCCTTGGGCCCTGCGTTCGCTTTCAGATTAAAAGCGAGCGCCTTTGCTGGTGATCTCTTAGACCCTCTTCACAAAGAAGAGGGAGCCCTCTTACCACGACAAGGTGGATCACCGTCGAGAGGGTTGACAGTATAACTTGGTATAACCCAGTATAACCTATACAGACTGCGTCCTGATTGGCTCTCACAATAAACTAGTAGAGAATCACGTAAGAAAAATAGGACATGATCTATTACAAAAATCCAGTACGTGAGCCAGTAGCGTAGCCCGTAAGCTACCCATTTCCAGTACAGGAGCATGTAAGACTGCCAGTATAGGAGCACGTAAGCAATCCCGTAAGAAAAAACGTATCGTCTGTGGCAGGCTTAATTCATCTATCGCTTTATCGACTAACGCAATTAGTTTGAAAAAAACTGACCACACTTTTAAAAATGAATTAACATTTGGTCGTAAAGCAAGTTTAGCCTGTACTTCTACTGTTTTTGTACATAAATCTGATCTTAACTCTTCATATTTCTGTAGAATGCATTTCAATTTCATATGACTATTCTTACGGCTATCTATTTCTAGTGCACTCCAGAAAATCGAGTTCATCTCCTTGTGCTTTTAATTGACAAATCCATTCCCTACCTAATAAGGTAGGGAATTTGCGTTCAACTTCCAAAATGTAAATATTCAATTCCTTTTAAATTTGATTGCACTTTATTAATACTGTAATATATCTTTTTATACGGACTAACGTTTTACAATACGCAAGTAGATTTAAATCGGTCAAATGTATGACTGAGTCTGAAAACAAGGCATGTACATCATCTTTACTCATTACGGTGTTTCTTGAACCGTTATTTACCTTGATTTGAACTTGTTTCCCAATCACATCCAAAGTGCAAGTAAATATATCCCTGTATTGTCGCTATTTCAAAGAAAGAACTTCCTCCAGCTGATTTGCTTGCTCCTTTCCTTTAAAATAATCTCGTTTTAAATGCCCCTTCACACAACAATCTATACAGCGTATTTCGCAGTTGAGGATACATTATGACGCTAAATGTGCTTTGCCGCTCCTGTAACATTGTACATTTGCCTTAACATTAGAACAAAATTTTTTTACTACTTGTTAGTCGCATTTTTATATTAATTATTATTGTTAGTGCTAAACGCAGTTTTCTTGCTACCCGGTTTTGTATAATTCCCACTAAGCGCCTTCTGCTTCAACTTCTTACCAGCTTGTAAGTGTTCTACTGAAATTGCGTTCCTTACCGACGTCTCTTGTAATGATTTTGAACCTTTCTTTGATAGCTCCATCGTAGTTACAATTTTGAAGGCTTTGTCGTTGTTGCGCAAGGCTCGACGGAAGTCGAGTTAAATGACAGAAACTCAGAACACAACGCGAGCGCAGATACACTGTTATGCACGTTCGCGGATACGCGACATCGATTGTATTAGAACCCAAAAAATAACGAATAGTTAGAAACACGAGTGATTATATAACCCACACAACAGTCGTACATTAGGTCCTTTTTTCTCCAGCAACCGAGTTTGCATCTTCTGGCTTGCCAATTCAAATACCAATTGATTGCGTAGAGCCGTTTTCAGATAATCTCCAAACTTGCAATGTATGCTTATTTTATGTAACGCTGCTGTAAACTGCTGCACCGTTTCGCCTTCTCCTTACCTTCTTTGATAAAATTTAAATTTCTCCGCAATTTCCATATGAGGTGGGGCATAGAATTTTTCCAGTTTAGTCGTCAACGACTCAAACGATTGATCGAATGGAGCTTTTGGATCTAGCCGATCACATAAAATATCGAAAGCTGCAAAGCTTAGGTAATGCAATAAATACGGGACTCCTGCATCACTTGTAATATTAAAAATTTTGAATGTCCCGAGCAATTGTTGCAACTATCTGCGCCACGTGGTGTTATTCGCATCGAATGCTTCTATTGTAAATAAATTCGGAATTGCAGTTATAACTGCTGTGGACGTATCTTGCCCCAAATGCATAGGTCTTGTAATTTACTACTTTAGTTGATCTTCGTAAAGATTTTGTACTGTACGTGTGTAACCGGCCACGCAGTCGGTCGAGGTTATGAGGTATCAATTATTCCTCTTCTTGTAATTTATTATGCTTTAATTTTTCACCATTCTAGTCGCCATTTGTTATAATTGCTTGTGTCCTTGAGCCGCATTTAGTAAAGCAACCCAGGACAGCAGATGACGGCTTCAAATGTCAGATGTATTTCCTTTAAGCGATACAGGGTGGTTCTCGACTATTGCAATTGGAAGACGCAGTAGAGTAGTGGGACCGGACGCAGGGCTCTTAGTTTCTTTAACGCCACCTAGCGCTGCTATTCCTAATTGCCTAGCGACGCTGTTTCCGTGGCGCCCAATATCAAATCTTCTAACACCTTTATTTTAAACTCGTCTATTATCTCCGTCCACAATAATTTTTTCTTAGTTTTATGATCTGAAATTTATTTTTTCCTTCATAATATTTATGTAGAAGAAACTTTGTTATTTGTTTTGTCTATATAAAATTTCCACTATTAAAATCTGTATCACACATAAATATACTTCATTGTATACTCGACAGCAAAATTAAAAAATCACCTATTCTGACTCTCAAACATAAGCGTAGTTGAAGAAAGTGTAAACGATTTATAGATTGTTTACGAAGTTACGCGGATTCAAATAGGAATGCGTCAAATCTCAATTCTTTTACAAATTTTGCAAAGCTCCACAGCGTAAAATAAAAATTGCACGCAAATACAATTTACAACATTCGAAAGCGTGAATCTTTAACTTTTATTTGTGTACTTGTTGAGCGTTGTATTTTTTTTCACTGAATTATTCCACACTGAAGCAAAAATGGCCTTTTCTTCTGTCGTCTGTGGCTCAAAACTTCGCGGAGAAATTGTCACCGAAATTCCATTGACTATTTCAAGTTTCAAAAGCTTTTTTGCTCGTCGCGTACAAGTTCACCGAGTTAGACGGAACCGCGGTAGGAAAAGTTCATATAAAAAAATCTGAAAACTTACCACAGTCCCTAAAGTGAGACACATTTTAACTTTTTTTCTCGTTTCTGTCCTTTTCCTTAATCCAATAACATAATTACCGTAAATTTGGGTGTCGCACCATGACGGAGCGATACTTACGGCGGCGCCAGAAATGCCGACTCAAGTACCGAGTACTATATAGTACTATATACTGGGCTTTCGGCGCGAGCTCAGGAAGCTTAAGAAACTGCGCCCGCGAGGCGCCCCTAGGAGATACGAGACGCTCGGAAACGATCGGCCTACGACCGTGATGTGGGTGTCCAGGTCATATGGGGAGGGGGGGGGATGCCAAAGGTAGGATAAAACGGAAAAGTCCCAGTTGCACACAGGTTGAATCGGACACAGCGAGTTCAATATATTGCGAATTTTTGACTTATACAATTAAATTCAGGTTGAGTTGAGTTAGAAATTCGTGGGAGGGCGGGGGAAAAGGCGAAGCCTCTCCTCCTCCCAAGCATTTACTTTCTCAAGACGCTATATTACATAAATTACGTAGGTATGACAGGTATCCTAATAGTCGTCAATTTTAGCGCTTGATACTTCGGTTCGCGGGGCAGTCTGACATTTTTTCTGCCAGATTCATTCATTTCGTGCAAAAACGCATCAAATGAGTCTATTTACATTAAAATCGGAGATATTTAACTTGCTGTGTTTGATTTATTCTATGTGCAACTGAGATTCACTCGATAAAACAACCCAAACGGAGCTTACCTTCGCCTTGGAACTATTACCGTCAAGCGGGCAACCAACTCGACGTAAAAAAGCAAAGCCGGTCAAACTCGGCAAGGACAGCGACCTGGAGGAGTCCTATTACCTAGTCTTGCCGGCCGGCTGTTAGAATTGCGGATCCCGAATTCACTGCTACTCAACGGCATCAGCGTACGTTCTGCTACGTCTGCGGATATGTCAACGTGTCAATACAGGACTGCCCGCTCTACAATAGAAAGTGAGCGTGGACGGCAACGTGTCAGGGCCCTTACAAATAAAGAGGGACGCCGAGAAGTGACGCAGAGAATCCCTGGCCACATCCAAATACCGTGGCGGCTCACCGCCCTCTATTGCGCTCGCTTTCATTTCTTTCTGTTTGGAGAGATTTTTTAATTTTTTTTTTTGTTCTTTTTCCCTCTTTCAGGGAGTCTATCAACTACAAACTATAATTCTTAATTTTTTTTTCTTTTTCTTTCCTTGTTTGTTTGGGACAATGAGACATTTTCTTTTATTTCTTTTTTGTATAACTGCTCACGCCAATGTAAGAAGAGACTAAGAATAAAACGCACTGTGTTGCCATTAGTAAATGTTAACTATTGTCTCATTTTAGAAACTACCCTTTCTTTTTACTTTTTACTTTAAGCCAAAATAAGAGCTATGGTTGTGTTTGCCACGTGTGAACGCCTGGTTGTGCTCGTCTGGGAAATGCCTTTAATAATAACACACAAAATTGTGGAACATTGTCAGCCAGAAAGAGATGATAAAGCCTCTTCTGGTGAGTAAAACGTATTATTTTTGTGCCTCTTTTGATTTCTTTTTGCGTCTGCTGCCGCCTCGTAACGAAGCGTTTAAGAAATCATTGAATTAATTACATATTTGTAGTGCTTATTTGCAAGCAGACCAAATGAGCGGAGTTGAGAGTCGTCAAAGAATTTTCAGCAAAAACTTTAGAGTAGGCAGACTGAGAGTATTGAGCATTTTCTGCATTTTGGGCTACCGATCTGGATGCCACGTACCGGAATGTGAGCACGCCACATGGGCAAAGAATGTTCTTCCCAAATGGGCCTAGCAGAAAGCCAGTATTTTTGGCGTTTAGAAAACTAGGAGGCTGCAAGGTTGTTTAAAAAATAAAAGAGGCGGACCAAATGTACGGGTACTCCCCCTGCCGAATCGGGCAACTCGAAGGCTCCATTTCTTTGGTTGGCTTTTAGTGTAGGCAGCCGGCCGAATGCGAGATATAGTACCTCTGACGACTGCAACACGCTCCGCCACTCTCACTCGCAAATATTTCGAAACCTACTGACGAAATTGGTGGCTATCGACGTTCGTCGGTAAACCTCCTCTGTCCTCCCCGGGGAAGGGGGAGTTATAACGTGACGTCCCGTTTTATCCATTGTCACAAAACGTCGAAAAAAGTCCGCTCGATTATGCTGCAACAACGCCAAACCAGCCATTGAATCATCAACGCGCTGATGTTTTTGGTCGATGGTAAGCAAACGCGGAACTCATCGCGCAGATAGCTTTTTCATATCCAAAACATCGTGCAAAATGTATCCCACCCATTTTTTTGAGATGTCAACGGCCTCAGCTAACTTGCGCAACTTCATTTTAGAATCACTTAAAACGATTTGCACTTGCTTTACGATTTCCGGATTTGTAATCTCTATTAGTCTTCCAAAACAAGGTGCTTTTACGACTCATTTTAAATTTACTAAACCATCGATAAACTGTTGCTCTGGAGCAGATGTGGAATAACATTTCTTTAACCATTTCATTGATTGTTCAGGAGTTTTTCCCATCAAAAAACAATGTCTGATTAATATGCGACATTCCTGTTTTCCATTTTTTTTCTATAAAGGCAAATATGCGAAATTTCTGTTTTTCCATTTTTTTTTATGAAGGCGAAGGTAGCGACACTTAAACGACTGTAGCTTGTAAACGAATGAACGAAATGTCTAGAAACTTCACATATAAACTAATGACAGATGAATCTCTCAAAATAAATAATGTTCATTTTCGAATGACGCCACCTACTGAAAAATCCCGGAACTTTTCAGCCCATGTAGTACACTACACAAAAAAAATGGGGAACACTTTCTAGACATAAAAAATTAAGCTATTTTTAAATGGCTGTAACTTGGCGAAAAATCATCGTAAAAAAAAATAAAAAAAGCATTTTAAAGCTTGAAGTTTCAACTTTAACACTTTATCAATAAATTTTTAAAGTTCTTTTAACTTCCCTGTCTTATGCAGTAAAAAAGCATAATTTGTTTTGTTTCTTAAAATTTCGTATTTTTAATACTTTCCAGTTCAACGAACAAATTTTTTTTAACAATTCAAGTAAAGCTTCATAAACTACAATATTTTGCCTACAAAATGCTTTTTTTTAAATTTCTTAACGATTTTTTTTCACCGAGTTATGCAACTTTAAAGTTAAACCACGCCGTATCAAACAAGGAGGAAAGTTATACGCAAAACGCGCGCGAGATCGACGAGTGACACCGACACCACTTGACGCTAAATTACAAAAGTTGGACGCCAGACGCGATTATACCGGTTGCGTCACCGGATTCAATCTCTCACACTAAACACTAATCTATACCACGTGATAAATTACCAGACAAAAACGCAAAATCGTCGCTTGCACGCGGCTAGCTAGCTCCTTTAACCGGTCGAGAGGCGGGAAAACGGAGACAGAAGCAAAGCGGTTCTCACATGGAAGGATACAGGTAGGCTAGACGTCACACCAAGCAAAGAAAATGCTAAGGCCGATGTAACAAACATGAATAAAATATACTATATTACAGTCACGGATAGCATACAAGAACGAAAAGAAACAAAATTTAACAAATCGAATACAACTAAGGTAAACAAAGCTGACTCTAAGAAAATACAACGGATTACTAACAAACATGAGCCAAATTACAAGACGACGATATCACAAACGTCGTAACACAAAAACGCTAACTTTACCTGCGGGATCAAGTACAGCTTTGATTAAACAAATCCGATAACAAGGTTTACATTAAGAGAATACGGCCGATTCTGAATTAGCGCGAGAAAAGAGATAAAATGACGATAACGCGATTGTCGACCGCTAACCTAACAAAACACAAAATTCTAAAGCGCGTTATTTGAAAAGACACCGATGGAAGCGACGGCCACGCGGCCGTGCGATCACGACCATAACACTACTCGCGCACGTGCACAAGGGCTTTGCGACTTCCTAGCGCGACCGATCGTCCACGCGTTTTTCACAGCGGGTCAAATACGCGGAGCGTAGCAGCTGACAGCTGGACGGCAAATTCCCGTACTTGAGATCGACTCCTCAAATTACTAAAGTCCATGCGTTCAACCGCCCCGCGGTGGACGCAACGCTGACACCAACACTAAGATAATGGAGTCGACCGCAGAATACCGCAGAGGTTATCGTCTCAGTCAGCTCGTGGCTTTACAATGCCGTTACAGGGTCACCTGGCCGACACCGTCGCAATGCTCCTATCCTCTCCGGTCCTTGGGATCTCGGAGAAGGTCACGTCTGGGCCAGGCACTCGTCCTCGCTTGCCAATATCCGAAATGTCGAAAAGTTACTCTCGCTCGCTTGCTCGTTATATTTCACTTGTCGGGTCGCACGCAAAAAGCCGGGAGAATCGCGCTCGATGCGGGATCAATGGGCGCAACCCTTCCTACAAGGTGCGCGATATCCTTGCGTGTAGCGGCGCGGCCTATCAGCGGCCGCCCTTATCTAGCCGTGACTAGAGTCCCTAGAAGTAGAGAGTCTGGACATCTCGGAGTTCCACGTGATTGGACTGCACCTAAAATGGCAGCACCAATACGGATCCCCGTTTAATCCTCTTTAGCCAATGCGATAACAGTATACACACGTTCAAGTGCACACAATGATAAACATACACACACATAAAGCTCACGTACATACACTGACATATAGTATTCATTACCGACATTTTAGGGGCAGATGTCCAGACTCTGTACTTCTAGGAACTCTAGCCGTGACGTCACGGCCGTGCATTGACGGGTCTCCGCCGGTGTCGTGCGGTCCCCATTGGCAGCCAATATCCTTTTTGCTGCCGCCGTATTTGCGGCCTAAAGCAGAGTGCTCTTAGGCGATGATCCCCTCAACCCAATATTCCTCAGAACGGCCCGTCGGCATCCGATGGCTCTAATACCAGCCGTTCGTCCGCTCTGTCCGGGCCTTTCGGTCTCAGCAAGTCTTATCCGGCGTGCAGTCAGCTACGGCTGCCTCCTTCAGCGGTTTCGAGCTGGCTGGCCCTGGATGTTCGCTCCCGGACTCTCTTGTTGACTCCGGTTTTTCTCGACATCTCGACTCCTCGGCGATGTTTGTCGAGAGGTGCCCAAATACATAAAAATTAAAACCGCGAATAAGTAACAAAATAATTACGCGACGACAGTCCCGCCAAAAATTTTCACTTTTAGAGAGTGCCCGACCCTAGGCAGAAAATCTGCCACGTCACAATATATATATATACATATATATATATATACAGAGTGAGTCATTATAGTCTATGGACCCGAATATCTTCCAAATAACGGTATCTACAAAAAAATGGTTTAAATAAAAGTTGACCAGGACAGAGGGGGTCATTCAATTGTACCATTGGTTTTGACCTTGAGGTCAATTTTGAAGGTTATTTTAAGGTCACGATGGTTTTTTTAAATGGGACACCCTATTTTTGACTGCGGATTTCGAAAGAGCGGAAAATTTTACATCAAACTGGTCTTATGAAAAAATTGTTTTTGCGACCTTGGAAAGGTCAAAAATGAAGATGAAATGCCTGAAAAACAATCTGGTGTACTTTTTCTGAAATGATGTGGTTTTTTGGGTAATGCAAATGTGCATAATGCTTAAACAAAGTCAATGAATTGTAAAAGTGTTAATCACTTTGACTAGCTTGACCTTGAGGTCAATTTTCAAGGTTGTTTGAGGCTCATAACGCATTTTTTGATTAGTAAACCCTATTTTTGACCGCAGAACCTGTTTCTTGACAATGGGCTCTTAAACAATGGCACTTTTTACATGAGCATAGGGATTTTTTAGTTTTTCGACCTGACCTTTTGAAGGTCATATCAAGGTCATATCAAGGTCAAAAGCACTTTCATCTTACTTTTAGCGTTACCCGGAAACAACGACGTGGACGTAGTAAGTTCTGTTTCCTTTAGGGTGCTTGATTATCGTGAGTCCCCTTGCCTCTCACGTCGAGGTGCTTGATTATCGTGAGTCCCCTTGCCTCTCACGTCGGGGTGCTTGATTATCGTGAGTCCCCTTGCCTCTCACGTCGGGGTGCTTGATTATCGTGAGTCCCCTTGCCTCTCACGTCGGGGTGCTTGATTATCGTGAGTTCCCTCGCCTCTCACTGACACTGTAATTTAAATGAATTACCCACGGAGTAATTGTTCAAAATTACCTCCGTTGGCTTCGAGGCATAACTGCGATCTGTTTTGAAAACTATCCACAGTTCTAAGCAGGGTAGCTCTAGGAATGGCTGCACAAGCTCTACGAATGCGGTCCATAAAATCATCTCTTGTGGTTGGTCGTTCAGCAAAAACAACATTTTTCAAGTATCCCCATAAAAAGAAATCAGGCGACGTCAAATCTGGTGAGCAAGGAGGGCATTCAACTGGACCCCTTCGTCCAATCCATCTGTCATTGTAACTGGCGTTTAAAAAGGCACGTACAATGAGTGCATAATGCGGTGCAGCACCATCTTGTTGAAGCCACATTCTTGCTCTTGTTGCTAAGTCAACATCTTCTAATAAGCCTGGTAAGTGATCTCTTAGCAACGATAAGTAACTGTGTCTATCAACGTTCTCTTCAAAAAAATAAGGTCCAATCAAATAACCATTTACAATGCCGCACCACACCATAATACTCCATCGATTTTGATGATCTATTGGCCTATAGTAGGGATTAACATGACCAATAATGGCAGTTGTGTCTATTAAGTTGTCCGTCACTATAAAATTTAGCCTCATCTGAGAAAAGCGCATACCTAAAAAAATTAGGATCATCGTGTAACATTTGTAAAGCCCACTGGCAAAAAGCAATACGCATCAGATGATGATTAGGCTGTAAAGCCTGCGTAAGAGTGATGTGGAAAGGGTAATAATTTAGAGCTCTTAAAATTCTAACAACAGTTCTTTGTGGTATACCTATTTCCCTTTTAATCTGGCGAGTACTAACATGAGGATTAAGATGAAGTATTGCTAAAATAGTTACAGCTCGCGCATCATTTTCCTTATATTCATGATGTTGATGTTGACGAACAAGATGTCCATTGCGAGCTCTTTGGACTAAACTACGTATTGTCATATCAGTTGGATGTCGCCTTTCAGGAAAACGTTGAGCATAAAGCCTTGATGCTGCATTGTAATTGCTATGACACTCCCTTAAAACTAATATAATATCAACAATCTCATTAGGACTATAATCAGCCATTCTGGAAAGGTAACTTGTGAATGTAATTACCTACATACCCTGTATGTACGTTTGGAATTTTTAAATTTAAGCAACTTTAAATAGTAAATTTTTCAATTATGCAGAAGTGAGTAAGAAAGAAAAGGAATAAAACTCTATTATAACAATAATTATAAATCTTAAATCAAACGTAATTGTTTAGTTTTTTTCAATCGTTGATTATTAGCATTAGGTATCGCAGTGCTGTCAGCTACTTGCAACTTTCGGCGGGATTCTTCGACGCACGCCTATTGCTCCCCTCCCACCGCTCGCGCCTTAGCAACGGCGCCGCCGGATGGCGTAATTAAGGAGCGCGATACATCGCCTCAGAATCGTGCGTTACGCCGTCCGGCCGCGCCGTTGCTAAGGCGCGAGCGGTGGGAGGGGAGCAATAGGTGTGCTTCGAAGAATCCGGCCGAAAGTTGCAAGTAGTAATGTTTAAGCATTATGCACATTTGTGTTACCCAGAAAACCACGTCATTTCAGAAAAAGTACACCAGATCGTTTTTCAGGCATTTTACCTTCATTTTTGATCTTTCCAAGGTCGCAAAAACAATTTTTTCATAAGACAAGTTTGATGTAAAATTTATCGCTCTTTCGAAATCCGCAGTCAAAAATAGGGTATCCCATTTAAAAAAACCATCGTGACCTTGAAATAACCTTCAAAATTGACCTCAAAGTCAAAACCAATGGTACAATTGAATGACCCCCTCTGTCCTGGTCAACTTTTATCCAAACCATTTTTTTGTAGATACCGTTATTTGGAAGATATTCGGGTCCATAGATTAAAATGACTCACCCTGTATATATATATATATATATATATATATATATATATATGTACAGGGTGTCCCAGAAAGCTCGCATCCCATTTTAAGAGCGGATTTTTTGAAAAATTCTAAGAAGAAAATCCTAATACAAAAATGTCGAGGGTATAATAGTTTTCAAATTATTCGCGATTAAAATTTACGAATCACTGAGCTGACATTTCGCGCGTTCAGGCATGGTGACATGACAAAGGTACCACAAGGGTACCTCTTGACATTAAGGTTGTCATATAAATACGCAATGACATTTATATTAAGAAATTACTACTATAGGAAACATATTTGTACATTATATATGCACAATTAATGTTTTCAACAAAATATCAATTTAATAACAAGATGTTACGATAGCCGTTGGGTCAGCTGTCAAAGTAAGTTCATGTTCATATGATAAGAACTTTTATGGTAACATATCGATAATGGTAACATATCGATAATTTATTTACATTTTTAACTATTAAAAATGTAAATTTTAACTATTAAAAATGTAAATCGGTAATTTAATTGATATAAATGCGATAATGTCAAATAGACATAATTTGATATGTCTGAATTCTACTTTATCAACATATTCAATCTTTTCCATATTATCACATAAATTATCGACATTATCGATATGTTACCATAAAAGTTCTTATCACATGAACATGGTAATGAACTTATTTTGACAGCTGACCCAACGGCTATCGTAACATCTTGTTATTAAATTGATATTTTGTTGAAAACGTTAATTGTGCTTATGTAATGTACAAATAAGTTTTCTAAGTAGTAATTTCTTAATATATATATGTCATTGCGTATTTATATGACAACCTCAATGTCAAGAGGTACCCTTGTGGTACCTTTGTCATGTCACCATGCCTGAGCGCGCGAAATGTCAGCTCAGTGATTCGTAAATTTTAATCGCAAATAATTTAAAAACTATTATACCCTCGACATTTTTGTAGTAAGATTTTCTTCTTAGAATTTTCAAAAGAATCCGCTCTTAAAATGGGATGCGAGCTTTCTGGGACACCCTGTATATATACAGGATGTTCGGGAACTAGGGAACTTACTGCTTTGACAACTTAAAAGAGATAAAAAGGGACAAAAAAGTCTTATACCATTTTGCGATATTCGCTATAATTATCGAATTATAAAATAAAACGTATGAGCTAATGTGCGGTGACGCCGCGCCGTCGCGCCTAGCTCGTAGGCAAGAGCGCGCGGCGAGACAGATGACGCGTCGTTGTTTGAATTTGCACGGCGCGACGATCTGAATTTGCCGCAGCGCGTGTACACACGTTGCAAAAATCAAATGTGTTATTTATCAAATGTGTAAGAAGACGTTTTAGCTAAAATAACACATTTGTTTTTTGCAGTGTATGTATACGCGGTGCGGCAAATTCAGACCGTCGCGCCGTGCAAATTCAAACAACGACGCGTCATCTGTCCCGCCGCGCGTTCTTGCCTACGAGCTAGGCGCGATGGCGCGGCGTCACCGCACATTGGCTCATACATTTTATTTTATAATTCGATAATTATAGCGAATATCGCAAAATGATATAAGACTTTTTGTCCCTTTTTATCTCCTTTAAGTTGTCAAAGCAGTAAGTTCCCGGACACCCTATATATATATATATATATATATATATATATACATACACAGGGTGATTCAGAATAACCTTATGTCTTTGAAGAAACATATTCCTGAAGTTATTCTAAAACAACTTTTTCTTTGGCAAAAACTTGTCCGAAGCATAGTTTTTAAATAATAAAAGGAAATAGTTATCCAATAATCGGGCGTGTATAGCGATGAAGCAGGGCCAACGCCAGCGCAACTCACCGTTCGATACGGGCAATTACGTGAGGCGATCGCAGTGATAAGCTGATAGTTAGAACACTGTTTTCTTTCCTTTCCCCCTTTTTCTCACTCTCTCTTCCGCTCTTTCAAAGGTTCTATCCCATTCTCATTCTCATTCTTTTCTTAATTATTTATCAATTCATACACTAACACTGAAATAATGCTAAAATTAAAAACAATATTTAATTATTTGACATCTTGCTTTTAATAATTCTGTACGTATAAAAAATATCTTTTTTTTAGTCAAAAATACTATATTTAAAATGCGTGATAAAAAATAAAAATGCAGAGTGAGAGAGAAAGAGAAAGAGACAAATCTGATCAAATTTGAACGTGTATACTCACTTATCATCCTGCACAGTAATCAGCTTTATCTTCACAAAGACAGAATATCCATATTAAACTCAAGATTTTCCTCTTTTCTTCTTAAATCACATCACTTGTCACATTCACTGCAATCATTCTCTTGATCGAAAATTACTAACGCATCACTTTATACAAATCACTATTGTCAATTACTATCAGTCAATTGCAAGTGAGAATTTTTAGCTGAAGCTTTTTCTTACACATTTGATAAATAACATATTTGGTTTTTGTAGTGTATGTAAACGCGGTGCGGCGGATTAAGACCGTCGCGCTGTGCAAATTCAAACAACGACGCGTCACCTGTCCCGCCGCGCGCCGTTGCCTACGAGCTAGGTGTGATGGCGCGGTGTCACCGCATATTGGCTTAAACGTTTTATTTTATAACTTGATAGTTATTGCAAATATCGCAAAATGGTAGGAGACTTTTTTGTCCCTTTCCATCTCCTCTATATTCTCAAAACGGTAGGTTTCATAGTTCCCGGACACCCTGTATATATATACAGGGTGTTTCAGACCACCCGTACACCCCTTTTCTCTTCGCAGGATTAGGACCAATCAAAAATATGTTCAGACGAAAGTTGTAGGGTTTCAAAAGATCTATTCAATGATCTTATCAGTTTGACCTTGGATGGCGTCGCCAAGGTCAGATCGAAATCACATTAAGTTTTTTAAATGGAACACCCTATTTTTGATTCCAGAATCTAATAGCTGGTGTCAAGACCTTTCCAAAACACTATAAGAATGTTTATTTTCGTTGACTACTTTCCGAGTTGTGCGGCTTGAAAGTTACACTACCGCCAGCATCAGCATTACTCAAGATGTACCATGTGGTGGTTACTTAGTCGGATTTAATCTTGTGTGTGGGTGTGTGCATACGTGCATGCGTATGTGTATGGGGGAGGAAAAGGGGAGTCAAAGTTTTATGTACTCTGCTTTTGTTTATTAACTGGATTGATTATATTTGATGATCAATCATGTCCAGATTGACTGTATACATTTTCCCGTGCTTAGCATTATCCAGAATGAACGACGTGGACGTGACGAGAATTTCATCCCATTGGGGTGCTTGATTCACGTGAGTCCCCTTGCCTCTCACGTTTGGGGTGCTTGATTCACGTGAGTCCCCTTGCCTCTCACGTTTGGGGTGCTTGATTCACTTGAGTCCCCTTGCCTCTCACGTTTGGGGTGCTTGATTCACGTGAGTCCCCTTGCCTCTCACGTTTGGGGTGCTTGATTCACGTGAGTCCCCTTGCCTCTCACGTTTGGGGTGCTTGATTCACGTGAGTCCCCTTGCCTCTCACGTTTGGGGTGCTTGATTCACGTGAGTCCCCTTGCCTCTCACGTTCGGGAATGAATGAGTGTATGTTTTGTTAAGCGACTAAATGTTCAAAGTGAGCACCATTCTCTGCGATGCAAGCATCAACTCTATTTTGAAAATCATTGGTTGCTCGAAGAATTTCCTCGGCACGTAAGGATCAAATTGCTTCACTTATTCTACGAATCATATTATCCCTCGTAGTCGGACGTTCATGATAGACCAAGTTTTTTATCCTTCCCCAGAAATAATAATCAAGGACGGTGAGATCTGGTGATCGGGGTGGATAATTGATTGGACCGTATTTGCCTATCCACTTGTCGGGGAACATAGTATTTAATGCCGCACGAGCAACTCTCGATGTATGAGACGGACATGCATCTTGTTGGAACCACATGTTCAGGCGCAATTGCAGAGGAATATTTTCTAGTAAGACAGAAAGATCTGTCATTATCAAGGCGGAATATCTATCACCGTTTAGATTTTCGTCAAAAAAAACAGGACCTATGATTTGACTTCCAATAATTCCACACCAAACATTGACTTTCCAAATGGTTTGATGATCTACTTCTCTCAACCAGTGAGGATTATTTTGTGCCCAATAACGAGAGTTCCAAGTATTAACAGATCCATCACTTTTAAGTGTACATTCGTCAGAAAATAAAATTTTCAAGTGGAAATCAAGTGGTTGCTGTCTTATAAAGTTGCAAAATACAAGTCTCTGTCTAATATCGTTATAATTCAACGCTTGATGAACAGACATTCTGTAAGGGTGAAATTTGTTATTTTTTAGAATGCGCCAAACACTGATTTTACTAACACCAGAATCTTGTTCTCGTCGTCTTAAAGAATCATAAGGGTTCAATTCTGTCGATGCAAGAATTTCCATTGTTCTTTCATCCATAATCGGACGACGAATTTGTGTACCTTTGTTATGTTGAGGCTGAACGACACCTTTAATTTTGATTCGTTTAGCCAAACGTGAAAAAACATTTCGCGAGTGAGGAGTCCGATCAGGATAACGTTCCCGCCACAATCTTTCCGCTGCAATGAATGTACCTCGACACTCACCTAAAATTAGCAGCATATCATATGCTTCTTCATTGGAATAGGACATGGCTAAATAAACCTAGACTAATAAAGAGGGTCGGATTTTTGTTGCGCGATTGATACTGATATGACGGTTATTGAAGACGTAGGTGACAAGTTTGAGAGAGTTATTGTCACTCGTGTTGAGTTGAGTCACAATAGCGTTGTGGTGAATACATCTCTACTACATCCTATGCAAATAACAATATGTATAAAATCACGAGTTAGACATCGTTACGCAGAAAGCCGCGCTCGTTATTGCTCGTGTGCTACCGTTAAAGTAATAATGTAATTACATAATATTATGACATACATATGCATGTGACTATCTACGGTCGCGACAGCTAACTTTCACGATTTTTCATGATCTGTTTTTGTTGGCCCGGCTCGCGTGTTTACTTTCTTTGTGTCGGCTGCACGGCTTTCTGCGTAACGCGTGATTTTATATTGTTATTTACATGGTGTTGGCGGTAGTGTAACTTTCAAGCCGCACAACTCGGAAAGTAGTCAACGAAAATAAACTTTCTTGTAGTGTTTTGGAAAGGTCTTGACACCAGCTATTAGATTCTGGAATCAAAAATAAGGTGTTTCATTTAAAAAACTTAATGTGATTTCGATCTGACCTTGGCGACGCCATCCAAGGTCAAACTGATAAGATCATTGAATAGATCTTTTGAAACCCTACAACTTTCGTCTGAACATATTTTTGATTGGTCCTAATCCTGCGAAGAGAAAAGGGGTGTACGGGTGGTCTGAAACACCCTGTATATATATATATATATATATATATATATATACAGGGTGTCCCAAACCAATGTACAAAGATTACTATAATGAGGTAGAAGGAATCGAGATAAGTCAAAAAGTCTTATAACAGTTTGCAATAATTTTTGTGTAATAAAATATTAAAGTCAGCCAAATAAGAGCGCGCGGAGAGGCAAACAGTTGGTCGCCTGAGCCGTAAGACCGCCCGGCTCGACGCGGTGCGATGTCAAGCTATCCTTTTCCTCGCCGCGCGCCACATACCGTTGCCTACAATCGACCGCAGTGGACGGTCCTACGCCTCAGCGAGCAACCGTTTGTCTCTTCGCACGCTCTTATTCGGCTGACCTTAACATTTTATTACTCAAAAATTATTGCAAATATCGCAAAATGGTATTAGACTTTTTCATTTATCTCAATCCCTTCTACCTCATCTTGATAATCTTTATACATTGGTCTGGGACACCCTGTATATACATATATATATATATATATATATATATATATATGTATATATACTACTGTGTTCAAAAAGTAAGGTGAATTTTGTTATAAAATGAAAAATCTTTATTTATTCATCCAAATCAATTTCATCCCCTTCGAAGTATTCCCCCTCCGATACAACGCCCTTATGCCAACGTTTTTTCCATTCCTCGAAGCATGCCAAAAAGTTGTTTCCCAGTATAGCCTTCAAAGCGCGCAGCGATTCACGTTGAATCTCTTCAATAGATTCAAAGCGGTGTCTCCGGAGCGGTCTTTTGAGTTTGGAAAATGCCAAAAGTCACACGGAGCTAAGTCAGGTGAATAAGGCGGTTGCGGAACGATATGAGTGGAATTTTTGGCAAAAACCTCACGAAGAATCAATGCCGTTTTTGGCACCAAACGAGATTCGACTTTTCTAAGACCCAAATGATCCTTCAAAATTGTTTGAACTGATCCAATTGAAATGCCAACCATATCGACAAGGTCTCTAATTGTCAATCGACGATTTTCGAGCACCAATTCCTTGATTTTCTTTACGTGTTGCTCATCAGTTGACGTTGATAGTCGTCCGGAGCGTTCCAAGTCATCAGCACGTTCTCTGCCTTCTTTGAAGTCTTTGTACCACTTATAAACATTTTTTTGCGACATAGTCGATTCACCAAAGGCCCTCTGCAACATTTTGCACGTTTCCGCAGCCGAAATTTTATTCCGCAAACAAAATTTAATGGCACTTCTTTGCTCAGACATTGTAAAAATCGCCAAAATCACTTTTAGTCGTTTAGAAAACACAAGCGTAACTATATGACTAATGATTACATTCACATGAAATTTGGCACAGATGTCACTAAAAGTAGTACCAACATAAAAATAAAACAGTTTGCTCGAATCGATTAGCGCGGGAAGTTTATATTAAAAATTCACCTTACTTTTTGAACACAGTAATATATATATATATATATATATATATATATATATATATATATATATATATATATATATACAGGGTGATTCAAAATAACCTATTGGTCCCGAAACTGGCATATTCGTAATCGAATTCTGAGATAATTTTTCCTTTTGCAAAAATTTGTCCGGAGCTTAGTTTTCAAGTTACAATAAAAATTAGTTAGCGTATGACGGGTCAGGTACAAGTGGTAGACAGGGGCGGCGCGACTCACTGTTACACGCGGGTGTTTCCGTGAAGCACCTCCTGCGCTCAAATGACTGACAAAAGGACATCACATTCCTATTTAAACTTTCTCTCTCTCTCTCTCTCTCTTTCTCTCTCTCCGTCACTTTAATTATGCTACATTTAACTTGTCAAATTTCGATCTGTCATCCGGCCGTCAAATATCGGGATGACCGTGAAATCTTCAAGTAAGTTTACATTATTATAATAAATGTACGCCCGCAAATAATAAAATTTAATGCAAATTAGATTACTTAAATGTGCACTTGCAAGTTAAAAGTAGCACTTTTAAAACGCACAAAAAGGAAAGAAAGGAGAAAGAGAGAGAGAGAGAGAGAGAGAGAGAGAGTGAGAGAGACGGGGAAGAAGGGGGCTTTAAACAAGTTTAAGCACGTTCATTCACGCACACGGCAATCAGCTTATTGTTTCCACGATGCGACAGTTCAATTTAAATTTGTCCTTTATCCAGATCTATCCCTCGAAATTGTTTCATATTTTACCACATTACTATTTACTCTGCACTTGATCGATAAACGCGGAACTACGTGACGAACCGATCGATCAACTTTATTAATTACTACTCTAATCACTACAATTATTCGATGCGTTAAAATTACTCAAAGAAACACGTGTTTACGTTACGATCACACAACACGTGTTTACTCGACGATATCAAACAGTCGACTGGATATTATTGGTTATGTTGTTATAAGAGTGTCGAACGATTGGTTAAAGCCATAAGTCAAAACGCGGCAATTTAAAATGCAAATATTGGTTAATACAATTTACATCAATACAATTTATTAGAAAAATGTTGCAAATGCATATTTATTATTATTTGTTAAAAATTGTATGATAGTGACTTTATCAAGATAATTAAATATTATTCATTCTAAATATTCAAAAAATAATTTTATCAAAATCAATTTTTTCTAAATACTCTTTTTATTTCTTATTTTTGAATATTTGTGAAAACTGTGAAAATATTCCTCAAAATAAAATATTTGATTGCCCTGAAAAGGGCAGATTATCCGTTGCTGCAAGGAGATTTCAAGAATTATATCCTTAAAGTTTTTTTTATAATAAATATTCTAAATAATTATCTTGATAAAGTCACTTACAAGTTTTAACAAGTAATAATAAACATGCATTTGCCACATTTTTCTAATAAATTGTATTGATGTAAATCGTATTAATCAATATTTTCATTTTGAATTACCGCGTTTTGACTTATGGCTTTAACCAATCGTTCGACACTCTTATAACGACATAACCAATAACATTCAGTCGACTGCTTTATATCGTCGAGTGAACACGTGTTGTGTGATCGTAACGTAAATACATGTTTCTTCGAGTAATTTTAACGCATTGAATGATTGTAGTGATTACAGTAGTGATTAATAGTAATTAATAAAGTCGATTGATCGGTTCGTCGCGTAGTTCCGCGTTTATCAATCAAATGAAGAGTAAATAGTGTAAATGTGGTGAAATATGAAATAACTTCGAGGGATAGATCTGGATAAAGCACAAATTTAAATTAAACTGTCGCATCGTGGAAACAATAAGCTGATCGCCATATGCGTAAGTAAACGTGCTTAAACTTGTTCAAAGCCCCCCCCCCGTCTCTCTCTCTCTCTCTTTTCTATCACTTTTGTGCGTTTTAAAAGTTCTACTTTTAACTTGCAAGTGCACATTTAAGTAATCTAATTTGCATTAAATTTTATTATTCGCGGGCGTACATTTATTATAATAATGTAAACTTAAGCCTGCCGCAGTCGATACGTTTTTTTCTTACTGGATTTCTAACTGGATTTTCTTACTTGCTACCGTACGGGCAATGGTACTGGCAGTGCTACTGGCCGTGGCTTCACACGGTGCGAGTTTTCGTACGGGCTGAGCAACTGAAATTTGTTTCATAGAAGCGGTACGCTTAAATATGGATGAGATAGATGAGATGGATGAAATTATTGCAACAGTTGTACATTGTCGTAAAATTGCATTATTTTTAATTATTAAAAAATTGCGACAACGAAATAAATATCACCGACGTTTATGGAGTCGACAGTCAATACATTCTTTAATGCCTCACTTTTACTGTGTTTATTATGGTAATTTGGTGTGTTTATCGCATATAAACATGGTTCTTATTAGTAGGCCTCTATTAAACATAAAATACTTTCTTTGGACTATTTTGAAGTCTTTTCATTTCTGCACGATGTTATGTTTGCGAAGTGAATTCACGTTTGAACTTTGACAACACTTCGACAGTATAACCTGGTATAACCCAGTATAACCTATACAGACTGCGTCCTGATTGGCTTTCACAATAAACCAGTACAGAATCACGTAAGAAAAATAGGACATGATCTATTACGAAAATCCAGTACGCGAGCCAGTAGCGTAGCCCGCAAGCTACCCATTTCCAGTACGGGAGCACGTAAGACTGCCAGTATAGGAGCACGTAAGCAATCTCGTAAGAAAAAACGTATCATCTGCGGCAGGCTTTACTTGAAGATTTCACGGTCATCCCGATATTTGACGGCCGGATGACAGATCGAAATTTGGCAAGTTAAATGTAGCATAATTAAAGTGACAGAGAGAGAAAGAGAAAGAGAGAGAGAGAGAGAGAGAGAGAGAGAGAGAGAAAGTTTAAATAGGAATGTGCTGTCCATGTACTTTTGTCAGTCATTTGAGCGCAGGAGGTGCCCCACGGAAACACCCGCGTGTAACAGTGAGTCGCGCCGCCCCTGTCTTCCACTTGTACCTGACCCGTAATACGCTAATTCTTATTGTAACTTGAAAACTAAGCTTCGGACAAATTTTTGCAAAAGGAAAAATCGTCTCAGAATTCGATTACGAATATGCCAGCTTCGGGACCAATAGGTTATTTTGAATCACCCTGTATATGTATATATATATATATATATATATATATATATATATATTTATATTTATATTTATATTTATATTTATATTTATTTATATATTTATATTTATATATTTATTTATTTTATATTTATAAGAATGTTTATTACATATTATAAGAACAATTTTAAAATATCTTAGAAATAATGTGTCTTTTCTCTGCTCCATTCATAAATTTAATATTATTTCTCATTGCGTCAAATGCATCATCTATAAATGCATCTTTATTTTCAATGTACATTTAAGATGCATTATATAAAATGTAACAAGCAAAAATTACTAAAGGGATCATTTTTGTATTGTAAATATAAAATATATTTTAATTTTTGAAACCTGACCTTCCTTTAAACAAAAGAACGTTCGATGCTTACACGTGTTCTCCCAGATAGAACACGAAATCGTAATAAGATCATGATGACATCAAATAAGAGTCATTTTGGGAAAAATCATAACTTCATTCAATACACTTTTTATGATGATTTTGTGATGAATTCTTGATATAGAAATGATTTTTAAGTGATTTTTTAATTACGTGCGTAATAAAGGAATCATATGGAATAGGGTTTTATCCCTTCTGCAAATTTACTTTAGAATACTATAGAAAAAATGTTTATAATTCTGAATGTGTTTTTTGAAACAAGCGTTGCATATACGAAATGGAGTTCTCCTTATCCGATTTTTATAATTTTTAATAAAGTAATGAACATACGTATATACCGGAATGGGACTAACCTAACCAACTTCTTAGGGGCGAACAGGATATCTAGACTTCCTCTGATCCTTGGATCACCAAGAGAGTAGCTTAACTGATATTCTCCAGAAGTTCTGGAATAGCCTTGAATTCTCGGAATATCAATCGGTACTAACTTCCAGTCAACCATTGGCAAGATTTGAGGAGGTCTCGAAAATTTGCTCCTTATGTACTATTTGTAGATTCTTTTTAATTTGCAATTTCTTCCCCATCTGGTTTTTGATTTAAAACTTCTATTCCTTCTTTCGTTAAATTTTAATAAAAATAATAATTTTTATAATTTATTTTTCTTTCTAAACTGTGTTCTTTTTTTGTTTTTATAATTTATTTTCCAGAATTTTTATTTTAAAATATTTTATTTTATGTATGATCGGAATGATCGCCACCGAAACTGTTGCCATCCGGTTTGCTGTCTGCGTTTAACAGCATATTGACGGCATGTTGTAAAAATGTAAAATGTTATATGGAACATCGTTCTACACACACGTCACATTTAAAAAAATATGAGAGCGAGTATTCGTTTCGAGGTTCTAACAAGCAGCTCCTAATTAAGATTCTCACTGAAGTGTGAGCTGGTGAATCGGTCGCGGTGGCGCCTAGATATAACGCCTGCAGCCGC
Organism: Solenopsis invicta; assembly: GCF_016802725.1. Classification (NCBI taxonomy): domain Eukaryota; kingdom Metazoa; phylum Arthropoda; class Insecta; order Hymenoptera; family Formicidae; genus Solenopsis; species Solenopsis invicta. Next base: position 7,682,866 of record NC_052664.1, on the reverse strand, counting down.
ACTCGACTCACGAGAAGATCCCTCACGCGGCCGCCTAGCGGTGGCGCCAGCAATCACTTGTTCGCGTGGGGCCTTGACATAATTCGGTTAAATAATCCACATTCACCAACTATAAGATTTGAATGAAGTATTCCACATTTATAACTGTATGTATTTTAAAATCAACATTCCCATATATTGTAGAAACACATTAATCTATAATAAGCAAATCACTATAGGAACATAATAACGATGTCACTCAGAAACGTATACATGCTGCATTGTAAAATGCTCATAAGAACTTATTGACTATAAAAAATCCTTGACACCAATAAATTCTGTGTAGTAAAACACTATTAAAATGAAAAACTATTTAATCTTATTCAGACACATAAATATTGTATATGTCGATTGTTGCCTGCAATATAAAATCTGCACAAAACTATAGCTTACTATACGAAATATTCAAAAATTTTACAGTTCCTACATAATTTTCTGCAGTCAATTTGCGGCAGGGATATGAAAATGATGTCAAAATGATTGAATCATGACTAAAAAGTAAGTTTTTGTAATAATTTTCTATTCTTCTTGACATCATTTAGATGTTATAATGATTGGACATTCAGTATAGAACATTTATTTTGCAACTATTAAAAGTCTCTTTCATTGAAAACTATTCCCTTAAATTTAAAAATATAAACTAATCGGAGCAAAGAAAACTTCCAAAACAAATGCAAAATAACATTCTCCTGAATGTGGCTATATGTATTTATATTATCTGAAATTAATATAATTTATTTGTAAAAGGTATATAAAGATAAAAAAGAAAACATAAAATTGACTATTATATATTGTATATATTGTAATATATACAGTATGTGTGTGCGTGCGCGCGCGCGTGCGTGCGTACGTGTGTGTGGATGTAATAAATATAATTCAATATAGCCAAAAAAATTAAACAATTTAATATATTGCTAATGCAATTTTATAAGAATTTTATCTCGAAAAATATATGAAAATAAGATAAAAAGACGTTATAAGATTATGTTAGATATGTACATAAACATAAAATAAAATTCTATTCATATAATTCTGTTTATAAAATTAAAATTTTTAAAGTAGAGAGATATTTTGACCGTTACTGTATCAATACAAATTGAACAAGAATGCCTTCTACGGTCGCAGCTACATCTTCGGGCTTTTCAAGATTTTTAATTATTTCAATCAGCAGAGAAAGCATCTTTGCAACTTACAAAAATTCTTTAATATGATTGGTTTATATCCACGAGAAACTAAAGGTAAAAATTTATCATATTAAAGAATTTTAGAACAGATACAAAGTTGATATCTTTTCTAAACGTAACCAATGTAATCTGGTTAATTATGTTTAAAGACAATTTATTATAAAATCACTAAAGTATTTATTTCCAACTGCTAAATATAAATATACACACGCATGCATATAATTATTGTAAGAGAAAGTTTTAAAAATATATAAGAGTTCACGCTACGCGTGTCTCTTCAGTTTTCCTTCGCGCCGTTTTTGCGTTCTCAAATCTTTCTGGCTTGAATGGTCCTGCGCACCAGCGCCCCCCCACTCTCGCTTGCTAACATTAGGATCCTTCTTCGCCTAGTAACGTAACTCTCTTGTCTCGTCCGTCTTGTCGATGCATGCGTGCATTCTAACAGTTATTTTTCTGTCCGTTTTTCTTTGTATGTACGTTATTCGACATTGTAAAGGTGATTAAAACTCAGCTATAACAACCATCAAGGTCTTAATCATTTTCGCTTCCCGTCACAGCACGGGTCTCAATCAGCAAATTAATACGCATACACATATGCGACGGCACAAGCCGTTACAACATTTCATGGTCCTTCGAAGCCGGATACAGAGTCCGAAAATCATCCAAGTTAAGAAAATCTATAAGCTCACAGTAAGCTTTATCATTCACAAGTCCTCTCAACAAGCATTCTCATACTGACGTTCAGAGGTTATCCATTTCTGGTAAGATTGTTTCATTATTACAACGTAAGGTAAGAGTCACTTACATCTTCCTTTTTTTTACGCATCCAATAAATAATGGATTCAATGTCATTATCGCAAGCCAAGACTAGGCGTAATACAATCAAAGCATCTTTAACGCGTCACAAGAACACGTTAGAAAATTTTAATGTTACACAAGGTTCGCGACACGACATCGAAGAACGTAAGAGACGATTAACCGAATTATGGGATCAGTTCGAGATCGTGCAATCGCGAATAGAAATGCTAGAAAATGAAGATCCTTTAAATACAGACAAAAATTTACTACTCTCCCAACAAGGGCAACAAAGAGCGAATTTTGAGGTTACATATTTCGCGTCAATTTCGCGATGTCAATTTTTTCTTGAACATTTCGAGCAACATTATCCTCGAGCCTCATCATCACATGAAAGTGACGCACGTGCTCCTGCATCTAGGGAATCGCGCGTTAAATTATCAAAAATTGAACTTCCTTCATTTTCAGGCGCTTATGATGATTGGTACTCTTATCATGATACGTTCGAGAAATTGATACATGCCAACAAAAATTTAACCGAGATTGAAAAATTCCACTACTTGCGTTCTTCGCTCAAGGACAAAGCAGCCGAAGTTATAAAATCTATTGAGACTACTACAGACAATTACAACGATGCATGGGCTGCGGTAAAGGAACAATTCGACAACAAGCGCTGGATAATACAAAAACACATTAGAGCTATTTTCGACGCTCCTGCGCTATCGAAAGAAAATCATATTCAGTTACGTGAGTTATTAGATACAATTTTAAAACATTTACGTGCTCTTAAAGCTATCAAAAGACCCACCGATGCGTGGAACGACCTAATCATCCATGTCATAACCTCAAAACTTGATCCTGTCACAACCAAGTCTTGGGAAACTAGCATTCCTGACAAAGAGATACCAAGTTTAAAAACCTTGACTGATTTTCTTTCTAAGCGCTGCCAAGCACTTGAAACAATCTTCAGCAAGCTATCAATCCATCAATCTGTTAACTCAAAGCCCACTAACAAGTCAAAGGACTCTTCTGTTACTAATTTGGCCACGTCTGACTTGTCATGTCCACAATGCAAGGAAACTCATCCTTTATATTATTGTGAAGCCTTTCTTAAATTACCAGTAGAGAAAAGATTGTCTATCGTAAAAAGGGCTCATTTATGCGTCAATTGCTTAAGATCTAATTCGCATCAAGCTAAAGATTGCACTTCAAGTTCTTGTCGCAAATGCAGCAAAAAACACAATACTTTGCTGCACTTGTCGAGTTCAACCAGCGATAATAAAGCGCCCGTTACAAATGAATCCACTCCTGCCGAAAAGGAAAAACCTATGCAACCAGTTGTTACACAATGTTTATCAGCTCATTATTCGTTAGGCATTATATTGTCAACAGCTATTGTACACGCATTCGATCACAAAAACGAGATTATTCCCTGCCGCGTGTTATTAGATAGCGGGTCTCAAATGAATTTTGTAACCAAAGAATTTGCTGATAAATTGCATCTCAAAGAACAAGCGATAGATGCTTCCGTTTCCAGTATAGCTCAAGGAACTATTCAAGCCAAAAGGATGAACAATGTACATATCAAATCGCGCTTTAATCAATTTAATCATAACCTAGAATGTATAATCTTGCCAAAAATTATACAATCATTACCTCAAAGATTTTTTTCCAAACGAGAATTAACAATACCGAATCATATTAAATTAGCTGACCCCAATTTTAACGTTCCTGCGGATATCGACATGTTGATAGGTTCAGAGCTATTTTGGCGGCTAATGTGTCCAGGTCAAATTACAACTTCTAGAGAGCAACCCACGCTACAAAAAACCCTTTTGGGATGGGTCGTAGCTGGACCGTCACCAGACAACGCTGCAAATTCTACATCTTTAATTGTTAGCTGCCTTGCTCTCACGGAGGATTTAAATCGCACACTCAGCCGATTTTGGGAAATTGATCATACGATATCTTCTCCTGAATGTTCCCCAGAACAACGAATTTGTGAACAGCTTTTTTTGCATACTGTGAAACGTAATAACGATAGGCGTTTCATAGTCCAATTACCGGTAAAGAAGGACAAATTAATGAATCTTGGAGATTCTGAAGAAATTGCCACACGTCGCTTTAAACATTTAGAGAAACGCCTTATAAAATCGCCCAAAATGTATGAAGAATACAAGCGATTCATGGATGAATACATACAACTTGGCCACATGCGTGAGGTCACTCAATGTTCACGATCAATCGACAAGATCTATTATCTACCGCATCATGCAGTGTACAGGAAACAAGCACTACAACCAAGCTGCGGGTAGTTTTCGATGGTTCCGCCAAAACATTGACCGGGATTTCATTGAACGACGCACTTATGGTCGGCCCTACAATTCAGGACGATCTGTTCTCGATATTAACTAGATTCCGCTCCTTCAAGTACGCCTTGACTGCTGATGTGATAAAAATGTACAGACAGGTACTGATAGATCCTGCACAAACTCCTCTCCAACGCATTTTCTGGCGTGATTCTCAAGACAAACCAATCCGAACTTACGAACTTCTTACCGTTACGTATGGTACTGCATCTGCTGCCTTTTTGGCTATTCGATCTCTAAGAAAGCTAGCTGAAGACAATTCCGTTAAATATCCAATCGGCTCCAGGACAGTGCTAAACGACTTCTACGTCGACGACTTGGTTTCTGGAGCAGAAACTTTGCAAGAAGCGCTTGCGATTAAAACAGAAACGTCTCAATTACTGCTAGAGGGTCTATTTGAGTTGCACAAATGGTCTTCCAACGATTCGGCTCTACTAGATAACCAAACCCTGTCACATCAAAAGGAATTTGTCTTGTCTACTGATAAGGAATCTGAGACACGAGCACTGGGCCTTATTTGGAATTGCAGCTCTGATAATTTTAAATTCTCCAACTCCACATCTTTACCACTGTTACAAACGCCAACTAAAAGAAGCATACTCTCAAGAATCGCTTTAATATTTGATCCTCTTGGATTGCTTGGGCCTTCTACAGTCATCGCTAAACTTATCATTCAAGAACTTTGGCGTTTAAGACTGGATTGGGACGAATCACTACCTCTCGATATTGACACGAAATGGAAGCGCTACGAATTTGAGCTATCAACAGTAACAGACATATCAATACCACGTCGAGTCATCTCATTAGATCAGTACATCAATTTAGAGCTTCATGGTTTTTCTGATGCCAGCGAGCTTGCCTATGGAGCGTGCATCTACTATATTTGCGTGCTACTGGCATTGATGGTCAACACTCGATTAATCTTCTTTGCTCAAAAAATAGAGTTGCTCCCTTGAAAGGATTATCTATTCCTCGACTCGAATTATGTGCAGCTCTTTTGCTGGCACAGCTCACTAATAAGGTTTTAAAAAGCCTAACATGCAAAATTGAATCTGTTTACCTGTGGACTGATTCCACCATTGTACTAGCTTGGCTACAGTCTTTTAGTCGCACTTGGACTCCATTTGTTGCCAACCGCGTTGGTGAAATCCAACAATTAACTACTATTCAAGACTGGCACCACGTCAGTAGTAAAGACAACCCAGCTGATCTATTGTCCAGAGGCATTTCTCCTGCATCATTACCTCAGTCACAACTCTGGTGGTCAGGACCCTCCTGGTTAAATCTCAACAAAGAAGATTGGCCTCAATTTCCATATTCAACAAACCACCAGGACATACCTGAAGCCAAATCCATTGCCATCGCCACAGCCACCACCGAAAAGGTTTTCAACATTTTTGAACAATTTTCAAGTCTTATGAAGCTTCTTCGTGTTGTATCATACATTTTTCGATTTTACAACAAGTTGAAACAAAGGATCAAACATACTGAAGCTTCTCATGTCTACAGCATCTCACCTAATGAAATAGCCCATTCTATTCAAGTTTTGACAAGGCTTATTCAACAAGAGTATTTCTCTAAAAAACTAGAATTACTTGCAAAACAGCAAAATCTTAATAAGAATAGCTCTATTTTACGACTAAATCCATTCATCGACGAAATAGGGATTTTAAGAGTTGGTGGTCGACTCAAATTTTCTCATCTTCCTTATGACGCTAAGCATCCTATACTGCTTCCTGGTCGCCATCCCTTTTCGCGTCTCATTGTTATTCACGAACATCAGAGACACTTCCACGCAGGCCCTCAAGCAACATTGTCTGCTGTACGTCAAAATTATTGGCTCGTTTCTGCTAGAGATGTTACCCGACAAATCATACGCAATTGCATTGTCTGCATTCGCAGATCTCCAAAAATGGCTTCTACATTAATGGGAAACCTTCCTAAACATAGAATTACAGTGCCTGAACGGCCTTTTTTCATATGTGGCATTGATTATGCTGGTCCTTTTTACATTAAGGAACCGAAATCGCAAAAAACGCAAAATTAGTCAAATGCTACATGGCAATTTTTGTATGCTTCGCCACTACTGCTGTTCACATTGAGCTAGCAACAGATCTATCTACCGCAGCTTTCTTAAATGTTTTAAAGCGCTTTATTTCCCGGAGAGGACATCCATCAGATATTTATTCTGACAACGGCCTAAACTTCAAAGGTGCTTGACGCGAACTAACTGAGCTAGCAACAGTGTTCAACGATCAACAAAACCAACAGCAGATTATCGGCTATGTATCTGCTAAAGGAATCAACTGGCACTTTACACCCCCTAGAGCGCCTCACCAAGGTGGACTATGGGAAGCTGCAGTTAAGTCTGCCAAGCGTCATCTACTTTGTAACCAAGGAGACCAACTTGAAATACGAAGAGTTAGAAACATTGCTTGTTCAAGTTGAAGCCATTTTAAATTCTCGTCCGCTGACTCCACTATCATCAGATTCTCATGATCTCACACCGCTAATTCCAGGACATTTTTTGATAGGAAGCCCACTGACTTCTTACCCGGAACCATCCTTAGAAAGGCTACCTGTAAATCGCCTTTCTCGCTGGCAACATGTCGAGCAGTTAAGACAACACTTTTGGAAAAGATGGTTACGAGAATATCTACATCATTGCCAACAACGAACTAAATGGATGATCAAAGAAAATCCAGTACACGTGGGACAAATAGTCCTTCTTCAAGAAGACTCTACTTTGCCCTTAACATGGCCCCTCGCTAGAATACAAGCTGTACATCCCGATGATGACGGTATTATTCGTACTGTAACTCTACGTACCGTTAAAGGAACTTACAAACGTTCCATAACGCGTCTGTGTTTACTTCCCTCCGAAGATCACTAGAAATAAGTTATGTTATACCTTTGTCTTATCCTTTATTTCATTTGAACTTGTAGTTCTCATACTTTATCACGTTGAAAGTTGATACTTTCAAGGGCGGCGGTTTGTTCACGCTACGCGTGTCTCTTCAGTTTTCCTTCGCGCCGTTTTTGCGTTCTCAAATCTTTCTGGCTTGAATGGTCCTGCGCACCAGCGCCCCCCCACTCTCGCTTGCTAACATTAGGATCCTTCTTCGCCAAGTAACGTAACTCTCTTGTCTCGTCCGTCTTGTCGATGCGTGCGTGCATTCTAACAGTTATTTTTCTGTCCGTTTTTCTTTGTATGTACATTATTCGACATTGTAAAGGTGATTAAAACTCAGCTATAACAACCATCAAGGTCTCAATCATTTTCGCTTCCCGTCACAGCACGGGTCTCAATCAGCAAATTAATACGCATACACATATGCGACGGCACAAGCCGTTACAATAAGAATCAAGAAATATCAAAACACAAAACAAAAATAAAACAAAACATAAAATTATATTATAATTATATTATAATTAAAAATATTTTAATAAAAGATTTTCGTGTGCAAAGATACTATAAAACATATTAAACTGTAAATTTCCTGATTACCTTAAAGCACAAGATAACGTATTAATATTTTAGAATATTCTAGATATCGTACGAACGTTTGTACAATATCGTGATATCATGCGTATATTTGCAAAATATTACAATATTTATTCGATGTCGTATGCTGTTAGGGGAAAGACTACAAAGTATTTAATAGCTGTTTACTTTTCAGGAGACATTTTTTCACCAACTTGCTCACGATAGAGACATAGAGATTTTGTACCAACCTTTCGTATGTATGCTTTTCTATCCGAAAATGTGATTTAAAATTTGTTCAAACAATATTAATGCTATTTTACTTTTATACAATACAAACAATACAAAATAATTAAATTTAAGTAATACAGCAAAACTGTCTTTTTCTACTTCTTTCTTCAAAGTCTTGCCCGTTAAAGTATGCGAAAACAATATTTTTAAAATTATGTGGATTTTTATTATAATGTTCCCTTTCAGATAGAAAATATTCATATTCCTCATCTGATGGATTGTCAAAAAATGCTTCCTATATACGAGTACCTCGTAAATCCATTTTTTACCTGAGAATGTTTAATCAATGTTTCAGTTGAATATTAAGATGGAATTGAGTATTAAGCCTGCCGCAGACGATACGTTTTTTCTTACGGGATTGCTTACGTGCTCCTATACTGGCAATCTTACGTGCTCCCGTACTGGAAATGGGTAGCTTACGGGCTACGCTACTGGCTCGCGTACTGGATTTTCGTAATAGATCATGTCCTATTTTTCTTACGTGATTCTGTACTGGTTTATTGTGAAAGCCAATCAGGACGCAGTCTGTATAGGTTATACTGGGTTATACCAGGTTATACTGTCGAAGTGTTGTCAAAGTTCAAACGTGAATTCACTTCGCAAACATGACGTCGTGCAAAAATGAAAAGACTTCAAAATAGTCCAAAAAAAGTATTTTATGTTTAATAGAGGCCTACTAATAAGAACCATGTTTATATGTTTATATAAACACACCAAATTACCATAATAAGCACAGTAAAAGTAAGACATTAAAGAATGTATTGACTGTCGACTCCATAAACGTCGGCGATATTTATTTTGTTGTCGCAATTTTTTAATAATTAAAAATAATGCAATAGCAATTTTACGACAATGTACAACTGTTGCAATAATTTCATCCATCTCATCTATCTCATCCATATTTAAGCGTGCCGCTTCTATGAAACAAATTTCAGTTGCTCAGGCCGTACGAAAACTCACACCATGTGAAGCCACAGCCAGTAGCACTGCCAGTACCATTGCCCGTACGGTAGCAAGTAAGAAAATCCAGTTAGAAATCCAGTAAGAAAAAACGTATCGTCTGCGGCAGGCTTAAGAATAGTGTAAATAACATTCTGTTATTTACGTAACAATAAATGCTTTCATAAATAGGTTAAATAATTATAATTTTTTAAGTTTAAGTTAACGCGATTAAAAATAGCCTAATAACCCACATAGCACGTAATATTTCTGTGATATCACAGAATCATTGCAATATCACAGAAATATTACATATTACTGTGAAATATCACAGAAATATTACTGTGATATTACACAGTGATAATGACATTGAAATATTCCACTGATATCACAGAAATATCACAGAAATATTACTGTGATATTACACAGTGATAATAACATTAAAATATTCCAATGATATCATTGCAATATATTGTTGCAATATTTAATTCCAAAGAACAAGGTAATGTCAAATGACGTTTTTATTATGTCTTATTAATGCAACGTCACTATCTCTTTGATTAATTTCGATATTTTTAGTATCCTTAATATTCTTGGTAATTTCGGTATCCTATAGAAGAAATCAACTTACAAATAAAATAATTATGTCTTTGCCCTTTCGTGGAATAAAAGTGAAAGTTAAGAAAAAAAGTTAATTAACTTTATTATTAGTTTAGATATTTACTTAGTTTATCCCTTAAACTGTATATATGTATAAACTATAATGTACGCTCTTCTATGTAATCTATCAATTTAATTATTGCTTTACAACTCGATCAATAATGATTTTATTAAAAAATTACAGAAAAACCTTTGTATTTGTCTTATTACCATTTATAATTTTTACAGGAGCACAAAAATCGATTTTAATTTTTAAAAATTTTTATCATAAGGTATTTAAAAAAAAATGTTTACAAAAAGTTTTGTTAATACACATTTAATATTCACTTGGCAATAAATATTTTAAAGTATATTTAGAAGTTTTTGAAAAAAATATACATTTTTACGTCGTTTAATATTTACTGCTCGGTACATTATTTTGTGCAATAGTTTATTTATTAATATTGATTAGACTATTAAACATCACAGTAAAAGGTTTTTCAAGTTTTTAAAATATTAAATTTCCAACAAATTTTTCTTTAGATTTCAGTTTTTTTCAACTCTATTAAAAAATATGATTATATATATTCTATCATTAATTAGGTATTTTATAATGTTCATTAATTATATGTATGTATATAATGTTGCGGCTCGGTCACCGACCGTCACACATACGACGAAACAAGTGAGCGCGTGCACAGCCGCTATGCGGTCCCGCCGTGTGTATAAGACTCCACGCAAACAAGTGAGTGCTGGCACCACCGCTAGGTGGCCGCGCCGCTGGAGACCTTCTCGTGAGTCAAGTGCAGCCACAGGTGTTATATCTAGACGCCACTGCGGCCGACCGAGCCGACTCACCACGACTCACTAGCTCACACTTCAGTGAGATTTTTAAGAAAATCGTTGCTTGTTGTAATTTGGAAACGAATACTCGTTCTAATTTTTTTCCCAATGTGATGTCCCTTGAAAAAAAAGTTGATAAACTTGTTTTAATGAACTGATTTCTGATCAGTAACGGATTATATTTTGTCAGTTAACTGATAAAACATCATCAGTTACTGATCAGTAATCAGTTTATTGAAACAAGTTTATCAACTTTTTTTTCAAGGTGTACGTGTGGAACGCTGTTCCACATAAAATTTTATATTTTTACATGTAAATAATATTTTGTATTGTTATTTAATCTTGAACATAAATTAAAATTATAATTCAAATTGAATCTTTTTTAATAAAAATGAAAAAGGATACAAGAGATTTTTTTGTAAGTTAAACATTTATTACGTTTACATTATTGTATTGTTTTAATAAATATAATTATTTTTTTCTATGTCTAATATATATTACATATAACAATATGAAAATAATATTAAGAATAACAATAAAAATAAAATAAAGTAAAATAATTTATCTATTTAATTTCTTGCAATATTATTTAAATATCACATAAACATCACAGAAATATTTTGAAATATGACAGTAATATTACTATGAAATATCACATTAATATTACAGTGATGCGTTTTCGCGGACATTTTGATATTACTGTGATATCACAGTAATATTTCGTGATATTTCTGCAATATTTCATTTGTAATATTGCAATGTAAAAGTGATATTGCTGTGATATCACTGCAATATTACGTGCTATGTGGGAATCTTACGTAATTGTAACTTTAAATAAATCTCACAAAAGAACTGTCCGGCGTCGATTTAATTCTCCTTGAAATATGTTGTTAAACACAGAAAGTTAAGAGACCAGTATTTTTTTATATCGGTGGAATCTCATGTTTAGGGGGTAAAACGTCCTTAAAAAAACAAACGGTATTTCACTTTCGGGGCGAATATCGTCGAAAGTAAAAAAGACAGAAAAAATTGTTTTAACAAAAGTTGTACGGTTTAAAGAGTACCTTTACGTTGTAGAAAAAAAAAATTTTTTTTGTTTTGTTTAACAAAATACCCACCACTCAAAGTTTTTTCAAATTTTTCAAATTTTATTATATATTGTTACATCCGGGAAGATCGTCTCGTTATCACACACTCACGCTGTGACAATACAAGCGCACTCCCGAAATAAAAAGACAGACTTTTTAAAAGGTAATTTTACAAGAACTTGACAGTTCGTAAGAAAGATCAAGACGACGACGACAAAACAGCCATTGATAGGGAACGTTCTTTTTTTGTCATGCTTATCAATTGCCTCGAGCGAATCGATATTAGACGCTTCCTCAGGGCGAGTAGAGACCCTATAATAAGAGACGGGTGACATTCTTTTGGACACAGCACGATTGGACACCAATCAATCATCTTGACTTATCTAACCAAACCGACGGAAAAACTCTAGGCATCGGCCGCTGTGAGTGGTGGTGTCCAATCGTGGGTGTCCAATCGTGCGCACCTCATAAGAGACTGGCTACCGTCCGTGTTCAAGGACATTGGTGGAGTCAAACTTTGTAATAAAATGGCAGAACCATTAGAAGTTACGATAAGGATGCGCGTGATGCGCATAGAAGCTGTAAAAAGAGCCTAACAAAATTAACTTGTCAAATATCTTCTAAGATTAGAAGGTTAAAAGATTAAGATTAAAAGGTTTAGTTCAATTGCGTTATTATAAAAATATTGAATTAAAATATAATTTATAATTTACAATAGTTTATAGTTTACAATAGTTGCACTTACCACAAGGGCAAATTTTTTATCCAAATAATATACAACTCACACTCTAACAATAACAAATTCGCACTCTATAGCACTCTATTGAACGTTATGACGCGTGATGCTTCTAGAGAGTTTTTAAATGTTCCTAGAGTCTTTAGGTGTTTCGCGACAGACGTCATTTTATTACAAAACAGTAACAGTGGCCAGTCTCTTATTATAGCGTCTCTAAGGGCGGGCACGAAACACTGCTCTTTTTTTTCGAGGTTGTCGATCCGATAAATAACTCAGAGGGTTTCCAAAAAATCTTCATAACCTTTTTTTCTCGTTCATACTCTTCACCTCTTCAGTCTTGCGCACCTTTTTTTTATTCTTCGGAAAAGGGAAAGAATAAACTCTCAAGGAAACAACACATATAAGGCTCCCTATGTCCCCGCCACGGCATTTACCAACAGGCCCTCGGGAAAACCTCGACTCAAAAACCGAAGCGAGCTGGTCTTCTTTAAAAAGCCGAAGAAATCAAACTCTGTAAAAGATGAAATTCTTCTCGTACCAAAGATGTCACAAACAAACATTTAACTGAAACAAACTAAAATCCGACAAGTAAAACACTTCAAAAAACATAACTCGGCAAGAGTAAAACCTTTTAATCAAAAATTTTTGTTCCACATATTCAAAAAATACTATACATTCAGCACGGTAAAATATTAAATAAGGAATTGAACAATTTTCTAAATATCGGTAAATAATTTTTTAATTATAGTAAAATATTTACGTCCCGGATTCAGATTTATCTAAGAAATTTGACAAATATTAATTAGATATTGTTTTTCAACGATACTACTTTGTATTTACGTGCCATCTATAGATAACGTACGTAAATTGTATAAAACGGATGCAAATGGACTGAAAATTAAGGTGGATTAAAAATTTTCAATTTATTTCCGTTTTTTTGGAAATATACGACACAGATCTATACACGTATCTCGTACGAAGCGCACACTACGTTGTGCATCACGAGTAGCTATCATTTTAGAAACTCTGTGGCGTTATGCTAATGGTCGGTGAGCAGTTGGTAGCCAATGGGCGCCGGGAGTGGGGAGTGGGGGTTCAGGCTAGATCCCCAAGCGAGTAGAGGGGAGAAGAATCCACATACCTATAAGCCGATAGCGTCAGCATGTTCTAAACAGTCGAACGAAACGTATCGCAAGCGATGGAGGCCTTTAGAAGGATGTTTGCGTACCTCGACGCCTTCACGTGGAGGAACATGGACATCATCAGGATGCTGCCCGTTGAAATTTCCAATATGATATTTAACATGTTGGACGGCCGTACACTCCGAGTTGCTACAAGGGTTTCTCAAACGTGGAGAATGAGATCGCTGCATGAACGAAGACGAAGGCTACCGCGCCTCAAGGAGCTCAACGGAACACGATGTTCCCGTGTCGAATGTCCTGCGAGCAATGTTCCGACGTTTGAGTTGGACGAACGGAATGGAAGCGTTGTGAAGAAAGTTCCGATTCAATATTGCGGATACTTACGCAAGTCTGGCAACATAAAAGGTAAGAAAGTCAAGACAAAGTTCTACAGTCGAAATAATTTGCGCTTTTGACATAGAATAATGTAATGTATTGCATGTATCGGTAAAGTTGACAAATGTATTAGACATAAGCGTAATTTTGCTAATTAGTATCACTATTATGTACAAAAATACTTTGATATTACTTTTCAATGTGTAAGTTATTGTTTAACATGAAGTCGCAATCATTCTTTGATGAAAATTGTAATAACGTATGTTATATGTTAATATTATTTTTACTACGATATTGTACAATGTGTATAACTGCCAGCTAACGAAAATTAATTAAAATGAATAAAGGTATACTCGCGAATCACCCGATGCATTTCGATCAGAGACATAGAATTGACATGATTTGATTGATGTATTTTACTCAGAAATGTATTCTAATGAATTAAAATGGGCTACAAAAAGACATGTAAAAAGGGTGACCTTTATAAGTATTGATAGTTGTGTGGTACAATAAATTAACTTTGAATTATGATTTCGGCAAAACTGTAGCAGAATGAAGAATAAACTGAGCGGTATGTCTGCAAAATTAAATTTGGTAGGTAGTGGTTCAAAGATTAAAAAAAATAATTTAACTGTCGCATGCACGAACGTATAGAAATATAATTAATCCGAAATGTTTTTTACACCATAGCTCAACTACAAATAAATAATGATTTAGGAACATTGATGTACGTAATACTACACATTCAGAACGATAACCTTATAAAAAAGGAATTAAACGATTTTTTAAATAACTGTAAATAATTTTTTTAATTATTGAAAAACATTTATGTCCTAAATTCAAATTTATTTAAGAAATTCGACAAATAGTAATTAGATATTGTCTTTCAACGATACTACTTTGTATTTACGTGCCATCTATAGAGAACGTATGCAAATTATATGAAACGGATGCAAGTGGACTCAAATTTAAGGTGGATTAAAAATTTTCAATTTATTTCCGTTTTTTTGGAAATGTACGACACAGTTCTATACACGTATCTCGTACGAAGCGCACACTACGTTGTGCATCACGAGTAGGTATCCTTCTAGAAACTCTGTGGCGTTATGCTATTGGTCGGTGAGCAGTTGGTAGCCAATGGGCGCCGGGAGTGGGGAGTGGGGGTTCAGGCTAGATCCCCAAGCGAGTAGAGGGGAGAAGGATCCACATACCTATAAGCCGATAGCGTCAGCATGTTCTAAACAGTCGAACGAAACGTATCGCAAGCGATGGAGGCCTTTAGAAGGATGTTTGCGTACCTCGACGCCTTCACGTGGAGGAACATGGACATCATCAGGATGCTGCCCGTTGAAATTTCCAATATGATATTTAACATGTTGGACGGCCGTACACTCCGAGTTGCTACAAGGGTTTCTCAAACGTGGAGAATGAGATCGCTGCATGAACGAAGACGAAGGCTACCGCGCCTCGAGAAGCTCAACGGAACACGATGTTCCCGTGTCGAATGTCCTGCGAGCAATGTTCCGACGTTTGAGTTGGACGAACGGAATGGAAGCGTTGTGAAGAAAGTTCCGATTCAATATTGCGGATACTTACGCAAGTCTGGCAACATAAAAGATAAGAAAGTCAAGACAAAGTTCTACAGTCGAAATAATTTGCGCTTTTGACATAGAATAATGTAATGTATTGCATGTATCGGTAAAGTTGACAAATGTATTAGACGTAAGCGTAATTTTGCTAATTAGTATCACTAATATGTACAAAAATACTTTGACATTACTTTTCAATGTGTAAGTTATTGTTTAACATGAAGTCGCAATCATTCTTTGATGAAAATTGTAATAACGTATGTTATATGTTAATATAATTTTTACTACGATATTGTACAATGTGTATAACTGCCAGCGAACGAAAATTAATTAAAATGAATAAAGGTATACTCGCGAATCACCCGATGCATTTCGATCAGAGACATAGAATTGACATGATTTGATTGATGTATTTTACTCAAAAATGTATTCTAATGAATTAAAATGGGCTACAAAAAGACATGTAAAAAGGGTGACCTTTATAAGTATTGATAGTTGTGTGGTACAATAAATTAACTTTGAATTATGATTTCGGCAAAACTGTAGCAGAATGGGGAATAAATTGAGCGGTATGTCTGCAAAATTAAATTTAGCAGGTAGTGGTTCAAAGATTAAAAAAAATAATTTTAGCTGTCGCATGCACGAACGTATAGAAATATAATTAATCCGAAAAGTTTTTTACACCATAGCTCAACTACAAATAAATAATGATTTAGGAACATTGATGTACGTAATACTACACATTCAGAACGGTAACCTTATAAAAAAGGAATTAAACGATTTTTTAAATAACTGTAAATAATTTTTTAAATTATTGTAAAACATTTATGTCCTAAATTCAAATTTATTTAAGAAATTCGACAAATAGTAATTAGATATTGTCTTTCAACAATACTACTTTGTATTTACGTGCCATCTATAGAGAACGTATGCAAATTATATGAAACGGATGCAAGTGGACTCAAATTTAAGGTGGATTAAAAATTTTCAATTTATTTCCGTTTTTTTGGAAATGTACGACACAGTTCTATACACGTATCTCGTACGAAGCGCACACTACGTTGTGCATCACGAGTAGGTATCCTTCTAGAAACTCTGTGGCGTTATGCTATTGGTCGGTGAGCAGTTGGTAGCCAATGGGCGCCGGGAGTGGGGAGTGGGGGTTCAGGCTAGATCCCCAAGCGAGTAGAGGGGAGAAGGATCCACATACCTATAAGCCGATAGCGTCAGCATGTTCTAAACAGTCGAACGAAACGTATCGCAAGCGATGGAGGCCTTTAGAAGGATGTTTGCGTACCTCGACGCCTTCACGTGGGGGAACATGGACATCATCAGGATGCTGCCCGTTGAAATTTCCAATATGATATTTAACATGTTGGACGGCCGTACACTCCGAGTTGCTACAAGGGTTTCTCAAACGTGGAGAATGAGATCGCTGCATGAACGAAGACGAAGGCTACCGCGCCTCGAGGAGCTCAACGGAACACGATGTTCCCGTGTCGAATGTCCTGCGAGCAATGTTCCGACGTTTGAGTTGGACGAACGGAATGGAAGCGTTGTGAAGAAAGTTCCGATTCAATATTGCGGATACTTACGCAAGTCTGGCAACATAAAAGGTAAGAAAGTCAAGACAAAGTTCTACAGTCGAAATAATTTGCGCTTTTGACATAGAATAATGTAATGTATTGCATGTATCGGTAAAGTTGACAAATGTATTAGACGTAAGCGTAATTTTGCTAATTAGTATCACTAATATGTACAAAAATACTTTGACATTACTTTTCAAGGTGTAAGTTATTGTTTAACATGAAGTCGCAATCATTCTTTGATGAAAATTGTAATAACGTATGTTATATGTTAATATTATTTTTACTACGATATTGTACAATGTGTATAACTGCCAGCTAACGAAAATTAATTAAAATGAATAAAGGTATACTCGCGAATCACCCGATGCATTTCGATCAGAGACATAGAATTGACATGATTTGATTGATGTATTTTACTCAAAAATGTATTCTAATGAATTAAAATGGGCTACAAAAAGACATGTAAAAAGGGTGACCTTTATAAGTATTGATAGTTGTGTGGTACAATAAATTAACTTTGAATTATGGTTTCGGCAAAACTGTAGCAGAATGGAGAATAAACTGAGCGGTATGTCTGCAAAATTAAATTTGGTAGGTAGTGGTTCAAAGATTAAAAAAAATAATTTTAGCTGTCGCATGCACGAACGTATAGAAATATAATTAATCCGAAAGTTTTTTACACCATAGCTCAACTACAAATAAATAATGATTTAGGAACATTGATGTACGTAATACTACACATTCAGAACGATAACCTTATAAAAAAGGAATTAAACGATTTTTTAAATAACTGTAAATAATTTTTTAAATTATTGTAAAACATTTATGTCCTAAATTCAAATTTATTTAAGAAATTCGACAAATAGTTATTAGATATTGTCTTTCAACGATACTACTTTGTATTTACGTGCCATCTATAGAGAACGTATGCAAATTATATGAAACGGATGCAAGTGGACTCAAATTTAAGGTGGATTAAAAATTTTCAATTTATTTCCGTTTTTTTGGAAATGTACGACACAGATCTATACACGTATCTCGTACGAAGCGCACACTACGTTGTGCATCACGAGTAGGTATCCTTCTAGAAACTCTGTGGCGTTATGCTATTGGTCGGTGAGCAGTTGGTAGCCAATGGGCGCCGGGTGTGGGGAGTGGGGGTTTAGGCTAGATCGCCAAGCGAGTAGAGGGGAGAAGGATCCACATACCTATAAGCCGATAGCGTCAGCATGTTCTATACAGTCGAACGAAACGTATCGCAAGCGATGGAGGCCTTTAGAAGGATGTTTGCGTACCTCGACGCCTTCACGTGGAGGAACATGGACATCATCAGGATGCTGCCCGTTGAAATTTCCAATATGATATTTAACATGTTGGACGGCCGTACACTCCGAGTTGCTACAAGGGTTTCTCAAACGTGGAGAATGAGATCGCTGCATGAACGAAGACGAAGGCTACCGCGCCTCGAGGAGCTCAACGGAACACGATGTTCCCGTGTCGAATGTCCTGCGAGCAATGTTCCGACGTTTGAGTTGGACGAACGGAATGGAAGCGTTGTGAAGAAAGTTCCGATTCAATATTGCGGATACTTACGCAAGTCTGGCAACATAAAAGGTAAGAAAGTCAAGACAAAGTTCTACAGTCGAAATAATTTGCGCTTTTGACATAGAATAATGTAATGTATTGCATGTATCGGTAAAGTTGACAAATGTATTAGACGTAAGCGTAATTTTGCTAATTAGTATCACTATTATGTACAAAAATACTTTGACAATACTTTTCAATGTGTAAGTTATTGTTTAACATGAAGTCGCAATCATTCTTTGATGAAAATTGTAATAACGTATGTTATATGTTAATATAATTTTTACTACGATATTGTACAATGTGTATAACTGCCAGCGAACGAAAATTAATTAAAATGAATAAAGGTATACTCGCGAATCACCCGATGCATTTCGATCAGAGACATAGAATTGACATGATTTGATTGATGTATTTTACTCAAAAATGTATTCTAATGAATTAAAATGGGCTACAAAAAGACATGGAAAAAGGGTGACCTTTATAAGTATTGATAGTTGTGTGGTACAATAAATTAACTTTGAATTATGATTTCGGCAAAACTGTAGCAGAATGGGGAATAAATTGAGCGGTATGTCTGCAAAATTAAATTTAGCAGGTAGTGGTTCAAAGATTAAAAAAAATAATTTTAGCTGTCGCATGCACGAACGTATAGAAATATAATTAATCCGAAAAGTTTTTTACACCATAGCTCAACTACAAATAAATAATGATTTAGGAACATTGATGTACGTAATACTACACATTCAGAACGGTAACCTTATAAAAAAGGAATTAAACGATTTTTTAAATAACTGTAAATAATTTTTTAAATTATTGTAAAACATTTATGTCCTAAATTCAAATTTATTTAAGAAATTCGACAAATAGTAATTAGATATTGTCTTTCAACAATACTACTTTGTATTTACGTGCCATCTATAGAGAACGTATGCAAATTATATGAAACGGATGCAAGTGGACTCAAATTTAAGGTGGATTAAAAATTTTCAATTTATTTCCGTTTTTTTGGAAATGTACGACACAGTTCTATACACGTATCTCGTACGAAGCGCACACTACGTTGTGCATCACGAGTAGGTATCCTTCTAGAAACTCTGTGGCGTTATGCTATTGGTCGGTGAGCAGTTGGTAGCCAATGGGCGCCGGGAGTGGGGAGTGGGGGTTCAGGCTAGATCCCCAAGCGAGTAGAGGGGAGAAGGATCCACATACCTATAAGCCGATAGCGTCAGCATGTTCTAAACAGTCGAACGAAACGTATCGCAAGCGATGGAGGCCTTTAGAAGGATGTTTGCGTACCTCGACGCCTTCACGTGGAGGAACATGGACATCATCAGGATGCTGCCCGTTGAAATTTCCAATATGATATTTAACATGTTGGACGGCCGTACACTCCGAGTTGCTACAAGGGTTTCTCAAACGTGGAGAATGAGATCGCTGCATGAACGAAGACGAAGGCTACCGCGCCTCGAGGAGCTCAACGGAACACGATGTTCCCGTGTCGAATGTCCTGCGAGCAATGTTCCGACGTTTGAGTTGGACGAACGGAATGGAAGCGTTGTGAAGAAAGTTCCGATTCAATATTGCGGATACTTACGCAAGTCTGGCAACATAAAAGGTAAGAAAGTCAAGACAAAGTTCTACAGTCGAAATAATTTGCGCTTTTGACATAGAATAATGTAATGTATTGCATGTATCGGTAAAGTTGACAAATGTATTAGACGTAAGCGTAATTTTGCTAATTAGTATCACTAATATGTACAAAAATACTTTGACATTACTTTTCAAGGTGTAAGTTATTGTTTAACATGAAGTCGCAATCATTCTTTGATGAAAATTGTAATAACGTATGTTATATGTTAATATTATTTTTACTACGATATTGTACAATGTGTATAACTGCCAGCTAACGAAAATTAATTAAAATGAATAAAGGTATACTCGCGAATCACCCGATGCATTTCGATCAGAGACATAGAATTGACATGATTTGATTGATGTATTTTACTCAGAAATGTATTCTAATGAATTAAAATGGGCTACAAAAAGACATGTAAAAAGGGTGACCTTTATAAGTATTGATAGTTGTGTGGTACAATAAATTAACTTTGAATTATGGTT
Source organism: Solenopsis invicta (assembly GCF_016802725.1). NCBI lineage: Eukaryota > Metazoa > Arthropoda > Insecta > Hymenoptera > Formicidae > Solenopsis > Solenopsis invicta. The sequence goes on along the minus strand of NC_052664.1, from coordinate 7,662,059 downwards.
TCGGCAAAACTGTAGCAGAATGAAGAATAAACTGAGCGGTATGTCTGCAAAATTAAATTTGGTAGGTAGTGGTTCAAAGATTAAAAAAAATAATTTTAGCTGTCGCATGCACGAACGTATAGAAATATAATTAATCCGAAATGTTTTTTACACCATAGCTCAATTACAAATAAATAATGATTTAGGAACATTGATGTACGTAATACTACACATTCAGAACGATAACCTTATAAAAAAGGAATTAAACGATTTTTTAAATAACTGTAAATAATTTTTTTAATTATTGTAAAACATTTATGTCCTAAATTCAAATTTATTTAAGAAATTCGACAAATAGTAATTAGATATTGTCTTTCAACGATACTACTTTGTATTTACGTGCCATCTATAGAGAACGTATGCAAATTATATGAAACGGATGCAAGTGGACTCAAATTTAAGGTGGATTAAAAATTTTCAATTTATTTCCGTTTTTTTGGAAATGTACGACACAGATCTATACACGTATCTCGTACGAAGCGCACACTACGTTGTGCATCACGAGTAGGTATCCTTCTAGAAACTCTGTGGCGTTATGCTATTGGTCGGTGAGCAGTAGGTAGCCAATGGGCGCCGGGTGTGGGGAGTGGGGGTTCAGGCTAGATCACCAAGCGAGTAGAGGGGAGAAGGATCCACATACCTATAAGCCGATAGCGTCAGCATGTTCTATACAGTCGAACGAAACGTATCGCAAGCGATGGAGGCCTTTAGAAGGATGTTTGCGTACCTCGACGCCTTCACGTGGAGGAACATGGACATCATCAGGATGCTGCCCGTTGAAATTTCCAATATGATATTTAACATGTTGGACGGCCGTACACTCCGAGTTGCTACAAGGGTTTCTCAAACGTGGAGAATGAGATCGCTGCATGAACGAAGGCGAAGGCTACCGCGCCTCGAGGAGCTCAACGGAACACGATGTTCCTGTGTCGAATGTCCTGCGAGCAATGTTCCGACGTTTGAGTTGGACGAACGGAATGGAAGCGTTGTGAAGAAAGTTCCGATTCAATATTGCGGATACTTACGCAAGTCTGGCAACATAAAAGGTAAGAAAGTCAAGACAAAGTTCTACAGTCGAAATAATTTGCGCTTTTGACATAGAATAATGTAATGTATTGCATGTATCGGTAAAGTTGACAAATGTATTAGACGTAAGCGTAATTTTGCTAATTAGTATCACCAATATGTACAAAAATACTTTGACATTACTTTTCAAGGTGTAAGTTATTGTTTAACATGAAGTCGCAATCATTCTTTGATGAAAATTGTAATAACGTATGTTATATGTTAATATTATTTTTACTACGATATTGTACAATGTGTATAACTGCCAGCTAACGAAAATTAATTAAAATGAATAAAGGTATACTCGCGAATCACCCGATGCATTTCGATCAGAGACATAGAATTGACATGATTTGATTGATGTATTTTACTCAAAAATGTATTCTAATGAATTAAAATGGGCTACAAAAAGACATGTAAAAAGGGTGACCTTTATAAGTATTGATAGTTGTGTGGTACAATAAATTAACTTTGAATTATGATTTCGGCAAAACTGTAGCAGAATGGGGAATAAACTGAGCGGTATGTCTGCAAAATTAAATTTAGCAGGTAGTGGTTCAAAGATTAAAAAAAATAATTTTAGCTGTCGCATGCACGAACGTATAGAAATATAATTAATCCGAAAAGTTTTTTACACCATAGCTCAACTACAAATAAATAATGATTTAGGAACATTGATGTACGTAATACTACACATTCAGAACGGTAACCTAATAAAAAAGGAATTAAACGATTTTTTAAATAACTGTAAATAATTTTTTAAATTATTGTAAAACATTTATGTCCTAAATTCAAATTTATTTAAGAAATTCGACAAATAGTTATTAGATATTGTCTTTCAACGATACTACTTTGTATTTACGTGCCATCTATAGAGAACGTATGCAAATTATATGAAACGGATGCAAGTGGACTCAAATTTAAGGTGGATTAAAAATTTTCAATTTATTTCCGTTTTTTTGGAAATGTACGACACAGATCTATACACGTATCTCGTACGAAGCGCACACTACGTTGTGCATCACGAGTAGGTATCCTTCTAGAAACTCTGTGGCGTTATGCTATTGGTCGGTGAGCAGTTGGTAGCCAATGGGCGCCGGGAGTGGGGAGTGGGGGTTCAGGCTAGATCACCAAGCGAGTAGAGGGGTGAAGGATCCACATACCTATAAGCCGATAGCGTCAGCATGTTCTAAACAGTCGAACGAAACGTATCGCAATCGATGGAGGCCTTTAGAAGGATGTTTGCGTACCTCGACGCCTTTACGTGGAGGAACATGGACATCATCAGGATGCTGCCCGTTGAAATTTCCAATATGATATTTAACATGTTGGACGGCCGTACACTCCGAGTTGCTACAAGGGTTTCTCAAACGTGGAGAATGAGATCGCTGCATGAACGAAGACGAAGGCTACCGCGCCTCGAGGAGCTCAACGGAACACGATGTTCCCGTGTCGAATGTCCTGCGAGCAATGTTCCGACGTTTGAGTTGGACGAACGGAATGGAAGCGTTGTGAAGAAAGTTCCGATTCAATATTGCGGATACTTACGCAAGTCTGGCAACATAAAAGGTAAGAAAGTCAAGACAAAGTTCTACAGTCGAAATAATTTGCGCTTTTGACATAGAATAATGTAATGTATTGCATGTATCGGTAAAGTTGACAAATGTATTAGACGTAAGCGTAATTTTGCTAATTAGTATCACTATTATGTACAAAAATACTTTGACATTACTTTTCAATGTGTAAGTTATTGTTTAACATGAAGTCGCAATCATTCTTTGATGAAAATTGTAATAACGTATGTTATATGTTAATATAATTTTTACTACGATATTGTACAATGTGTATAACTGCCAGCGAACGAAAATTAATTAAAATGAATAAAGGTATACTCGCGAATCACCCGATGCATTTCGATCAGAGACATAGAATTGACATGATTTGATTGATGTATTTTACTCAAAAATGTATTCTAATGAATTAAAATGGGCTAAAAAAAGACATGTAAAAAGGGTGACCTTTATAAGTATTGATAGTTGTGTGGTACAATAAATTAACTTTGAGTTATGATTTCGGCAAAACTGTAGCAGAATGGGGAATAAACTGAGCGGCATGTCTGCAAAATTAAATTTAGCAGGTAGTGGTTCAAAGATTAAAAAAAATAATTTTAGCTGTCGCATGCACGAACGTATAGAAATATAATTAATCCGAAAAGTTTTTTACACCATAGCTCAAGTACAAATAAATAATGATTTAGGAACATTGATGTACGTAATACTACACATTCAGAACGGTAACCTTTTAAAAAAGGAATTAAACGATTTTTTAAATAACTGTAAATAATTTTTTAAATTATTGTAAAACATTTATGTCCTAAATTCAAATTTATTTAAGAAATTCGACAAATAGTAATTAGATATTGTCTTTCAACAATACTACTTTGTATTTACGTGCCATCTATAGAGAACGTATGCAAATTATATGAAACGGATGCAAGTGGACTCAAATTTAAGGTGGATTAAAAATTTTCAATTTATTTCCGTTTTTTTGGAAATGTACGACACAGGTCTATACACGTATCTCGTACGAAGCGCACACTACGTTGTGCATCACGAGTAGGTATCCTTCTAGAAACTCTGTGGCGTTATGCTATTGGTCGGTGAGCAGTAGGTAGCCAATGGGCGCCGGAAGTGGGGAGTGGGGGTTCAGGCTAGATCCCCAAGCGAGTAGAGGGGTGAAGGATCCACATACCTATAAGCCGATAGCGTCAGCATGTTCTAAACAGTCGAACGAAACGTATCGCAAGCGATGGAGGCCTTTAGAAGGATGTTTGCGTACCTCGACGCCTTCACGTGGAGGAACATGGACATCATCAGGATGCTGCCCGTTGAAATTTCCAATATGATATTTAACATGTTGGACAGCCGTACACTCCGAGTTGAGACAAGGGTTTCTCAAACGTGGAGAATGAGATCGCTGCATGAACGAAGACGAAGGCTACCGCGCCTCGAGGAGCTCAACGGAACACGATGTTCCCGTGTCGAATGTCCTGCGAGCAATGTTCCGACGTTTGAGTTGGACGAACGGAATGGAAGCGTTGTGAAGAAAGTTCCGATTCAATATTGCGGATACTTAGGCAAGTCTGGCAACATAAAAGGTAAGAAAGTCAAGACAAAGTTCTACAGTCGAAATAATTTGCGCTTTTGACATAGAATAATGTAATGTATTACATGTATCGGTAAAGTTGACAAATGTATTAGACGTAAGCGTAATTTTGCTAATTAGTATCACTAATATGTACAAAAATACTTTGACATTACTTTTCAAGGTGTAAGTTATTGTTTAACATGAAGTCGCAATCATTCTTTGATGAAAATTGTAATAACGTATGTTATATGTTAATATTATTTTTACTACGATATTGTACAATGTGTTTAACTGCCAGCTAACGAAAATTAATTAAAATGAATAACGGTATACTCGCGAATCACCCGATGCATTTCGATCAGAGACATAGAATTGACATGATTTGATTGATGTATTTTACTCAAAAATGTATTCTAATGAATTAAAATGGGCTACAAAAAGACATGTAAAAAGGGTGACCTGTATAAGTATTGATAGTTGTATGGTACAATAAATTAACTTTAAATTATGATTTCGGCAAAACTGTAGCAGAATGGAGAATAAACTGAGCGGTATGTCTGCAAAATTAAATTTGGTAGGTAGTGGTTCAAAGATTAAAAGAAATAATCTTAGCTGTCGCATGCACGAACGTATAGAAATATAATTAATCCGAAAAGTTTTTTACACAATAGCTCAACTACAAATAAATAATGATTTAGGAACATTGATGTACGTAATACTACACATTCAGAACGGTAACCTTATAAAAAAGGAATTAAACGATTTTTTAAATAACTGTAAATAATTTTTTAAATTATTGTAAAACATTTATGTCCTAAATTCAAATTTATTTAAGGTATTCGACAAATAGTAATTAGATATTGTCTTTCCACGATACTACTTTGTATTTACGTGCCATCTATAGAGAACGTATGCAAATTATATAAAACGGATGCAAGTGGACTCAAATTTAAGGTGGATTAAAAATTTTCAATTTATTTCCGTTTTTTTGGAAATGTACGACACAGATCTATACACGTATCTCGTACGAAGCGCACACTACGTTGTGCATCACGAGTAGGTATCATTCTAGAAAATCTGTGGCGTTATGCTATTGGTCGGTGAGCAGTTGGTAGCCAATGGGCGCCGGTAGTGGGGAGTGTGGGTTCAGGCTAGATCCCCAAGCGAGTAGAGGGGAGAAGGATCCACATACCTATAAGCCGATAGCGTCAGCATGTTCTAAACAGTCGAACGAAACGTATCGCAAGCGATGGAGGCCTTTAGAAGGATGTTTGCGTACCTTGACGCCTTCACGTGGAGGAACATGGACATCATCAGGATGCTGCCCGTTGAAATTTCCAATATGATATTTAACATGTTGGACAGCCGTACACTCCGAGTTGCTACAAGGGTTTCTCAAACGTGGAGAATGAGATCGCTGCATGAACGAAGACGAAGGCTACCGCGCCTCGAGGAGCTCAACGGAACACGATGTTCCCGTGTCGAATGTCCTGCGAGCAATGTTCCGACGTTTGAGTTGGACGAACGGAATGGAAGCGTTGTGAAGAAAGTTCCGATTCAATATTGCGGATACTTAGGCAAGTCTGGCAACATAAAAGGTAAGAAAGTCAAGACAAAGTTCTACAGTCGAAATAATTTGCGCTTTTGACATAGAATAATGTAATGTATTACATGTATCGGTAAAGTTGACAAATGTATTAGACGTAAGCGTAATTTTGCTAATTAGTATCACTAATATGTACAAAAATACTTTGACATTACTTTTCAAGGTGTAAGTTATTGTTTAACATGAAGTCGCAATCATTCTTTGATGAAAATTGTAATAACGTATGTTATATGTTAATATTATTTTTACTACGATATTGTACAATGTGTATAACTGCCAGCTAACGAAAATTAATTAAAATGAATAAAGGTATACTCGCGAATCACCCGATGCATTTCGATCAGAGACATAGAATTGACATGATTTGATTGATGTATTTTACTCAAAAGTGTATTCTAATGAATTAAAATGGGCTACAAAAAGACATGTAAAAAGGGTGACCTTTATAAGTATTGATAGTTGTGTGGTACAATAAATTAACTTTGAATTATGATTTCGGCAAAACTGTAGCAGAATGGAGAATAAACTGAGCGGTATGTCTGCAAAATTAAATTTGGTAGGTAGTGGTTCAAAGATTAAAAAAAATAATCTTAGCTGTCGCATGCACGAACGTATAGAAATATAATTAATCCGAAAAGTTTTTTACACAATAGCTCAACTACAAATAAATAATGATTTAGGAACATTGATGTACGTAATACTACACATTCAGAACGGTAACCTTATAAAAAAGGAATTAAACGATTTTTTAAATAACTGTAAATAATTTTTTAAATTATTGTAAAACATTTATGTCCTAAATTCAAATTTATTTAAGGAATTCGACAAATAGTAATTAGATATTGTCTTTCAACGATACTACTTTGTATTTACGTGCCATCTATAGAGAACGTATGCAAATTATATGAAACGGATGCAAGTGGACTCAAATTTAAGGTGGATTAAAAATTTTCAATTTATTTCCGTTTTTTTGGAAATGTACGACACAGATCTATACACGTATCTCGTACGAAGCGCACACTACGTTGTGCATCACGAGTAGGTATCCTTCTAGAAACTCTGTGGCGTTATGCTATTGGTCGGTGAGCAGTTGGTAGCCAATGGGCGCCGGAAGTGGGGAGTGGGGGTTCAGGCTAGATCCCCAAGCGAGTAGAGGGGAGAAGGATCCACATACCTATAAGCCGATAGCGTCAGCATGTTCTAAACAGTCGAACGAAACGTATCGCAAGCGATGGAGGCCTTTAGAAGGATGTTTGCGTACCTCGACGCCTTCACGTGGAGGAACATGGACATCATCAGGATGCTGCCCGTTGAAATTTCCAATATGATATTTAACATGTTGGACAGCCGTACACTCCGAGTTGCTACAAGGGTTTCTCAAACGTGGAGAACGAGATCGCTGCATGAACGAAGGCGAAGGCTACCGCGCCTCGAGGAGCTCAACGGAACACGATGTTCCCGTGTCGAATGTCCTGCGAGCAATGTTCCGACGTTTGAGTTGGACGAACGGAATGGAAGCGTTGTGAAGAAAGTTCCGATTCAATATTGCGGATACTTACGCAAGTCTGGCAACATAAAAGGTAAGAAAGTCAAGACAAAGTTCTACAGTCGAAATAATTTGCGCTTTTGACATAGAATAATGTAATGTATTGCATGTATCGGTAAAGTTGACAAATGTATTAGACGTAAGCGTAATTTTGCTAATTAGTATCACTATTATGTACAAAAATACTTTGACTTTACTTTTCAATGTGTAAGTTATTGTTTAACATGAAGTCGCAATCATTCTTTGATGAAAATTGTAATAACGTATGTTATATGTTAATATAATTTTTACTACGATATTGTACAATGTGTATAACTGCCAGCGAACGAAAATTAATTAAAATGAATAAAGGTATACTCGCGAATCACCCGATGCATTTCGATCAGAGACATAGAATTGACATGATTTGATTGATGTATTTTACTCAAAAATGTATTCTAATGAATTAAAATGGGCTACAAAAAGACATGTAAAAAGGGTGACCTTTATAAGTATTGATAGTTGTGTGGTACAATAAATTAACTTTGAATTATGATTTCGGCAAAACTGTAGCAGAATGGGGAATAAATTGAGCGGTATGTCTGCAAAATTAAATTTAGCAGGTAGTGGTTCAAAGATTAAAAAAAATAATTTTAGCTGTCGCATGCACGAACGTATAGAAATATAATTAATCCGAAAAGTTTTTTACACCATAGCTCAACTACAAATAAATAATGATTTAGGAACATTGATGTACGTAATACTACACATTCAGAACGGTAACCTTATAAAAAAGGAATTAAACGATTTTTTAAATAACTGTAAATAATTTTTTAAATTATTGTAAAACATTTATGTCCTAAATTCAAATTTATTTAAGAAATTCGACAAATAGTAATTAGATATTGTCTTTCAACAATACTACTTTGTATTTACGTGCCATCTATAGAGAACGTATGCAAATTATATGAAACGGATGCAAGTGGACTCAATTTTAAGGTGGATTAAAAATTTTCAATTTATTTCCGTTTTTTTGGAAATGTACGAAACAGTTCTATACACGTATCTCGTACGAAGCGCACACTACGTTGTGCATCACGAGTAGGTATCCTTCTAGAAACTCTGTGGCGTTATGCTATTGGTCGGTGAGCAGTTGGTAGCCAATGGGCGCCGGGAGTGGGGAGTGGGGGTTCAGGCTAGATCCCCAAGCGAGTAGAGGGGTGAAGGATCCACATACCTATAAGCCGATAGCGTCAGCATGTTCTAAACAGTCGAACGAAACGTATCGCAAGCGATGGAGGCCTTTAAGAGGATGTTTGCGTACCTCGACGCCTTCACGTGGAGGAACATGGACATCATCAGGATGCTGCCCGTTGAAATTTCCAATATGATATTTAACATGTTGGACAGCCGTACACTCCGAGTTGCTACAAGGGTTTCTCAAACGTGGAGAATGAGATCGCTGCATGAACGAAGACGAAGGCTACCGCGCCTCGAGGAGCTCAACGGAACACGATGTTCCCGTGTCGAATGTCCTGCGAGCAATGTTCCGACGTTTGAGTTGGACGAACGGAATGGAAGCGTTGTGAAGAAAGTTCCGATTCAATATTGCGGATACTTACGCAAGTCTGGCAACATAAAAGGTAAGAAAGTCAAGACAAAGTTCCACAGTCGAAATAATTTGCGCTTTTGACATAGAATAATGTAATATATTACATGTATCGGTAAAGTTGACAAATGTATTAGACGTAAGCGTAATTTTGCTAATTAGTATCACTAATATGTACAAAAATACTTTGACATTACTTTTCAAGGTGTAAGTTATTGTTTAACATGAAGTCGCAATCATTCTTTGATGAAAATTGTAATAACGTATGTTATATGTTAATATTATTTTTACTACGATATTGTACAATGTGTATAACTGCCAGCTAACGAAAATTAATTAAAATGAATAAAGGTATACTCGCGAATCACCCGATGCATTTCGATCAGAGACATAGAATTGACATGATTTGATTGATGTATTTTACTCAAAAATGTATTCTAATGAATTAAAATGGGCTACAAAAAGACATGTAAAAAGGGTGACCTTTATAAGTATTGATAGTTGTATGGTACAATAAATTAACTTTGAATTATGATTTCGGCAAAACTGTAGCAGAATGGAGAATAAACTGAGCGGTATGTCTGCAAAATTAAATTTGGTAGGTAGTGGTTCAAAGATTAAAAAAAATAATCTTAGCTGTCGCATGCACGAACGTATAGAAATATAATTAATCCGAAAAGTTTTTTACACCATAGCTCAACTACAAATAAATAATGATTTAGGAACATTGATGTACGTAATACTACACATTCAGAACGGTAACCTTATAAAAAAGGAATTAAACGATTTTTTAAATAACTGTAAATAATTTTTTAAATTATTGTAAAACATTTATGTCCTAAATTCAAATTTATTTAAGAAATTCGACAAATAGTAATTAGATATTGTCTTTCAACGATACTACTTTGTATTTACGTGCCATCTATAGAGAACGTATGCAAATTATATAAAACGGATGCAAGTGGACTCAAATTTAAGGTGGATTAAAAATTTTCAATTTATTTCCGTTTTTTTGGAAATGTACGACACAGATCTATACACGTATCTCGTACGAAGCGCACACTACGTTGTGCATCACGAGTAGGTATCCTTCTAGAAACTCTGTGGCGTTATGCTATTGGTCGGTGAGCAGTTGGTAGCCAATGGGCGCCGGAAGTGGGGAGTGGGGGTTCAGGCTAGATCCCCAAGCGAGTAGAGGGGAGAAGGATCCACATACCTATAAGCCGATAGCGTCAGCATGTTCTAAACAGTCGAACGAAACGTATCGCAAGCGATGGAGGCCTTTAGAAGGATGTTTGCGTACCTCGACGCCTTCACGTGGCGGAACATGGACATCATCAGGATGCTGCCCGTTGAAATTTCCAATATGATATTTAACATGTTGGACAGCCGTACACTCCGAGTTGCTACAAGGGTTTCTCAAACGTGGAGAATGAGATCGCTGCATGAACGAAGACGAAGGCTACCGCGCCTCGAGCAGCTCAACGGAACACGATGTTCCCGTGTCGAATGTCCTGCGAGCAATGTTCCGACGTTTGAGTTGGACGAACGGAATGGAAGCGTTGTGAAGAAAGTTCCGATTCAATATTGCGGATACTTACGCAAGTCTGGCAACATAAAAGGTAAGAAAGTCAAGACAAAGTTCTACAGTCGAAATAATTTGCGCTTTTGACATAGAATAATGTAATGTATTGCATGTATCGGTAAAGTTGACAAATGTATTAGACGTAAGCGTAATTTTGCTAATTAGTAGCACTAATATGTACAAAAATACTTTGACATTACTTTTCAAGGTGTAAGTTATTGTTTAACATGAAGTCGCAATCATTCTTTGATGAAAATTGTAATAACGTATGTTATATGTTAATATTATTTTTACTACGATATTGTACAATGTGTATAACTGCCAGCTAACGAAAATTAATTAAAATGAATAAAGGTATACTCGCGAATCACCCGATGCATTTCGATCAGAGACATAGAATTGACATGATTTGATTGATGTATTTTACTCAAAAATGTATTCTAATGAATTAAAATGGGCTACAAAAAGACATGTAAAAAGGGTGACCTTTATAAGTATTTTTAGTTGTGTGGTACAATAAATTAACTTTGAATTATGATTTCGGCAAAACTGTAGCAGAATGGAGAATAAACTGAGCGGTATGTCTGCAAAATTAAATTTGGTAGGTAGTGGTTCAAAGATTAAAAAAAATAATCTTAGCTGTCGCATGCACGAACGTATAGAAATATAATTAATCCGAAAAGTTTTTTACACAATAGCTCAACTACAAATAAATAATGATTTAGGAACATTGATGTACGTAATACTACACATTCAGTACGGTAACCTTATAAAAAAGGAATTAAACTATTTTTTAAATAACTGTAAATAATTTTTTAAATTATTGTAAAACATTTATGTCCTAAATTCAAATTTATTTAAGAAATTCGACAAATAGTAATTAGATATAATCTTTCAACGATACTACTTTGTATTTACGTGCCATCTATAGAGAACGTATGCCAATTATATGAAACGGATGCAAGTGGACTCAAATTTAAGGTGGATTAAAAATTTTCAATTTATTTCCGTTTTTTTGGAAATGTACGACACAGATCTATACACGTATCTCGTACGAAGCGCACACTACGTTGTGCATCACGAGTAGGTATCCTTCTAGAAACTCTGTGGCGTTATGCTATTGGTCGGTGAGCAGTTGGTAGCCAATTGGCGCCGGGAGTGGGGAGTGGGGGTTCAGGCTAGATCCCCAAGCGAGTAGAGGGGAGAAGGATCCACATATCTATAAGCCGATAGCGTCAGCATGTTCTAAACAGTCGAACGAAACGTATCGCAAGCGATGGAGGCCTTTAGAAGGATGTTTGCGTACCTCGACGCCTTCACGTGGAGGAACATGGACATCATCAGGATGCTGCCCGTTGAAATTTCCAATATGATATTTAACATGTTGGACAGCCGTACACTCCGAGTTGCTACAAGGGTTTCTCAAACGTGGAGAACGAGATCGCTGCATGAACGAAGGCGAAGGCTACCGCGCCTCGAGGAGCTCAACGGAACACGATGTTCCCGTGTCGAATGTCCTGCGAGCAATGTTCCGACGTTTGAGTTGGACGAACGGAATGGAAGCGTTGTGAAGAAAGTTCCGATTCAATATTGCGGATACTTACGCAAGTCTGGCAACATAAAAGGTAAGAAAGTCAAGACAAAGTTCTACAGTCAAAATAATTTGCGCTTTTGACATAGAATAATGTAATGTATTGCATGTATCGGTAAAGTTGACAAATGTATTAGACGTAAGCGTAATTTTGCTAATTAGTATCACTATTATGTACAAAAATACTTTGACTTTACTTTTCAATGTGTAAGTTATTGTTTAACATGAAGTCGCAATCATTCTTTGATGAAAATTGTAATAACGTATGTTATATGTTAATATAATTTTTACTACGATATTGTACAATGTGTATAACTGCCAGCGAACGAAAATTAATTAAAATGAATAAAGGTATACTCGCGAATCACCCGATGCATTTCGATCAGAGACATAGAATTGACATGATTTGATTGATGTATTTTACTCAAAAATGTATTCTAATGAATTAAAATGGGCTACAAAAAGACATGTAAAAAGGGTGACCTTTATAAGTATTGATAGTTGTGTGGTACAATAAATTAACTTTGAATTATGATTTCGGCAAAACTGTAGCAGAATGGGGAATAAATTGAGCGGTATGTCTGCAAAATTAAATTTAGCAGGTAGTGGTTCAAAGATTAAAAAAAATAATTTTAGCTGTCGCATGCACGAACGTATAGAAATATAATTAATCCGAAAAGTTTTTTACACCATAGCTCAACTACAAATAAATAATGATTTAGGAACATTGATGTACGTAATACTACACATTCAGAACGGTAACCTTATAAAAAAGGAATTAAACGATTTTTTAAATAACTGTAAATAATTTTTTAAATTATTGTAAAACATTTATGTCCTAAATTCAAATTTATTTAAGAAATTCGACAAATAGTAATTAGATATTGTCTTTCAACAATACTACTTTGTATTTACGTGCCATCTATAGAGAACGTATGCAAATTATATGAAACGGATGCAAGTGGACTCAATTTTAAGGTGGATTAAAAATTTTCAATTTATTTCCGTTTTTTTGGAAATGTACGAAACAGTTCTATACACGTATCTCGTACGAAGCGCACACTACGTTGTGCATCACGAGTAGGTATCCTTCTAGAAACTCTGTGGCGTTATGCTATTGGTCGGTGAGCAGTTGGTAGCCAATGGGCGCCGGGAGTGGGGAGTGGGGGTTCAGGCTAGATCCCCAAGCGAGTAGAGGGGTGAAGGATCCACATACCTATAAGCCGATAGCGTCAGCATGTTCTAAACAGTCGAACGAAACGTATCGCAAGCGATGGAGGCCTTTAAGAGGATGTTTGCGTACCTCGACGCCTTCACGTGGAGGAACATGGACATCATCAGGATGCTGCCCGTTGAAATTTCCAATATGATATTTAACATGTTGGACAGCCGTACACTCCGAGTTGCTACAAGGGTTTCTCAAACGTGGAGAATGAGATCGCTGCATGAACGAAGACGAAGGCTACCGCGCCTCGAGGAGCTCAACGGAACACGATGTTCCCGTGTCGAATGTCCTGCGAGCAATGTTCCGACGTTTGAGTTGGACGAACGGAATGGAAGCGTTGTGAAGAAAGTTCCGATTCAATATTGCGGATACTTACGCAAGTCTGGCAACATAAAAGGTAAGAAAGTCAAGACAAAGTTCCACAGTCGAAATAATTTGCGCTTTTGACATAGAATAATGTAATATATTACATGTATCGGTAAAGTTGACAAATGTATTAGACGTAAGCGTAATTTTGCTAATTAGTATCACTAATATGTACAAAAATACTTTGACATTACTTTTCAAGGTGTAAGTTATTGTTTAACATGAAGTCGCAATCATTCTTTGATGAAAATTGTAATAACGTATGTTATATGTTAATATTATTTTTACTACGATATTGTACAATGTGTATAACTGCCAGCTAACGAAAATTAATTAAAATGAATAAAGGTATACTCGCGAATCACCCGATGCATTTCGATCAGAGACATAGAATTGACATGATTTGATTGATGTATTTTACTCAAAAATGTATTCTAATGAATTAAAATGGGCTACAAAAAGACATGTAAAAAGGGTGACCTTTATAAGTATTGATAGTTGTATGGTACAATAAATTAACTTTGAATTATGATTTCGGCAAAACTGTAGCAGAATGGAGAATAAACTGAGCGGTATGTCTGCAAAATTAAATTTGGTAGGTAGTGGTTCAAAGATTAAAAAAAATAATCTTAGCTGTCGCATGCACGAACGTATAGAAATATAATTAATCCGAAAAGTTTTTTACACCATAGCTCAACTACAAATAAATAATGATTTAGGAACATTGATGTACGTAATACTACACATTCAGAACGGTAACCTTATAAAAAAGGAATTAAACGATTTTTTAAATAACTGTAAATAATTTTTTAAATTATTGTAAAACATTTATGTCCTAAATTCAAATTTATTTAAGAAATTCGACAAATAGTAATTAGATATTGTCTTTCAACGATACTACTTTGTATTTACGTGCCATCTATAGAGAACGTATGCAAATTATATAAAACGGATGCAAGTGGACTCAAATTTAAGGTGGATTAAAAATTTTCAATTTATTTCCGTTTTTTTGGAAATGTACGACACAGATCTATACACGTATCTCGTACGAAGCGCACACTACGTTGTGCATCACGAGTAGGTATCCTTCTAGAAACTCTGTGGCGTTATGCTATTGGTCGGTGAGCAGTTGGTTGCCAATGGGCGCCGGGAGTGGGGAGTGGGGGTTCAGGCTAGATCCCCAAGCGAGTAGAGGGGAGAAGGATCCACATACCTATAAGCCGATAGCGTCAGCATGTTCTAAACAGTCGAACGAAACGTATCGCAAGCGATGGAGGCCTTTAGAAGGATGTTTGCGTACCTCGACGCCTTCACGTGGAGGAACATGGACATCATCAGGATGCTGCCCGTTGAAATTTCCAATATGATATTTAACATGTTGGACAGCCGTACACTCCGAGTTTCTACAAGGGTTTCTCAAACGTGGAGAATGAGATCGCTGCATGAACGAAGACGAAGGCTACCGCGCCTCGAGCAGCTCAACGGAACACGATGTTCCCGTGTCGAATGTCCTGCGAGCAATGTTCCGACGTTTGAGTTGGACGAACGGAATGGAAGCGTTGTGAAGAAAGTTCCGATTCAATATTGCGGATACTTACGCAAGTCTGGCAACATAAAAGGTAAGAAAGTCAAGACAAAGTTCTACAGTCGAAATAATTTGCGCTTTTGACATAGAATAATGTAATGTATTGCATGTATCGGTAAAGTTGACAAATGTATTAGACGTAAGCGTAATTTTGCTAATTAGTAGCACTAATATGTACAAAAATACTTTGACATTACTTTTCAAGGTGTAAGTTATTGTTTAACATGAAGTCGCAATCATTCTTTGATGAAAATTGTAATAACATATGTTATATGTTAATATTATTTTTACTACGATATTGTACAATGTGTATAACTGCCAGCTAACGAAAATTAATTAAAATGAATAAAGGTATACTCGCGAATCACCCGATGCATTTCGATCAGAGACATAGAATTGACATGATTTGATTGATGTATTTTACTCAAAAATGTATTCTAATGAATTAAAATGGGCTACAAAAAGACATGTAAAAAGGGTGACCTTTATAAGTATTTTTAGTTGTGTGGTACAATAAATTAACTTTGAATTATGATTTCGGCAAAACTGTAGCAGAATGGAGAATAAACTGAGCGGTATGTCTGCAAAATTAAATTTGGTAGGTAGTGGTTCAAAGATTAAAAAAAATAATCTTAGCTGTCGCATGCACGAACGTATAGAAATATAATTAATCCGAAAAGTTTTTTACACAATAGCTCAACTACAAATAAATAATGATTTAGGAACATTGATGTACGTAATACTACACATTCAGTACGGTAACCTTATAAAAAAGGAATTAAACTATTTTTTAAATAACTGTAAATAATTTTTTAAATTATTGTAAAACATTTATGTCCTAAATTCAAATTTATTTAAGAAATTCGACAAATAGTAATTAGATATAATCTTTCAACGATACTACTTTGTATTTACGTGCCATCTATAGAGAACGTATGCCAATTATATGAAACGGATGCAAGTGGACTCAAATTTAAGGTGGATTAAAAATTTTCAATTTATTTCCGTTTTTTTGGAAATGTACGACACAGATCTATACACGTATCTCGTACGAAGCGCACACTACGTTGTGCATCACGAGTAGGTATCCTTCTAGAAACTCTGTGGCGTTATGCTATTGGTCGGTGAGCAGTTGGTAGCCAATTGGCGCCGGGAGTGGGGAGTGGGGGTTCAGGCTAGATCCCCAAGCGAGTAGAGGGGAGAAGGATCCACATATCTATAAGCCGATAGCGTCAGCATGTTCTAAACAGTCGAACGAAACGTATCGCAAGCGATGGAGGCCTTTAGAAGGATGTTTGCGTACCTCGACGCCTTCACGTGGAGGAACATGGACATCATCAGGATGCTGCCCGTTGAAATTTCCAATATGATATTTAACATGTTGGACGGCCGTACACTCCGAGTTGCTACAAGGGTTTCTCAAACGTGGAGAATGAGATCGCTGCATGAACGAAGACGAAGGCTACCGCGCCTCGAGGAGCTCAACGGAACACGATGTTCCCGTGTCGAATGTCCTGCGAGCAATGTTCCGACGTTTGAGTTGGACGAACGGAATGGAAGCGTTGTGAAGAAAGTTCCGATTCAATATTGCGGATACTTACGCAAGTCTGGCAACATAAAAGGTAAGAAAGTCAAGACAAAGTTCTACAGTCGAAATAATTTGCGCTTTTGACATAGAATAATGTAATGTATTGCATGTATCGGTAAAGTTGACAAATGTATTAGACGTAAGCGTAATTTTACTAATTAGTAGCACTAATATGTACAAAAATACTTTGACATTACTTTTCAAGGTGTAAGTTATTGTTTAACATGAAGTCGCAATCATTCTTTGATGAAAATTGCAATAACGTATGTTATATGTTAATATTATTTTTACTACGATATTGTACAATGTGTATAACTGCCAGCTAACGAAAATTAATTAAAATGAATAAAGGTTTACTCGCGAATCACCCGATGCATTTCGATCAGAGACATAGAATTGACATAATTTGATTGATGTGTTTTACTCAAAAATGTATTCTAATGAATTAAAATGGGCTACAAAAAGACATGTAAAAAGGGTGACCTTTATAACTATTGATAGTTGTGTGGTACAATAAATTAACTTTGAATTATGATTTCGGCAAAACTGTAGCAGAATGGAGAATAAACTGAGCGGTATGTCTGCAAAATTAAATTTGGTAGGTAGTTCAAAGATTAAAAAAAATAATTTTAGCTGTCGCATGCACGAACGTATAGAAATATAATTAATCCGAAAAGTTTTTTACACAATAGCTCAACTACAAATAAATAATGATTTAGGAACATTGATGTAAGTAATACTACACATTCAGAACGGTTACCTTATAAAAAAGGAATTAAACGATTTTTTAAATAACTGTAAATAATTTTTTTAATTATTGTAAAACATTTATGTCCTAAATTCAAATTTATTTAAGAAATTCGACAAATAGTAATTAGATATTGTCTTTCAACGATACTACTTTGTATTTACGTGCCATCTATAGAGAACGTATGTAAATTATATGAAACGGATGCAAGTGGACTCAAATTTAAGGTGGATTAAAAATTTTCAATTTATTTCCGTTTTTTTCGAAATGTTCGACACAGATCTATACACGTATCTCGTACGAAGCGCACACTACGTTGTGCATCACGAGTAGGTATCCTTCTAGAAACTCTGTGGCGTTATGCTATTGGTCGGTGAGCAGTTGGTAGCCAATGGGCGCCGGGAGTGGGGAGTGGGGGTTCAGGCTAGATCCCCAAGCGAGTAGAGGGGAGAAGGATCCACATACCTATAAGCCGATAGCGTCAGCATGTTCTAAACAGTCGAACGAAACGTATCGCAAGCGATGGAGGCCTTTAGAAGGATGTTTGCGTACCTCGACGCCTTCACGTGGAGGAACATGGACATCATCAGGATGCTGCCCGTTGAAATTTCCAATATGATATTTAACATGTTGGACGGCCGTACACTCCGAGTTGCTACAAGGGTTTCTCAAACGTGGAGAATGAGATCGCTGCATGAACGAAGACGAAGGCTACCGCGCCTCGAGGAGCTCAACGGAACACGATGTTCCCGTGTCGAATGTCCTGCGAGCAATGTTCCGACGTTTGAGTTGGACGAACGGAATGGAAGCGTTGTGAAGAAAGTTCCGATTCAATATTGCGGATACTTACGCAAATCTGGCAACATAAAAGGTAAGAAAGTCAAGACAAAGTTCTACAGTCGAAATAATTTGCGCTTTTGACATAGAATAATGTAATGTATTGCATGTATCGGTAAAGTTGACAAATGTATTAGACGTAAGCGTAATTTTGCTAATTAGTAGCACTAATATGTACAAAAATACTTTGACATTACTTTTCAAGGTGTAAGTTATTGTTTAACATGAAGTCGCAATCATTCTTTGATGAAAATTGTAATAACGTATGTTATATGTTAATATTATTTTTACTACGATATTGTACAATGTGTATAACTGCCAGCTAACGAAAATTAATTAAAATGAATAAAGGTATACTCGCGAATCACCCGATGCATTTCGATCAGAGACATAGAATTGACATGATTTGATTGATGTATTTTACTCAAAAATGTATTCTAATGAATTAAAATGGGCTACAAAAAGACATGTAAAAAGGGTGACCTTTATAAGTATTTTTAGTTGTGTGGTACAATAAATTAACTTTGAATTATGATTTCGGCAAAACTGTAGCAGAATGGAGAATAAACTGAGCGGTATGTCTGCAAAATTAAATTTGGTAGGTAGTGGTTCAAAGATTAAAAAAAATAATCTTAGCTGTCGCATGCACGAACGTATAGAAATATAATTAATCCGAAAAGTTTTTTACACAATAGCTCAACTACAAATAAATAATGATTTAGGAACATTGATGTACGTAATACTACACATTCAGTACGGTAACCTTATAAAAAAGGAATTAAACTATTTTTTAAATAACTGTAAATAATTTTTTAAATTATTGTAAAACATTTATGTCCTAAATTCAAATTTATTTAAGAAATTCGACAAATAGTAATTAGATATAATCTTTCAACGATACTACTTTGTATTTACGTGCCATCTATAGAGAACGTATGCCAATTATATGAAACGGATGCAAGTGGACTCAAATTTAAGGTGGATTAAAAATTTTCAATTTATTTCCGTTTTTTTGGAAATGTACGACACAGATCTATACACGTATCTCGTACGAAGCGCACACTACGTTGTGCATCACGAGTAGGTATCCTTCTAGAAACTCTGTGGCGTTATGCTATTGGTCGGTGAGCAGTTGGTAGCCAATTGGCGCCGGGAGTGGGGAGTGGGGGTTCAGGCTAGATCCCCAAGCGAGTAGAGGGGAGAAGGATCCACATATCTATAAGCCGATAGCGTCAGCATGTTCTAAACAGTCGAACGAAACGTATCGCAAGCGATGGAGGCCTTTAGAAGGATGTTTGCGTACCTCGACGCCTTCACGTGGAGGAACATGGACATCATCAGGATGCTGCCCGTTGAAATTTCCAATATGATATTTAACATGTTGGACGGCCGTACACTCCGAGTTGCTACAAGGGTTTCTCAAACGTGGAGAATGAGATCGCTGCATGAACGAAGACGAAGGCTACCGCGCCTCGAGGAGCTCAACGGAACACGATGTTCCCGTGTCGAATGTCCTGCGAGCAATGTTCCGACGTTTGAGTTGGACGAACGGAATGGAAGCGTTGTGAAGAAAGTTCCGATTCAATATTGCGGATACTTACGCAAGTCTGGCAACATAAAAGGTAAGAAAGTCAAGACAAAGTTCTACAGTCGAAATAATTTGCGCTTTTGACATAGAATAATGTAATGTATTGCATGTATCGGTAAAGTTGACAAATGTATTAGACGTAAGCGTAATTTTACTAATTAGTAGCACTAATATGTACAAAAATACTTTGACATTACTTTTCAAGGTGTAAGTTATTGTTTAACATGAAGTCGCAATCATTCTTTGATGAAAATTGCAATAACGTATGTTATATGTTAATATTATTTTTACTACGATATTGTACAATGTGTATAACTGCCAGCTAACGAAAATTAATTAAAATGAATAAAGGTTTACTCGCGAATCACCCGATGCATTTCGATCAGAGACATAGAATTGACATAATTTGATTGATGTGTTTTACTCAAAAATGTATTCTAATGAATTAAAATGGGCTACAAAAAGACATGTAAAAAGGGTGACCTTTATAACTATTGATAGTTGTGTGGTACAATAAATTAACTTTGAATTATGATTTCGGCAAAACTGTAGCAGAATGGAGAATAAACTGAGCGGTATGTCTGCAAAATTAAATTTGGTAGGTAGTTCAAAGATTAAAAAAAATAATTTTAGCTGTCGCATGCACGAACGTATAGAAATATAATTAATCCGAAAAGTTTTTTACACAATAGCTCAACTACAAATAAATAATGATTTAGGAACATTGATGTAAGTAATACTACACATTCAGAACGGTTACCTTATAAAAAAGGAATTAAACGATTTTTTAAATAACTGTAAATAATTTTTTAAATTATTGTAAAACATTTATGTCCTAAATTCAAATTTATTTAAGGAATTCGACAAATAGTAATTAGATATTGTCTTTCAACGATACTACTTTGTATTTACGTGCCATCTATAGAGAACGTATGTAAATTATATGAAACGGATGCAAGTGGACTCAAATTTAAGGTGGATTAAAAATTTTCAATTTATTTCCGTTTTTTTCGAAATGTTCGACACAGATCTATACACGTATCTCGTACGAAGCGCACACTACGTTGTGCATCACGAGTAGGTATCCTTCTAGAAACTCTGTGGCGTTATGCTATTGGTCGGTGAGCAGTTGGTAGCCAATGGGCGCCGGGAGTGGGGAGTGGGGGTTCAGGCTTGATCCCCAAGCGAGTAGAGGGGAGAAGGATCCACATACCTATAAGCCGACAGCGTCAGCATGTTCTAAACAGTCGAACGAAACGTATCGCAAGCGATGGAGGCCTTTAGAAGGATGTTTGCGTACCTCGACGCCTTCACGTGGAGGAACATGGACATCATCAGGATGCTGCCCGTTGAAATTTCCAATATGATATTTAACATGTTGGACGGCCGTACACTCCGAGTTGCTACAAGGGTTTCTCAAACGTGGAGAATGAGATCGCTGCATGAACGAAGACGAAGGCTACCGCGCCTCGAGGAGCTCAACGGAACACGATGTTCCCGTGTCGAATGTCCTGCGAGCAATGTTCCGACGTTTGAGTTGGACGAACGGAATGGAAGCGTTGTGAAGAAAGTTCCGATTCAATATTGCGGATACTTACGCAAATCTGGCAACATAAAAGGTAAGAAAGTCAAGACAAAGTTCTACAGTCGAAATAATTTGCGCTTTTGACATAGAATAATGTAATGTATTGCATGTATCGGTAAAGTTGACAAATGTATTAGACGTAAGCGTAATTTTGCTAATTAGTATCACTAATATGTACAAAAATACTTTGACATTACTTTTCAAGGTGTAAGTTATTGTTTAACATGAAGTCGCAATCATTCTTTGATGAAAATTGTAATAACGTATGTTATATGTTAATATTATTTTTACTACGATATTGTACAATGTGTATAACTGCCAGCTAACGAAAATTAATTAAAATGAATAAAGGTTTACTCGCGAATCACCCGATGCATTTCGATCAGAGACATAGAATTGACATAATTTGATTGATGTGTTTTACTCAAAAATGTATTTTAATGAATTAAAATGGGCTACAAAAAGACATGTAAAAAGGGTGACCTTTATAAGTATTGATAGTTGTGTGGTACAATAAATTAACTTTGAATTATGATTTCGGCAAAACTGTAGCAGAATGGAGAATAAACTGAGCGGTATGTCTGCAAAATTAAATTTGGTAGGTAGTTCAAAGATTAAAAAAAATAATTTTAGCTGTCGCATGCACGAACGTATAGAAATATAATTAATCCGAAAAGTTTTTTACACAATAGCTCAACTACAAATAAATAATGATTTAGGAACATTGATGTAAGTAATACTACACATTCAGAACGGTTACCTTATAAAAAAGGAATTAAACGATTTTTTAAATAACTGTAAATAATTTTTTTAATTATTGTAAAACATTTATGTCCTAAATTCAAATTTATTTAAGAAATTCGACAAATAGTAATTAGATATTGTCTTTCAACGATACTACTTTGTATTTACGTGCCATCTATAGAGAACGTATGTAAATTATATGAAACGGATGCAAGTGGACTCAAATTTAAGGTGGATTAAAAATTTTCAATTTATTTCCGTTTTTTTCGAAATGTTCGACACAGATCTATACACGTATCTCGTACGAAGCGCACACTACGTTGTGCATCACGAGTAGGTATCCTTCTAGAAACTCTGTGGCGTTATGCTATTGGTCGGTGAGCAGTTGGTAGCCAATGGGCGCCGGGAGTGGGGAGTGGGGGTTCAGGCTAGATCCCCAAGCGAGTAGAGGGGAGAAGGATCCACATACCTATAAGCCGATAGCGTCAGCATGTTCTAAACAGTCGGACGAAACGTTGCAAGCGATGGAGGCCTTTAGAATGATGTTTGCGTACCTCGACGCCTTCACGTGGAGGAACATGGACATCATCAGGATGCTGCCCGTTGAAATTTCCAATATGATATTTAACATTTGTGACGGCCGTACACTCCGAGTTGCTACAAGGGTTTCTCAAACGTGGAGAATGAGATCGCTGCATGAACGAAGACGAAGGCTACCGCGCCTCGAGGAACTCAACGGAACACGATGTTCCCGTGTCGAATGTCTTGCGAGCAATGTTCCGACGTTTGAGTTGGACGAACGGAATGGAAGCGTTGTGAAGAAAGTTCCGATTCAATATTGCGGATACTTACGCAAGTCTGGCAACATAAAATATAAGGATGTCAAGACAAATTTCTACAGTCGAATAATATTCCCACATAGAAATTGACCTACAGTGGATGTCTAGTGCCCTTCCATATCTCAATGGGACGTGTATCTCTATTGTGGAAGTCGGACGTCCATTAGAAGTCCATGATGCATGCGTAGCTCCATAGGGTTTTATTTCCATCATGGAAGTCAGATAGATCTCTATTACACATCCATGTAATTTTCATAGCTCCATGGAATTTTACTTCTATCATGGAAGTCAGATAGACGTCCATTAGAAATCCATGAAACCTCCAAATTTCTATGGAATGTTTTTTTCATAATAGAAGTCATACAAACCTCCGTTAGAAGTCCATGAGCCTCCATAGCTTCATAAGATCTTACTTGCACCATATTATTCGGTTGGACTTCCATTAAAAATCCATGGAACCTCCTTAGCTCCGTGGGATTTCACTTCCCTCATGGAAGTCAGAGAGACTTCTATTAGAACTTTATCCCAAATCTATGACAAATATATTCTCTCAATACATTATAAACTTCCATTGAACATTTGTTATAAGTTAATGTACGTAGAATAATGAAAAATTAAGATATTTACATGTAGTTCGGTCTTACATTTATGTCTCTTGCACACTGGACGCGGAAACAGTTGCCGCGCAGCAAGCGTTTTCGTATCCAGTGTGCAGGAGCCATTAGATTGTCGTGTAAGTACATATACGATCTTTTATTCATTGTCAAATTGCCGTATTAGTTTCTTAAGATTGTGCTTAAGACGATTTTAAATTGAGAACAGACCCACATAGAAATCAACTTCCAGTGGATGTCCATCACCTTTCCATAATGCCATGGGAGGTCTATCTTCATGGTGGAAGTCAGATGGACATCTATTAGAATTCCATGAAACATCTACAGCTCCATGGGATTTTTGTCCACTATGGAAGTCAGATGGACGTCCATTAGAAGTCCATTAAACCCCCATAGCTTCATGGAATTTTACTGCCATCATAGAAGTCAGATAGATCTCCTTAGACATCCATTTAATCTCCATAGCTCCATGGAATTTTACTTTCATCATGATAGTAAGAAAGACCTCCATCAAACGTCTATCCAACTTTCATATCTCCAGCGGATTTTATTTCATAGAATTCAGATGGACGTCGATTAGAAGTCCATGAAACGTCCATAGCTCCATGAGATTTTACTTCCATCATATAAGTCAGATGGACGTCCATTAGAAATCCATGAAACCTCCATAACTACATGGAATTTTACTTCCATCATGGAAGGCCAACAGACCTTCATTAGGAGTCCATGAAACCTTCATAACTCCATGGAATTTTATTTCCATCATGGAAGTCAGATGGACGTCTATTAGAAGTCTAGAAAATCTCTATAGCTTCGTGAGATTTTACTTTCATCATAGAAGTCAGATAGATTCCGTAAAGCGTATAATGCGCATGACGTAATCCTTGTTGATCACAAAAAGTTAAACAAGGATAAAATGTTATATTACGTACATCATGCACAATCTTTACGGAATTTGGTCATTATCTCTTTATCAAAACACTTATGCAACTAATTTGTTTATAACAATTATAACAACTATGACAATTAAAAAAGCGTCATATATGTTTCTTTAGTAATTTTTCCCGGTGAATCGATTGGCACAATTAGTTCTCCTTTACAGGCATTTTTGACAATTTGTTTATAACAATTAATTGCAAAATTAACTTTGGCAACGGGCTCTTTACTGTCATTAATGTTTTTTCATGCTCCGATACTATTTCTAATTGTTGTTTTTTGACTGATTTGGTCATTGCAGAAACAAGTTTTAATTAATTTATATTAAAAATATCTAACGCTAAATAATCAAAGAGTTAATATGAGTATTTGCGCGATACTCAAGACGTAAGTTTCTTCTTGTTTAAATCAGCTTTACTTCAAATATAACTTTTTATTAACAATCTCACGTACGTTTAGTTCAGTGTTAAGATACTAGGTTATCGTTCCAAATATTTTAGATTCGAATCCCGCCGGCGCCGAGGCGTTTCAAAAATTTATAAAATAATACGTAATTGTAATTAGTAAATTAAAATATTATATATGTAACAATGAATACATATTAAGCTATAAAAGTAATAAAATTTGTTTAAAAAAAAATTTTTTTACCGTCCATTAGACGTCCCCTGAAGATCTGAACCTCCACGGCAGACGTCTATTAATAATCCATGTAACGTCTGCTGAGACTCCATAAAGCCTCTACTAATGATCCACGTGACGTCGGTTTGTCATCCACTAAGGCTTTATAAAACTTTTATTAATGATCCACGTAACGTCTAATGGACATCCATTGTTAACGTATAATGGACGTCCAATGAACGTGTGCAATGCGGAACTGTGGATACCTAATGACCGTTCATTAGATGTCCATGGGACGTCCATTAGAAGGTCCGAACCTCCACGGCAGACGTCCATTAGACGTCCATTGGAGGTTTTAATTCTATGTTAGAACACTTCTATGAGTTAAATATTGCATTTCGACAAAACTAATTTGTATTTACGTGCCATCTATAGATAATGTATGCAAATTATGTAAAATGGATGCAAATGGACTTAAAATTAAATGGATTACAAATTTTTAATCCATTTCCGTTTACTGGGAAGTGTACGACCCAAAGCGGTACATACATATATCTTTTGATTAGAGCACACTGTTTTGCATCACGAGTAGATTCGAGAAACTATGTGGCGTAGAGATTTCACTAAAACAATTGTTTTTTATCTTCATCTTAATTAGACTAAAGCCGATCTAATCTTATGTCAAACACCTTGTACACCCAAAGACTTTGATTCTGTCCATGGGGAAATTTTCCAAACTGAGAAGTCACCACTTTCTACATACTCACAGTTCATGATTACTGAAACAACTAGAGCTTATTGGTTGTTACGTTAATCATGAACTGTAAGTATGTAGAAAGATAGCGACTTTTCAGTTTGAAAAATTTCCCCATGGACAGAATCAAAGTTCTTGGGTGTACACAAACGTTTGACCACGTTTGACGTTTCGCGCTAACCTGGATAGAGTTAAAGTCACTAGATTAATAAAGTACCGCAATTCATAAGACTCAGGGTGCAGTCCCATGGAGCGTATCAGGCGTATCGCGGATTGCGCGTATCGAAAATCTGACCAATCGCGAACGTTCCGCAGCTTTCGGTACGTGAACGTTTTGTTCCTACGGTCCCATGAAGCGGAATTTGCGTAAGTGTATTAAGCGGATGCTCAATCACGAAACGAATTTTGTTATTTCTCTCATCCAAACAGTCTTGTGATTGGTGAACCGCTGATCCGCTTACGCGAATTCCGCTTCATGGGACCGTAGGAACAAAAGCAGACGGAAGAATAGTAGAATATTCACAGTATATATAAAGTGAATTTTATTTAATTTATTAATTTATTTAGTATAAGTAAATAAAACATTTGACTTTTAACAGGTGCAGAATGAAATCGAAAACAATATTGCTTTCAATTGCTTTATTAATAAAACGTTTAAAACGAATAAATTACGATGTTTTTACCAGGCATGAAATACATCGTAAAATTATTAATCTTTATGCGCTTTATTATTTAGCATTAAAAAACGAGAGAAAAATTGCGAATAAAGGAAAACGGAAATATTGGGTCAGACCAATATTTGTAATTTGCAATTTGTAATTTGCAATTCATAATACAATATTTATATCCGTATTTATATTAAACTGAAATAATCAGTGTAGACTAATCAAAAATATGCTTCGTCAAATTCTAAACTAACCTTAAAATATTATAATTAATAAGTATTACAAAAATAATATTTTAAAATGCTATATGCTACTCATAGGACTTATATTTTCTTTGTTCATAATTGTTTTAATTGTATCAATTACAAGAAACTGCTATTTTTCTTTATGTTAACCTCAATCCGCTCTAATCCGCTCGATTGAATACGCTAAAGAATAACTTCGGCGGAACGGTAGCGAACCAAGAACAGCGGAAGCAGCGGAACTTTCGCGATTGGTCAGATTTTCGATACGCGCAATCCGCGATACGCCTGATACGCTCCATGGGACTGCACCCTCAATGTATAAGGATTTGGAGCCAAAATGGCGTCGGAAAGTGTAAAGAGTGCACACTTTCATAATGTATGTATCTACGTATGTATGTATGTATTAAGTGCAATTATTTATCGTGAGACTCCGTGAGATGCGTTAGATCTGTTGTGTTATTGTTGTACTCTAAGAAATAAAACGATATTAAACGTTTAAAAACATGCCTAATTCCGAATAAATTAAAACCTTTAAACTTTATTGAAATGTTTTTAAATAACTGTCGTACAGACTTTGTGCCATCATGCCACAATATTGTTTTTAAACTTATCAAAACATTTATTATAGCACGCATCCATTTTATCTTAAAAAAAATATATTAATATTAACGCATACAGAATACGCATATATAATATTAACGCATATTAAACACATATAGTAGTAAAAGCGTTGCAATAAAATCATATGTGAA
Organism: Solenopsis invicta; assembly: GCF_016802725.1. Classification (NCBI taxonomy): domain Eukaryota; kingdom Metazoa; phylum Arthropoda; class Insecta; order Hymenoptera; family Formicidae; genus Solenopsis; species Solenopsis invicta. The sequence continues at coordinate 7,634,203 of NC_052664.1, read as the reverse complement.
TAAGAACCATTATAAATAAAATTAATTTATATAATTTATGATTTTCTTTCTTATTTAAATACATTTATACACATATGCACATTTTAAATGTGCCGCATGTTGGGGCGAAAATGGCGGAATGATTGCGGTACTTTATAAATCTAGTGACTTTAGATAGAGTCATTGTCTCATCTCGTTAAAGTTGCTCGTTCAGAAACTTATCCAAAAAAAGCGCTGCAACCTTTTAGCCATGGTGGAAGTAGAGATGGTGTGTGCAAAACTCGGAAACCACGCCCATTTTTCGCGTCGAGCTACGCGATATCCCCAGGTTGGCCAACTACGAAAAACTAAATGTTTGATGATATCAGGTTGCTACAACTGTTTTGATTGCATCTTTGTCACACCCTGCTATAGGTTTGTTGTATCCTTTTCTCTGTAAGAATTGGAGTTTGTAGTACGCGCGATTTCGAGAGAAGTACGTAATTCGAAAATCTAACATTGAATAATAAGTCGTTTTAAAGACACATTTTTAACAGTGAAATAATATCTCAAGCTGACCACTCAAGTTCAAGTATGAGTAAATATGCTCTTCAAAGCTATCGAAACATCTACATGACATAATTACAATTATTTTAGCTTATGCAAGCGACTTGAGGAAATATGAAAAAGCGTTCAATTTACTTTTGTCAAACCGGCTTGTTCGAGTAAATCAGAGCATGTGTAACGGCGTGACAAGCTCAATTCAAACCAATCGGAAGTTGGAGCTGCGAATAAAAGTAATTACGTTGAAATATACAGAAAAGAATTGCTCTCTAATTATTCCTTCTGTATCCATAATTGCTCAATTTAATTAATATAAATAATGCTATTACATAACAGTCATACATTTTTACCTGGCAAATAACTCTACATTAAATTCCTTTTAAATCCGTTCTTTAAAAGTAATTGCTTCTCAATTGCTTTTTTTATTGCCATTGCAATTTTTAATTTCAGATAAAGAGCAATTTTCTTTGATGTTTGTTTCACATAATGACTTTTAAGCTACACATACATATTTGCACAAGCATGCTTGTTAAATATCGGAACGTCTAGATGATAAAACTGTACAGTTACGGCAAATATGATATATACGTTGAGGTTGACTTGAATACTTGACAAGTTTATTTGAACATGTGTGATCAGCTTTAAAAACATCTTATGATCCCAGACTATGTTATTAAAAAAAATTAATAAACATTCTTTAGTGATAGTGTAAAATGTGTACTATTTTTATATTGTGTTAAATCCCATACAGCACAGAGAGTTTCCAGGAACATTGCAAAATGATTTCATTGAAACATTGTAATATTGCATTTTGATTGCGAAACGTTGCTGCAACATTGTTGGATGATTGCAGCAACATTAAGATGTCCGCTTTTTGAAATATTGCATTGAAACATCCCATTTTTCCAAAATATTCACATAAATATTATTACACCACATAATTCCAATGAACAAAACAATATTTGTGTAACATTTTAAAAAACATTTTTTGCAAAAAAAGTCTTGAGAATATTTTTTCCGAATTTCCAAGCGGTCACTCATCCAAGTCGCGACTTCGGTGAACGTTGCTTGACCTCCGTGATCGCTGCGAACTGATTCCTCATGATGACCTGTGAACACTTTATGCTGATATGTGTATATAACTGGTAGATCAGGTCAATATACGTTATTGAAAAAATGAAATATGTATAATTAAAGCTCAGTATTTATATAAACAAATATAAAATTATAGTTTTTTTTTTATTAATTTCGCAAATACATTTTGCAAATACATACATCGCATTTGGAATAACTTTTCTGTTATTTGTTTAAATAAAAATGTAATTAAAAAATATATATCAATATAATACAATAATTAAATTAAACATAAAAAAATTTTTATTAAAAATACAATTAAGAAATATTGTTTGTTCATTGGGCTGTAGATCGAGGTTTCTTCATATATAGACCCATTTCGTCTATTGATATAAATATTAAAAAATTATGATATTACAATATTTCCGGAATATTACTGGCATATGCCATGAGACGGTGCAAGCATATTGTTAATTTATGTTTCTGCAATGTCTTTGTAATATTAAATTGCAATCTGCAACATTGCAACATTGCTGCAACGTTGCTACAATTTTTTGTGCTGTATGGGATTTTAAATTAAACGTAGTAAAAAATTAGTGAACAAAGAGAAACGTAAAACATTATAATTTACTTAAAAAATTATAACTTTTTTTAGATTCTTTTTAATATTTCTTTAAAAAAATTTTTGAGTATATTCTTCAGATATAGCACTGTAAGAAGTATGTAACTTTATTTGCTTGTGTGATTGTTTAGCTTTTCCAATTTAATATTTAATGTTGATATAATTGTTTAATTGTTATAAAATATTAAAAAATTCACTTACATGCAAATCACGCTTCCTTCAGCTCGAGGCTCTCGTACACCCATGGAATTTGATTCTGTCCATGGGGAAATTTTCCAAACTAAGAAGTCGCTATCTTTCTACATACTTATAGTTTATGATTAACGTAACGACCAATAAAATCTAGTCGTTACATTAATCATAAACTGCGAGTATGTAGAAAGTGGTTCTCAGTTTAGAAAATTTCCCCATGGACAGAATCAAATTCCATGGGTGTACATTCACGTATGCGATAAAAAGAGACCGATAGAATACAGAATCACATGCGTGCAACGAAGACAATCACATTTAGTTGCAACAATATTACGGAGTTAAACAAGGTTGGTACACCTAGGGATTTCGCGTCGAGAAAATGAGTGAGAGGGCAAAAATTAAAGAAAGATGCCTGCAAACTGCACACACCATGTCTACTCCCACCACGGTCTGAACCAGTGTTCTCAGATGGGACGGGATTTTCGCGCATGCGCAACAATGTTTGCACGGAAACAGTAGCGTTGCTGTGTGAAATATTATAGGCGCCAAAGTCGTGACTCGTGATGGCCTGACGGGTATAGGCAAGGTTAGAGGTAAGTATAAAAGGTAAGTATAAAAATTTTTTATATTGCAATATGGAACCAAAAGGAACAATTAAAAAAATTAGAAAATTTCAGCAATCATGGCTCGATAAAGTTAATTTTAAAGGTTGATTAACTCCTCATCCAACAGAGAATAGAGCCATTTGTTATATATGTAATAAGACCATCAGATGCAATAAAATTGATTTAATGAAGCATTCACAGACGGTCAAACATATTGATAAAGTAGCTTCGTAAAATAAAGAAAATATTGATAATAGAGCCACTAGCACACATAACAAAAACGTTAAGCGGGCAGAAATTAAATTAACCCTTAAACACACCGATCCTGTAAAATACGGAAACACATTTTTGGGTCTGGGAAACTTTTTCAACTTTGAGAAGCTGTAACTTTGATTTTAATCAATATTTTTTTACGATTTTTTTTTTAAACAAAAGTTTAAAATCTCAGGAGTGTAACTGCACAATCGGTATTGCAGAAAAATAATTTATTGTGAAGTTATAAAAGCAAAACTATTAAGTAAAAATAAGAAATTGGTTAAAAATCTACTTTTCCTTCAAAAAATCATATCTTCGCAACAAAAAACGTTTAAGGACTTTCAAATACGGCGTTTTAAAGCTAAAGAGTCACACTTTCAAAATAAAATTTGGCAAAGTAATTCCTCTTAAAAAGTATAATTATGTAACATGGAGAATATGAGATATTTTTGGGCATCTAAAAATCCACTTTTTAAAAAAAAATCATATCTTTGCAACAAAAACTTTGAAAAACTTTACAATACGGCGTTTTAAAGCTAAAGATTCATACTTAAAAAAAATTATATTATTGTCATTTCTATTAAAAAATGTACTTATGTAACAAAGCGAATATGAGGTATTTTTGATTAAATCGTGTCTAAAATTGAAAATTAATGTGTTTCATGCTATATTTTGGAAAAACTCCTTTTTCTACAGCATTTTATAGTATTCCAACTTTAAACAGAGTATATGCGACTAACATCTGCAAACCGGCCTGTTCGAACGTATTTTGTCCAGCTTATTTATGTAAAATACTCACAAATAAATTTCACTTACACACTATATGGGTCGCATTGACCCTAACAAAACTTTGCTGCCGTGCCGTTCGAATTCTAGTTGACCAAAAAAGTTGATCAACCATATCAATCAAAAGAGGAGATTTCAAACTTTTTTACGTTTTCGTTCGAACTTTCTATCTCATTCCGTCTTCACATAGCAAGCGTTCAAAACTTCATATGGGGTCTCTCAGACCCACTTACGTGTTTAAGGGTTAACAGCATTTTTTGCAGAGCACAATATAGCATTTAGTACTGCGAATCACTTAATTCCACTATTAAAAGATATCTGTGTAAATTCTAAAATTGTGCAAGATATTAAATTAGGCCAAACAAAATGTAAAAATATTTTAACAAATTTAATTGCAAAGCACAAAACAAATAAACTTGTTGAATATTTGAAACATCTAAATTTTCGATTTTAATTGACGAAAGCACTGATATTTCCAATACAAAAATTATGTGCATTCTTGTTCGGTTCGTATCACCAATTGACAAAGTAGTAACGACACAATTATTAGGTTTAATATCTATAGATACAAAAGATAGTACCGCGGAAACTATCTTTCAAGTTTTTAAAAATCTTTTAAAAGAAAAAGAAATTCCTATTAATAATGTTGTTGGAATGGCAAGTGACAATGCTGCTGTAATGATCGGTAATAATAATTCTTTTATGTCGCAATTAAAATTAGAAGTACCGGGCCTTGTAACATTAAATTGCATTTGCCATTCATCCGCGCTTGTATCGAGTAAAGCTTGTGAACAATTACCGCAATCGTGTGAACATTTAATTCGTAGTATAACTACTTACTTTTCAAACAGTGCAAAAAGATGTGCAATCTTAGATGAGTTCCAGATATTTTTTAATGTGGAAAGAAATAAGCTTGTAAAATTATTCAATACTAGATGGCTCGTATTACATAAATGTATCGTTTGATTTTTAGATAATTGGGAAGTGTTCAAACATTATTTTATGTACTGCATTGCTGAAGAAAAATCGAAATCCGCAGTTATTTTAGAACAATTAAATGATATTTCAATAAAAACATATTTTATTTTTTAAATATTTATTAGATTTTTTTAATAGTTTTAATGCCCTCTTTCAATCGCGTAAAATTTTAATTTATAAATTATTTGTGCAAAGCCAACAACTTATTCATGAAATTGGTCATAATTTTTTAACTCCTAATTCTTTAAAAAACCTAAATACTTTAAATATTGATGATAATAATAATATTTAAAATCTTGATGATATATACGAGGTGATCAAAAAGTAAGGTGACTTTTTGAATTTCGCGCGCTCTGTACACTCTAATTTCGAAATTTTTTTTTTGTGTTGGTACACTCGTCACGATCATATGTTCACAGTTTTGACCAAGGTCCGTGGATTGGCGTTGGAGGGGAAGGAAGGTCGTTGCATAGCCGCCATTTTCGAGACAGCGAGTCAGGGTTAGTGTATGTACGTAGATAGTAAGGTACTACAGCTATTAGTTGTGTGAGTGAGCGAGTGTGCAGTAAAAGTATGGCCGCCGCCATTTTCGTTCCACATCGTTGAAGTGGATGCAACGACCTTCCTTCCCCTCCAACGCCAATCCACGGACCTTGGTTTTGACTATATAGCATGTGTTGTTTTTATGTGAAAGGCATAAAGGTTAGACTCGTGTTTGCGTGCTCGGCGATTTTTTGCTGTTGAAAATAATGGAGCAGAGAGTTTGTATTAATTTTTGTGTAAAAAATGGTATTAAGTATTCAAAAACTCTTGAAATGTTAACAATGGCATACGGTGAGTCAACTTTGAGCAAAAAAAAATGTTTATAAATGGTATAAGTTATTCCAAGAGGGCCGAGAAAATGTTAACGATGAACCTCGCTCTGGACGACCCAGCACGTCAAAAACCGACGAAAATGTTCAGGAAGTGAAAGAAATTGTGTTGAAAAATCGTCGAATCACGATTAGAGAAATAGCTGATGATCTTAACATATCGTTTGGCTCATGCCAATCAATTTTAACGGATGTTTTGGGTATGACACGTGTGTCAGCGAAATTCGTTCCAAAACTGCTTAATTTTGATCAGAAGCAGCGTCGCATGAACATCGCCCAAGACATGTTGAACGACGTCAATGATGATCCTGATCTGCTCAAAAGGGTTATAACTGATGACGAAACATGGGTATATGGTTATGACATCGAAACCAAAGCCCAATCATCCCAGTGGAAGAGCCCAGGAGAGCCAAGACCGAAAAAGGCACGCCAAGTTCGTTCGAATGTGAAGGTTTTGCTCACAGTTTTCTTTAATTACCATGGCGTTGTGCATCAAGAATTCCTACCACAAGGTCATACGGTAAACAAGGAGTATTACCTTGAGGTTATGCGGCGTTTGCGTGAATCAATAAGAAAAAAACGTCCGGAAGTGTGGAAAGAAAATTCATGGATTCTGCACCATGATAATGCATCTGCGCATACGTCGTTACTAGTGAGTACTTTTTTGGCCAAAAACAATACTATTATCATGCCTCAGCCACCGTATTCATCAGACTTGGCCCCCTGCGACTTTTTCCTCTTCCCAAAATTGAAAAGGCCTATGAAAGGACGAAGATTTGCGACGATTGAGGAGATTAAGGCTGCATCGCTGCAGGAGCTCAAGGCAATACCCAAAAGTGCATTTTAGAAATGTTTTGACGATTGGAAAAAACGTTGGCACAAATGCATTGTATCAGAGGGGGATTATTTTGAAGGGGATAACATAATTTTGGATGAATAAATGAATATTTTTTTATAAAAATGAAAAGTCACCTTACTTTTTGATCACACCTCGTATGTAGGACCAGAATGTGAATATCTTTTAGCTACATTATCTTTAGATCAGGCGCGCGAAATTTGTTTAAAATGTTTGCAATTTTACATAATGGCAGTTCGCAAAATGTTATAACGGTTACCATATAATAACATTTTTAAGCAATTAATGTTTTTAGATTCAAAAATTGCATTGTATAATGAAGGTAGGCTAAAAATTAAAGATTTAACTTGTATTGCCACACATATCGGAAATATTAACGTAACGAAATTAGCCTACGAGTGGAGGATTTTGCCCTCTTTTTATAATGATTCCCAAAAAGAAGAGTTAGCTCAATTAAAAATTGATGTTATGTGGCGCAAGATATTCGAGTCTGTAGATTAAATAATGATAAAGTTTTTCCAAATTTAGAATTATTAGTACAAACAGTTCTTTCGTTTCCGCATTCAAATGCTGAAGCCAAAAGAATTTTTTCAATTATAACAGATGCCAAAAACAAAAAACGGAACCGATATTAAATAAAACCATTTTCGCGATATACATAACGCGATCTAGTTTTCAGGCCAAAGGCATTAAATGTTTTAATTTTGAAGTATTTTTGAATCACTTAAAATTACACAATTCTAGAAATGTATATGAAAATAATGCATTTGATGGTTCTTAATATATGTATTAAACTTATTTTTGCAAAATTAATTAATTTTTCAGAGTCTATTTTTTTAAATTTTATAAATATATTAATAACTAAACATTCATTTATGTGCAATATTATTATAAAATTTGTACGAAATTAATAGATATTTTCAGATTTTTTTTCAGTTTCTTAATGTATCTAAATGCACGTGTAATAACTTAGATTTAAGCCAAATAACGTTTATGAAACCAAAGAAAGTTTATTTTTGTTTTTGAAATATAATATTTTATTATTATTAAATATTGTATATATTTTATTTATCGTTTTTGTAACGTAAATATTTATTTTATTGTAATAGATTAAATAATTATTCTATTGTAAAGAAAGTTATTTTTGTACAATTAATGTACAGGAATATTGGTGAGGTTTTTTGACAGTTTTTCCTTACCCATAGCAACAAATGTTGGTATTTCTTAATATTTCTGCCAAATAAAATTTCTTTTGTTATAAAAATATATTATACTAAATTTATTTTATCTTTTTTGTTTATTCCTTACAAATTTATTAATATTATTTAAGACCACTTAATAAGGGTACTCATCAATACCTTTATTTAATGAAAATAAATATTTCACTGATCCTGAATTCATTGCGCATGCGTGAAAATTCTGTCCTATCTGAGAACACTGGTCTGAACATCTGTGGATTTCACGTAATTGGATGCACGTGACTATGCACCTAAAATGGCAGCACCAATACAGAACCCTTTTTCCCCATCTCTAACGGGAGGGTCCCAATTGCGCCCAGACCCGATTGGACACCACCAATCATAGCGGTCGATGCCTAGAGTATTTCCGTTGGTTGGGTTAGATTAGATTACGTGATTGGTGGTGTCCGATGGGACGGGTCTGTGCGCAACTGGGACTCACCCTCTCTAACGGGCGGGAAAACAAGATTAAAATACATTGTACTTTTAGATTTATAGTAGTATCGCAGAAGTAATGATGTATAATAAATCTCCTGCAAAATTGGGAAATTTATTTTTGGCAATGATACAATGTACGATGCAATCTATGGGATATGAGGCCTGTTTTATATGACCAAATTTTCTGCATAATTCATTTTTCTTCTATTTTTTTCATGTTGAAAAAAAATGAAAAAATGACTTAACCATATAAGAAATTCAAAAGCTAAAAAGAATAGACATTGGTAATGTGCCATAAATATAAAAATAACGGATAAATTGAAAGGAAAAACGGGAGAGTCATCATTAAAACAAAATAATTATTTTCCAGAAAATTTATATTTATTTGTAAAAAAATAAAAATTGTATTACAGATAATTATAAGAAATTACAAAAATTATAAAATTTTAGACAGATTTTCACAAGTTTTTTTTATTTTTAATATTTTTAAATTTTTTGTTTTGTTTAAAATTAAATTAACGATATATTTTTTATCAAATTTGTAACGTTACGCCCCTTCACCACACCGTCACTCCGGTCCAAACGCCGAACACAACACGTAAGACCTAGCACGTGCACGCGCTCGGCTAAGACCGCCGCGATCACGCTACCCATGGAGTAGGAGAATAAGAGGCTAAACTCAGCACTCCAATTACGTTCTTGTTTCGTGTTCCCTATTGGGAGGATGGTCGCTGAAAAGAATAACTTCTTACGGATGAGCGCCATTTGTAATAGTTACCCTAACTTGACTTTTCATGTATTTTCATAGAGTTCAGTGTTTTTACCCGAATATTGAAATATTTATTTATTTGTAAACCAAACATAGAAATGGCGTGTTGGATTTGAGGATGTACCACGAAAGGTGGAAAAAGTGGTACTTCGGCAAAAAAAGTCTTTTTACAGCTTTTACTGTAAGTAACATGGAATAATAATTTGTGAAAATGTTCTATGTTTTTTAAGTTTATGTTGTTACACAAGTTTATGTTGTTACATAAGTTTATGTTAATTTATGCATCTGTTAATGTATATGATGGTGATAAATAAAAAGGAAATGAACATAGAAACGGATATTTAATGAACCACTAAGTTTATATTCTCTTATAATAAAAATGTACAATTATTTAAGAAAAGTTGAATAGATATATCAAATAAACTTTTATTGTACAGCATTAAGTAATTATAAAGACTTAAAGTTACTTCGATACAAATTGAAATATAAATCTCAGACCTTATATTAAACTATTTGATGTCAGAGTAAATAAACAAATAGTCTTCAAAAATCGAAATTAATTATTGGTTTTCTTTAATGACTCGGTCGATTCCATTTCACTTGTTAAATTTAATTATTGATGTAAAATCCTTAATTTCCTTAATTTCCTTGGATGCACACTTATTTCATCCTTAAAATATATATACAATTACAAGGAGTATAAATATATATACCATAAATATATATACAGTTAAAAAGAGTATAAATTAAACAGTATCTAATGTTTTCAAAATTTCATTTAAATTATTAATACTCGATACTTTAATATATCTTGAAAAGGGCATAATCACATCATCGATATAAATATTAATATGTAAATTTGGAAAGACAGCAATTCTTTTTCTTATGCTAAAATCACTTTCAACTTTCGTAAAACCAAAGAATTTGTCGTTTCCAGTCAAAAATCCCCAATCCGAAGAAGGCAGCTCCACTAAATTCAAGTTCTGTTGCAAATATTTAAATTTAATTTCATCTGATGCATGATATATTTCCGTGAAATTTCTTTCCATTATATCCCTAAAATGTAAATTTTCGTATTAATTACTAATCAAATATACTATTTCATAATTATTATGTACTTTTTTATAATATTTATACCTCTCTGTCGCTTGTTTGACGCAACTTCTATTTTCTATTTCCGATTATTGGACTCAGCTTGTAACACGATGTACACAATTTACGATTAGTTCTCAATTAATATTACTTTGTTGTTAAAAATGTTGCAATACAAATGATATTTTCCAACATTTTCTTTCAAAATCGGAGTAACAACTGGCATCTCGTGTATGCGATGTATGCGTGATCGTGAGTTCATCACATTTTACATGTGTGAGAGGTTTTTAAAGATGGCGACCATCGGTAAGAAGTTATTCCGTTTAGCGTACTTCCTCCCAATAAGGTACAGTCGTGTTCATTATAGTTGCGACACTTTTTCTTCGATGGTTTTTGGAATGTTGTTTTGTTCATCGAGCGGTGAACGTAATTGGCTGGATCCACAAGTAAGAACCAATCATGTTCTCAGCTCCTGTTATAGTTGCGCGTTCAGAAACGCATCTAAGAAAAAGTGTCGCAACTATAATGAACACGACTGTACATAAATCAGGAACACTTTTGCTTCACGCGCGCTGTCGAGTTCGGTCTCCTATTCTCCTACTCCATGGCGCTACCATGCGTGCCGCGCGCCGCGTTCGGCAAGCGTTCCCATTCCGGCCGGCCCAACCGCGCGCGCTGATTGCTACGTCCGACCGCGCGAACCGCTATATAAGCCGGCAGCGGGCAGCTGAAATCAGATCGCTCCGAGCCACTGATCTCGCACCGACTCCGCTCCTGCGCTGGGCATTCTCGGCGCTCCTTAGCTTGGGTATTCTCGAACACCTCCTCGGAAACGGACATTCTCGTTCCAATTATCTTACGACGGGCATACTCGTCATTCCTAACGGCTGGGAATACTCGACCAATCCCATCCTCCGTTCACGACGGGAATACTTGTCGTTCCCGCGGCTGGGTATTTTTGGTTAACCGTCCGTCCCGCACATCCGTTCTCGGGGATTTTCGAGAACAACCCTGTCGTCGGAAATACTCGATGCCGCTCCCTGGCTGAATCGTAAACCTACTCCGACGGGGTGACAACTCCCCGCAGAAAGAGACCATTTAGGTCTCTAACGTCAACCACCCTCGCGTGTCGCGGAACCGCACCGCGCGCCGCCGATTCCGCGACCGCGACCGGCCGTTGCGCGGGCCAATTACGACCCGTTTAGCCGTACTCTAAGTTCGCCGCTTCACGGCAACTCCGATTATTAACTCCAAGCGCATAGCGCAGAAGATAAGTCCGTCCGTCCGTTTCTTTAATTATCCAAATCTGTTCTTTTGTTTAAATATTAATTTACGCAGCGAATTGTATTTTGTCCGGCCCGACCAATCGTCGTCCATTTACTTTGCGCTGGTCCGATCATTGTCTAACCGAGCACTCCGGTGCATGATTATTATTTGTGTATTTCAATTACATGAGATAAATATATTTTTACGTTTGTATTTTTGTACTCATAACACGGAGTTCTCATTACTACCAAAAACCCTGGCATCCGGCGAGCACATCCGAGCACCCGATCACGATATTCCAACGCACCGAAAAGTATCTCGATATTCGAACCACCGCACCGAAAAGTACCAGCGTTACAAATTAAATAAATATAATTACCAAACCATGTAGTTTAAACTTAATGATGGTAGAAAAAATTTTATGTGTACTTATATAATATTATTCAATTTGATAGTTCAATTGTTGTAATCAAATGCGATGACATTTGATTATAATAGTAGAACTATCAAATTTAACTATCGTATCATTGCATGCATTGCCATAGTTTTGCTATTGTATACTTTGTTTGGTAATTGGCTTTTGCGATTTTCTATTCAAAGTCAAAATTTAATAAAACGTGTCATTATTTTATATTTTATGTTATGGCAATTCTTCAATTTATTACATGAAATGCACATTATTTTTTCCTTAAAAAAATTAACTAAATCGTATTTATTTGCATCAAATTTCCCTTTTGAACGTGGAAGATATTGTCTGATAATAATTTACATTTGGTGAAAATATTTAAATGTTGTGTCATTAACAAAAAACAGCGTATTACGTCGAAAACATTTTAATTGTACAAATTGTGCATATTTAAAAGTTAAATTTTATGTGAGAGATCCAGCGGAGTTTAAACACACTTAACATAAAATATTATATTTTAAAATCCGAGAAAGAATATATCCGGCAATTGTATAATATATTAAGTTCAATGACTCTTAAATTTATTTCTTTTGCTGAAACATGAGGAACAGGTAGCACAACTTTTTTCATTTCTTTTACTTTGGGTTTAATTACCAGCAACTATTCTGTCATCTTCTTCATAACTAGAGTTACCTATTGGTTTTAAATATTCTGATACCGCGATGATTTTCAAACTTTATTTAAATTGTAAGGCGTTTGGGTTAAGTTGTTTAGTTCTAATAAAGCAAAATATATTTTCGACACAATCGGATATTAATCGAACTACTAATACGTACAGCCTTTTTCATTAATTAAATACATCGACATTTCGATGATGGATTTAGTACTAATAATAACTTCACGTTGCACGGGTTTAAATTGTGTACTTTTACCAATTATTATTTCTTGGAAAAGTTGTATAATAGACTCTAAAAATGCAACAGATTCTTCAAATTTTTTTTTTTTAAATTCATCACTTGGAGTTTGCCTCAATGCAACTTTTTGAGTTTGTGAGGTTATTAACGCAAACCATAGACATAGGATCTATAGACCTTCGAGGAGTGGAGGCGTGAAAAACTAGAAAGAGATAGCAAGCTTTGGACCACTATTCTGTCTTTGTCTAATGACGCACGTGGGAAATCTTCACTTGTTTTACAAGTGAGGACTCCAGCTAACCTAAGTAAAGTAATATAATCTAAGTAAAAAATAACATTAAAGTCAGCACAATGAGTTGATATTGTTGTGTGTGCCACAATGAACAATATAAAACTGATGAGCCTATTATTTTCCATTGGTATGTAATTATTATATATCCATCGTAATGTCCAAATTCACACACTACATGTGTTTTCAGTTTTCCAGATCAGATCCAGATACACGAAAAAAGTGGTTAAAAATCATAAAATGCGATCGAAGGCAACTTTTGAGAAAAGATGCTGTCCCAAATATAAATATTCTTCAATTAGATGCAAAAGTTCAGCTTATTAGAAATGAGAAACACTAAATTTAAAACTACACTAATTTTGAAGAAGCAATATCAAGATGAGATAAAATAAACTTTTTAAATCATCACTATCTTGAGACCCACTGAGGAGAATTTTACAAATTTTACATGTATTGAGAATTTATTTTTTAACATTTTGATTGACAAAGTTTTTTTCATTCTCTTCATTGGTTTTGCAGATATTAATAATTAGAATAATCCATTTTATCCTATCTTATTCTAAGTTAATTTTATATTAGTGATTATAAGAACTCGGTTAACCATGGCATTATTTAGAAATTCTGAACAACTTCCAATGGAATGTCACAAGGATATGGATGATAATATAGAGGGCAATAATATTGAGAATGTGCCAACATCTATTGCTGACAGCTTAAGGGGATGCTAAAGTCGTCCTTTTTTACCGACCGAATGTTAATTTTCGGGCATGCCGTTCTTCTAATTGCATTTACAGATTTAAAAATCCTTTTCCACAATTAAAGTATAGACAGTAATGTATAATGGACGCTATATAAGGATAATGAAAACAAATAAAATTGGAAAATTATTCTTAATTTTTTTTGTTTTCCTTATCCTTATATAGCGTCCATCATACATTACTGTCTATACTTTAATTGTGGAAAAGGATTTTTAAATCTGTAAATGCAATTAGAAGAACGGCATGCCCGAAAATTAACATACGGTCGGTAAAAAAAGACGACTTTAGCATCACCTTAACGGTAATAACACTCGTGGACAATGATTTGTCTCTAGATCTAGCAAAGCAAATTCTAAAGATACCTACCCTGTTTCATTTACAAGAATCATATAATATCCAAATATTATTTTCTAGGACAAATGACTCTTGCGCCTTATCTACAACACCAACAAAAAGACATTGCACTTTACAGGAGTTTTGGGCTTTTTAGAAGAGAAGATTTTACAGATGAAATTGTATGGAATCGATTTGTGGCAGTATGCAAAGGCTTAAGAAAAGAAAACATGCTTTTGTAATATAAAAATAAGCGTCTTCTTAATCAAATTCAAACAACAAAAGATATTATTCAGGAGTTAAAAAAAAAGAACTTAATAACAGATTCTGTATCAGAGATGTTGAGCGTAAGTTAAGAAAACGATGGTCCACATTCTGATCTTTTTATCGCTAAGAGTTATATAAAAATGAAAAGAAAGTTCGAGTAACTAATGCTTATTTTTATTTATGTAGATTAACTTTGATCACAGTTTAACTTAATCTTTATCTTATTTCAATTTTTAGAACTGATGAAAGATAAAGAATAAGTTAAACTGAGATTAAAGTTAATCTATGTTGGTGAAAAATAAATAAATAAAATAAATAAAATAAATAAAATAAATCGATAAGTTTTGAGATCTATACAGCACTATTTGCTGTATCATTTTTTTCTTCAGAAATAATGTATAATATTAATCATTATAATTCCTTCCTGGTGCATTATTTCTCATGAATATTTAAATTGATCATTATATATACATTATAATTATAGTATTAATTATTATACAGGGTGATTCAGAACGACCCATGTGTCCCTGTAAAGACGTGTTCTTGGATAAATTCTGAAACTATTTTTCCTGTACGAAAATTTTGTCCGATGCTTACTTTTTGAATAATAAGAAGATAAAGTTAGCAAATCACGGGCCGTGTACACATGGTAGACAAAGGCGGCGCAACTCACCGTCCGACGCGGGCGCTTACCCTTTATCCTCTTATTATTCAAAAAGTAAGCGTCGGACAAAATTTTCGTACAGGAAAAATCGTCTCAGAATTTATCCAAGAACACGTCTTTACAGGAACACATGGGTCGTTCTGAATCACCCTGTATACACATATATATTAGATATAGATTATTATTATGTACACATACATTATATACAGCAGATTATTATTATATACAGTATCATTTATTTTTATATAATTTTTGTAATAAACGGTATTAATATTATAGGGTTATATTGTCAATAAATATACAAATCCATGATCTTAATTTGCAATTTTTTCACATTTCCACAGAAAATAAATTCCCCCATAACTGAACAGTTAATAGGAAAACTTCTACATCAAAAGAAGGATCAATTTCCAAACGAACTAAAACAATTTGCCTGCACATTGCATTTTTACTCGCCAACAGCCTATGATTACGTAAGGAAAACATTAATAAATGTTTTTTCGCATCAGAACACAATTCGAAAGTGATTAAGTACAGTTAATAATAAACAGGGAATTTCAATTGATGCGATGAAGCATGTGTCTGAATTATGTAAAAATGCCGAAGCTGAAAGTAAAAAATTATATTTTTCTTTAATATGCGATGAAATGGCAATTAGAAAACTAATAGAGTTTGATGGAAAAAAATTACAGGGATATATTGATATTGGAGATAATACCAATGACTGTAATAACAATACAGAAGCTACAAATGTTCTTGTATTCATGTTAGTAGGCATCAATTCATATTTTAAAATTGTGGTCGCTTATTACTTTATCTATACATTATCGGGCAAAGAAAAAAGTAATATTTTAAGTGAAATATTGCACGTTGCAAATTCTTATGGAATTCCAATTTGTAATGTTACTTTTGATGGGGCAGCTACAAATATTTCTATGGTGGAACAACTTGGAGCAAAAATTTCAACTTCTCCAGATGAGTTAATAACTCATTTTGAACATCCTGTAACAAGAGAGCCCATAACAGTTATGTTGGATGCAGCTCATATACTGAAATTAGTAAGAAACACTTTGGCTGCAAAACATTATTTTATAGATAGGAACGAGAACTCAATTGCTTGGACGTACTTCACGTTACTTGTGAAAAACAAGAAGATGGGGCTTCATTTAGCATGACTAAAATTCGTCGCAATCACATTCATTTTCACTATGAAAAAAATGAAAGTTCGACTAGCTGCTCAGATCTTTAGTTGTAGCGTTGCAAACGCTCTAAACACCTGTGAAAAAGATTTGAAATTAATACAATTTCAAGGTGCAACACCAACGGCAAAGTTTTGTCAAATAATAAATAATGTATTCGATCTGCTTAACAAGAAATTGTCTGACAAAAAATCATACCCAACGAGCAACTTCTGTAGAACATTTGCAAGACATAAAAGTGAAAACGGAAAGTTTTATTGAATACATTGCAAAATTAAAAATAGATACAACACCAATAATTCAGACTAAAAATAAAACAGATTTTCTAGGATTAATAATATGTTTAAAAAGCGTGATCTTTTTGGCTGAATCTTTGTTTTCAGAAAATTACATGACCTTTTTACTAACATACAAAATGTCTCAAAACCATTTAGAAACTGTTAGAACTCGACGTTTAAAATAGTTAGTGGGTTAACTATGAAATGATAGTTATAACTCAACGGATAAATTCAAATAACAAACAGTGAATTTATTATGAAAAATTTAATATAGTTAATATGTTCGTATGCTAAAATAAATCAGTTAATTCTGCAGCAATCTCGTGCCAAAAAAAGGGGCAGGGCTGTAAACTTCAGTTGCCGTAAGATGCGAATCGTATACTGCTCAGGTTTCAATAGTCAACCCTCGAAATGCTGGAATAGTACCGCACTGCCAGATGAGACTCGGCCTTCTCGTATTATGAGTTGAGGTGTAAGAACAATGAAACAAGAAAATACCTGTATATAACGCTGAAAATAAACAGAAAATTAATAGTCACAAAGCGCTGTTAACTCTCGGATAATATCAGCAGCCTTGTGTTTGGATTGATGCTAATAGGTAGCCAGATAAATGATTCCATGCGCTTGTATCTCCGGTTGTCCAAAATGGCGGCCTATGTCCAACCGGCTATGTATAACCAAAATGTAAGCGGGTTTGACGAGAGCCTTGCGCTCTCTCTCTTTCTCTCTCTCCTTGTCCAAAAAGCAGTCTACACCCGAACGGCTATATGGTTAGATAGTAAAATACCAGGAGAAGAGAACCTTGAGTTCGCTCTCCCTCTGCCCAACAGGCAGACCGACCTCGCCCGAACGGCTGTATGAAAATCGCAGATCCAGAATCCGCGACGAGAACCTTGCGTTCTCTTTCTCAATCTCCGCCCGAACGGCGAACCACACCCGAATGGCTCTGTCACTGAGACAATATGTAGACCAACGTGAATGGTCCTCTCTCTGCAATCTGATTGCCTTACTTCACAAAAACTCAAATTCGCTATGCAAAACAATACTCGTAACTTATTGCTATAAAACAATAACGCATTAAAGACGCGCACGTGCACGCTCGTCGTCTCTAACAAGAAGGTGAGTTGAAGCCCGTTGCCAACCTCCACATTTTTTGCGCCTAGCGCCACCATAGTGTACTACCAACTGCAACTGCATGCACGACCAGCGGAACACGCGGGAAGTTCAAACAGAAACATTTTTTTCTTGTATAAGACGTTTTGGTGGATGTAACAACAATCCAACAAGTAGACAGTTCAAAGCAGCTTTAAAAAAACTCCATGCTCATGTCAATGTTAATATTATCTTCAATGGGAATTGTACACCTAAAGATGATACTGTCCTTCTCAAAGTTACTACAGACTACACTGATAAGAAAAATAACTGGACGGAAGATTTCATTTGAGATGTGGAACATGATTATACAGTGCAGCCATCAATTACGTTTAGCGAGTATCAAACAGATGTTCTTGCATATATTGCAGGATTTGTTGCTAAACAGACAGAAAAAAAATTAAGTTGTTATTCGTGCATTGAATGCTTGAAGCAAACACAGGCACCATCCAAACTGCAAACAAGAAAAGCCTACGGCAAATTATTTAATGCATCCAACGATGTAGTAAAAAATTTATAAAGTAGCAGAAAATGTAATACAAATGAATGAAAATATTTTAACGTCTACAAACGTAATAAAGAAACTGATAAATTTAACATTAATAATACTAAGAATAAATAATTTATTTACTGAAAAAGAACATGCTTTTAATCAAGCTCCACTGATGGATCATAGAAATCAATTGATTCGTATTTTCTTAAAAAAGTTTTTCACTCTTCGTATACATCATTATGCTGCTTCTAAGAATAACAAAATTAGACGAATAAGATATAAATTCACAAAACTCATTTTATTTAAAAATTAATAACATATATTATATATATAGATATATATAAAGATCAGCAGAGTTAATTTTTTTATTACTGTTATGCCAGGTGCTTTAAATGTTTATTCAATACTTTATTGTTTAAATTTTAATACACAATTTTACATTATATATAATTCTATATTTTGGCACTTTTTCCAATGCTTTTCAATTCCCCTTCATTCTTTTTTCACATTCACTTACATTTCCCTTTTCTCTTTCCCTAATCTTACCGAGAGTTTCGTTACCTTTACTGTACCCCCCACGCGCGTCATTAGACAAAGACAGAATAGTGGTCCAAAGCAGGCTATCTCTTTCTAGTTTTTCACGCGAGAACTTTACCCCACTCCTTGAATGCTCAGTCTATAGATCCTACGTCTATGACGTAAACCACTTTGAAATGTATTCAATGAACAAGGCTGTCGTCCAATATTCTTTTTCAAATT
Organism: Solenopsis invicta; assembly: GCF_016802725.1. NCBI lineage: Eukaryota > Metazoa > Arthropoda > Insecta > Hymenoptera > Formicidae > Solenopsis > Solenopsis invicta. Next base: position 7,615,126 of record NC_052664.1, on the reverse strand, counting down.
TTTAAATCCCGAGAAAGTTCAGACTAACATTGCGAGATAAAAAATTTTTAGCTTTGTTGATTTTTATTTTATTAAAAGTACCACTTGAGAAATTATCTACTTTTATTTTCGGTGCTAATTTTAATTACAAACTGTTTTGAAATTTAGCAAGTTCTTTTAAATGCAAACTATTAACTACAGAGGATAATAGTTTATTTTCATTAATGAATTTCGAAGGCAAGGTAATAGTTTTGTTATTAAGCAAGCAGAATTTTAGATTTGTCAATAGATGAGCAGGGTCAGCGATAAATCAAAGCTTACGATTTTTGTCAGTAGGATGAGTTATTGAGTTTGTTATTGTTGAATTGTGTCCAGCAAAACCAACAAGAAACTGACGCCACATCACTAAATTATTCAAGCCCATGTCGTTTGTAACACTATGTACATAAAGTCCGATATTTTCAGCTTTTTAAATAATTTCAAGTATAATAGAGTGTAACAATGCTCCATCATAACTATCAGGTGTTAAATAAAAAGCAATAATTTGTTTCCAACGTGAGAAGATACCAGCTAGTACAAAAATTAAAGCATGCGTAGCATCAGCACTTTCTCCTATATAAAGCAAGAAACAAAAAGTGGAAAAATTATATAGAAAGAACCAAAAGAATCATATAATAACTTAAACTAATTAAAAATTAAAAGTTAAATAAAGTTAACAAACTAATAATTTTTAACTTGATTTAGTCAAAAAGATTTACCTTAAAAGTTAGACAAACAAAAAAGTTTTTTAACTTTGAAAAGAATAAGATAGAAAAAGAGAAATTTTGAAACAACTTGAAATATAAAACAAGAATTAGTATAGTAGTTTTTAAAATTTGTCACAAATAGAAGAGAAAGAACGTGGAGAAGTACCATTACCAGTACATGTGCGAAAGAACGCATCTCTACAATATGACTGTGTTGCTGAGTTTAATTGTTCCCCCGGTGTAATGCTTATTTCGTCTAATGCGAGCATACAATCTCTTTTCCTACTAATTTTAAATAGAGCGACCTTGTCTTCTAACAATTTAAAAACATTGTTGGACATCCCTTCTTCAAAGTTGGTACCTTCCAATTTTCTTCAAAGTGTACGTTCGGATGGTAGAGGCATTTTTTCCTTCAGTAATTATTGATAACCACTAGAACCGCAGGAAAACTTTAATCGAAGCGCTCTTTTAATGGTGTCGTTAGACCACATGCAGCCCCGTGTGGATCGACGCATAAGAGCTTCTAGTTGGTTATCATTGAATATTTTCTTTTCTGATTCCAAGCTTACGTGATGTTTTAAGTTGTTCTTCATTGTAGTTAATCTCTTAATGTGTTTTTTTAACACATTATTAGATTTATTACTTTCTAAGATAATTTTGTTGGCTAAATCAAGTTTTTTATTTATTTCTTGTAGTTGTTCCTTTAAACATTTAACTTTATCAAATACATCGTTGTACTTTTTTTCTGAAGTATAAGTGAAGTATAATCTACAAAATAATATAACGTGTCATAAAAGTACAGTAATAATAAATAATAATAAATAACTTAATAATACATTATAATAAATAGTGTTATCATAAGAATTTGATTGTTCCGGTGAGTGAGGAGTAATTGATACTTCCAAATTATTTGAAGTAACATCTGATCCAAGAGACTCATTATATTTTTTCTCATTATTGTCTGTATGGAATGTTCCTGTTAAGAATGTTTAATGCGTGTCCGCCCAAAGTTTTCTTCTAGAGCGACCGAGATCGGTACATTAGAAAAGGCGCGAAAGAAGCAGCCAATCAGCATGCTGGCTGACACAATTTCGTCTTGTCATGTCGTGCCGGTCCGTCCTACCGGTCACTTATCTTTTGTACGGCGGCGATCCGAGAGGAAGCGATTTCGCGGTCCGCGATATAACTGATTGTATCGTCTTCGGGTCGAATAAAATTTCTGCTATCAATAAAAGTTAATCAACAGGTTACGAGTCCAGTCACGTAGACTGAGCAGGAAATTTGTGTAAGACTTCTGAGAGAATAGCGATACGCGAGAAGCGTGATACACGAAGTGCGAAATCACAGTACGCGGGAATTGTAGTGCGTGAAGCACGAGGCGCGAAACGGTGGACATATTGGCATTGGAGGTCCTCCCCGGAAAATTGATACGCGATCGCGAGTGAAAACGTATTCGAGATGTTTGAGCCAATCTCAACTCGAAATATCACGAAATTCAACGGAAAGGATTTTCAAGGGTGGAAGTTTCAAATGCGCATGCTGTTTGTGGCGCATCGAATATGGAATATTGTTGATGAATCGAGAACGAAACCAACGCAGGCAGGAGAGGCTCAGGAAGCGTGGCTGACGGAGAACGCGCACGCGATGTTCTTGTTATCATCGACGCTCGAGCCGGAACATCTACGACCATTGCTCACGTGCGAGACGGCGAGTGAAATGTGGCGAAAGTTATCCTCGGTGCACGAACAAAAATTTGCGTCAAATAAACTGATGCTGCTGACGCGCTTTTATGAATGCCGAATGTCGACGGATGATTCGATGGTGCAGCATATAGCAAAAATACAAAACATAGCAGCACAGTTAGTAGACGTGGGAGAACCAGTGTCAGAGCCAATGATAACGGCGAAGGTGCTCGGAAGTCTATCGCAGAAATCCGCGAGTTTCCAGACGGCATGGGACAATGTGCCGACGGACATGCAGACGTTGGGAAATCTGCAAGAGAGGTTACTTCGAGAAGAAGTTCGCATTTCGGTAAACGATGAAGCTCCGGGAGCGTTTGCAGCGACAAGAAAGACAGAGGCTAGAAAGAGTGAAAAATCAAGTGCAAAAGTAAAAAAGAAGAAGCAAAATTTGAAAGACAAAGACAGTGATAAAGTGCGATGCTACCGATGTCAAGGACTGGGGCATTACGCTCGAGAATGTAAAAACAAAAAACGGGAAAAAAAAGATTGCAACGCGAGTGATTCATGCGACTGCGCGTTTATAGTCGAGAGCGGAAGTGATCGGGAAGTGCCGGAAAAGGACGTTTCGAGTTACCGACCGACATTGCAGACTCAGTGCTGAAGGCAGATAAGTGCGATATCTGGCTTACCGACAATGGCGCATCTCGTCATATTACTTACTGACGCGAATGGTTCAGTAAATATCGCGAGTTATCTGACGGCGGAACAGTGTCTCTCGGAAACAACAAAAAATGTCGAGTAGTCGGTGAAGGAACAGTTAAAATTGAAAAATATATCGATGGTACGTGGCGAGCGGCACAGGTCGAAAAAGTGGTGCATGTTTCGGAAATGAAAAAGAATTTATTTTTGGTCGGTATCTGTACATTTAAAGGTTTCCGTGTGTGTTTTAGCGGAAAACAAGTTCGAATCGAGAAAGGTGGAACAACCGTGGGATACGGAATAAAGCAAGAAAACCAAATATATTGGATGCTGTTTCGTGCGAAATGCGTGAAGCAAAACAGTGAAGCGAATGTCACGAAGACGAAATTTCAAACTTGGCACGAGAGGCTCTGACACGTAAACGCTCGCGTGATGCGAGAGCTTGTGAAAAATGGGCTAGTGAAAGGAGTCAAACTTCCGAACGTCAGTGAAGTGTTTTGCGATTCATGTCAAATAGGGAAGTTGCATCGACAGGCGTTCCGAAAAGAGCAAGTGCGTGAAGCAACGAAAGCCGGAAAAGTGTTTCACACTGACGTGTGCGGGCCCATGTCGCTAGAATCGTTAAGAGGTGCGCGGTTTCTCCTAACATTCAAGGACAATGCAATTAATTTCCGACATATTTACTTCCTGAAACATAAAAGCGACGTGTTTGAAAAGTTTTGAGTGTTCGACAAAATAGTTGAAAATAAATTCAGAAGGGCAATGCGCGTGCTACGATCCGATAACGGTTGCGAGTTTCGAAACAGTGCGATGGATAATTATCTCAAGTTGCGCGGTATCCAACGTGAGTACACGGCGCCGTACACGCCGCAACGAAACGGCAAGGCCGAACGCGATAACCGTACGATAATTGAGAGTACGAGAACCATTGCTTCACTCGAAGGAGCTTCCGATGTTTCTGTGGGCTGAGGCGTGCAGCACAGCGGTTTATTTGATGAATCGAGCCGGAGCGTCGAGTACACAAGATGGAGCGACTCCATACGAGAAATGGATGGGAAGAAAACCGAACTTGGAGCATCTGAGGATATTTGGATCCAAAGCCTTTGTTAATGTGCCCAAACAGCACTTGGCAAAGCTCGATGTCAGAGCGAAGAAAATGATACTGGTTGGATACGAAAGCAACTCCTCAAACTATTGAGTCTACGATCCTGTGACAAAAAGGGTAACAGTATCGAGAGACGTGGTATATCATGAAAAAATCGAAAAAATCACGTTGTCAGCAAATGACGATTCGCAGGAAGATATAATATTGCCCAAGGTCGAAGAAGAAATGATTCCTGTTTGCGAAGAGGAGGAGAATGAAGAAGAGGACGACAAGGTTTTCTTATCAGCCGAGAATGAACCAGCGAATCAACGAGAAGTGGCATCGCCAGTACCACGTGGCGGCAATACAGGTCCGAATCTCCGAGATCGAAGTGTGATAAAACGACCATCGCGGTACGAGACAAATGTCGTCGAATATGAAATCCCTACAACGTTCGAAGAGGCAATGGAGAGTAAAGACTCTGTAAACTGGATTGACGCAATCGAGAAAGAGCTTTAAGCATACCAGGATAATCGAACATGGTCTCTGGTAGAGAGAAAACCTGGGATGAAAACTATAGATTTGAAATGGGTTTTTCGAAACTTGAGAAACACTGAAGGCGAGGTCTGTAGATTCAAGGCACGACTCTGCGCAAGAGGATTCATGCAGAAGAAAGGCGTGGATTTTTCAGAAACATTTGCACCTGTAGTTCGATACAATTCATTGCAAGTGTTACTTGCAATTATTGATTCGAGGGATTTGGAGTTGACTCAGTTCGACGTCCAGACTGCGTTTCTGTACGGAAAACTTGACGAGGAGATCTTCATGGAGGTGCCGGACGGACTGTGCGTTAGTAAAAATGTTGCAAAAGATCCTGTGTGTCGTCTTGAAAAATCGCTTTATGGTTTAAAACAAGCACCAAGATGCTGGAATCGCGAATTCAGTGCTTTTTTGAAAAAATTCAGATTCAAAGAGACAAACGCAAATCAGTGTATTTTCGTTGGTCATGTCGGGCAATCCATTGTATATTTGGCTTTACGAGGTGTGTTCAAAAAGTATCGCGAATTTTGAATTTTCGCGGGTTACGTATATTCGAATTTCGATCTTTTTGTGGCGTTATGTTGGTACTCATGTCTCTCACTTATGCCGACAAGCTCGGCCATTTTGAATGTTCACTTAATTGTTGACAGCTGCTTTGCTTGCACGTGTTTTGGATCGTCTTCGATTTTTACCTATTCAAAAAAATGGATCAAAGAACCTGTATCAAATTTTGTGTGAAAAACGAAATTAAGTGCGCGGATGCATTCCGAATGTTGACTGTGGCATACGGAGAAGCTACCTTGGACCGAAGCAACGTTTATCGGTGGTACAAAATGTTCTCAGAAGGCCGAGAAGATGTGAACGACGAAGAGCGTGCCGGACGCCCGAGCACTTCAACAACAGACGAAAAAATTAATGAAGTGGAGAAAATGGTATTGGCCAATCGTCGAATCACCGTTAGAGAAGTTGCTGAGGACCTAAACATATCGTACCATTCGATTTTTATCAATGATTTGGGCATGAGACGGGTCGCCGCGAAATTCGTACCAAAATTGCTCAATTGCGACCAAAAACAGCATCGCATGAACATTGCTAATGAGATGTTGGACTCTGTCCGCGACGACCCAAATTTGCTCCAGAGGGTCATAACTGGTGACGAATCGTGGGTTTATGGTTATGACGTGGAAACCAAAGCTCAATCATCTCAATGGAAGCTGCCGCACGAACCAAGACCGAAAAAAGCGCGCCAAGTTCGGTCGAATGTGAAAGTTTTGCTGACAGTTTTCTTCGATTGCAGGGGCGTGGTGCATCATGAGTTCTTGCCACAGGGTAGAACGGTCAATAAGGAATATTACCTGCAAGTTATGCGCAATTTGCGCGAAGCAATCCGCCAGAAACGGCCGGATTTGTGGAAGAACAAAAATTGGCTTTTGCACCACGATAACGCCCCTGCTCACACATCGTTGCTTGTGCGCGACTTTTTGGCCAAAAACAACACACTAATGATGCCGCAGCCACCGTATTCCCCAGATCTGGCCCCCTGTGACTTTTTCTTGTTCCCTAAACTGAAGAGGCCCATGAAAGGACGACGTTACGCTACGCTTGACGAGATAAAGACGGCATCGAAGGAGGAGCTGAACAAGATAAAAAAAAATGATTTTTTGAAGTGCTTCGAAGATTGGAAAAACCGTTGGCACAAGTGTATAATATCTCATGGGGATTACTTTGAAGGGGACAAAATAGATATTCATGAATAAATAAATAATTTTTGAAAAAACACAAAATTCGCGATACTTTTTGAACACACCTCGTATCTGCAAGAAAAGAGACAGAGTGAAAATAGAAAACGTCCGACAAAGACAGTTATATCAGGTGTACAGACTTTAGAAAGTGAAATACTTCAACTTTTTACAGTTGGCAGCCCTCTGGAATAAGAGGCAGAAAAACGACGGAGAGCGCAGATTTTAGAGAAAGAAGGCTGCAAATTGAGCACACCATGCTATCCCTTCCACCATGGTGTGAAGCCACGGCCAGTAGCACTGCCAGTACCATTGCCCGTACGGTAGCAAGTAAGAAAATCCAATTAGAAATCCAGTAAGAAAAAACGTATCGTCTGCGGCAGGCTTAATTCAGGGAGTTCAGGAACAGAAAACAAACGGATCAACTCCCTAGGCTTGTTTTCTATTCCTGGGGGTCTATCATGTAACATTTTCCCTAGGGCGGAAACGTGAAAAGTGAAAAGTTTCACGTGAACTGCACGATCATGTACACTCAAGGACTTTGATTCTGTCCATGGGGAAATTTTTCATACTGAGAAGTCGTTATCTTTCTACATACTTACAGTTCATGATTAACGTAACGACCAATAAGCTCTAGTCGTTTCATTAATCATGAACTGCGAGTATGTAGAAAGTGGTGACTTCTCAGTTTGGAAAATTTCCCCATGGACAGAATCAAAGTCCTTGGGTGTACGATTCCACGGAATCATCTAACTCACTCATGAACGGAAATATGAACTTTTTCACGTGAACTTTTTCGCCATCACCCGCGAATGATGGCGAAAAGGTGAAAATTTAGGGAATTAATAAATTGTATGTATTTTGAAATAAGAATGAAAGTGTGGTAACAGTGTGGTAACAGTTTGAAGAGATATTATTGAAGAGGTTAACCTTTTTGGTATTGCATTGCGTTGATAGGATAAAGTAATACATACATAAATAAAAATAATGCTTTTATGATGTAATTAGGTTTGATATTTATATTTGACAAATTGATATTTTGATAATTATATAGAATGAGGTTTCATCAAATGCAAATTTAGATAAAAATATACTTTAAACGCGTTTTGATACTCAATGATATAAGAAAGGTGCGTCTTGTGAAATAGAATATTAATCAATCATGTAAGTGTTTATAACTTATAAATTTGGAAAATACATGTGTGAGCGGAGAATTCAGTTTTGATCAAGGTCCATATTCTAAATTATTCAATATTTTTTAATTAAACAAAGTTAAATTTAATGACTAATGAAATTAATTTACTTTGAAATTTGCACACATAAAAAACTAATTAAAATTAATTTTGAAAAACAACGTTTGAATTAAATTACAAGGTAATTTTGAGTATTAGATTACTACATAATAAAATAGTTGTTACAATATACGGATCATTAAAAATAAATGTAATATATATTATATTTGTAAATTAAGTTTATGCAATATAAGAAATATTGCTATTTATTTATGAATATTTTTTTTACAATTTTTTTTTATATAACAAAATTTTTACAGTAAAAGTTATACTGTAAAAGCAGATAGAAACCTTTTTCACGATCGCTTGATAGTTGCAATGACAGAGCCTCTAATGGTGAATTTCGGAACGCAAACTAAATTTCCGCGCATTATTCATACATAAGGCTTGTTTTCTGTTCCTGCACTAGACTGCACTGGAACGTTCCTTCTTGTTTTCGCTAACTTTCGGTTTGTTTCTGTTCCTGAACTCTCTAAATAAGTGTACACTTAAAATGAAATAGATAGATGTTTCAAAGTTAGCAAAAGCAAGAAGGAACGTTCCAGTGCAGTCTAGTGCAGGAATAGAAAACAAGCCTTTTGAAACATCTATCTATTTCATTTTAAGTGTACACTTATTTAGAGAGTTCAGGAACAGAAAACAAACGGATAATCGCTGTGCGTGAAAAGATTCACGTGAACTCTCTATGAGTGAAAAATGAAAAATGAAAAGTGAAAAGTGAAACGTGAAAAGTGAAAAGTGAAACGTGAAAAGTTCCACGTGAAATTACATGATTGACCCCCAGCACTAGACTGCACTGGAACATTCTTTCTTGCTTTCGCTAACTTTGAAACATCTATCTATTTCATTTTAAGTGTACACTTATTTAGAGAGTTCAGGAACAGAAAACAAACAGCCTGGGGGTCGATTATGAAACTTTTTCCCTAAAGGGGAAACGTGAAAAGTGAAAAATTTCTCCATTCACTTCAATAGTAAAGATTTTCACTTTTCACGTTTCCGCTCTAGAGAAAAAGTTTCATGATCGACCCCCTGTACTGGAAATCAGCAAATGGGAACACGCCTTGTAACATCGATGTTATAATACTGGCCAATCACAATCTTTCCATTCTTCAGAGGAATACTTATGATTGGCCAGTAACATAGCATATATATGTCTAACTTTGACGTAAATCGAAACCGTGTAAATGTAAACGTAGTAATTGAACCATGCGCATGACAAATGTTAAAAGGTTAAATGGCAAATGGCTCAGTGTGATTAAAATTTGACATACTCGTACGACCGGAATACGATGTCTCGACTGGTCTTCGGTTTCCTGATTTGTGTTTTTGTAACTGCTAGTTTCGTCGATACATATGAATATAACGGTATCATAAAATATCAAATAATTTCATATTTTCACGTTCATATTTTTAACCTAGAAACAATATTGATAAAAATCATGTTTCTTTAAAAAAAACATTGTTTTTTATTTAATACATATTTTTAATGTTTTAAACATGTTTTATACACATATTATAGCGTATTATGTTTAAAATGTGAATTTTACCAACCTTCCTTAAAAGTAATTAGTAATTGAACTGTCATAATTTAATATTTTTGTACGCCTTTCTATTAATGTATATATTTTGATTAATTTTGGTCTGAAAATAAATGTTTTCATCTTAAAAATAGAATTAATTATAAACTTTTAATTGAAAATATGCATTATTTTCTTATACTTAAGAGTAGTATTTATCTTTTTGTAAAAATTATATTAACTTTTATTTGTCTTTTAAGCAATAAGCTGAATTAATATTTCATTATTATAATCATTTTGTTACAATTATCTTTTAGATTATAATATAAAGCAGCAGAATGTTTTGCAAAACTTACTGCATATATTAGATAATAATGAATACAACAAGGAGAAACGTAGGAATATTAAAGACGAGTTGGAGAATTGGAATGGTCGTTGGATGCCTGACAGACCAGACGATCCAAAACCACCACCAAAAGTATGGCCAAAGAATCAGCAACAATATGAATATGAATCTGTAACAGAGATACCTTCCGAGATGCATTGGACTGGACGTTGGATGCCTGATAGACCAGACAATCCAAAACCACTATCTAAAATATTATCAAAGAATCAACGACAATATGAATATGAATCCATAATAGAATTTCCCCATGAGATGTATATGGGCCATGTTTCACCAGAATGTGATGATGCTAAGGTTGCTATAGTCATCCATATAGATTGTCTTAATTGAAAAGCGCATTTAAATCTTTCTTACCAAAATATAACACTTGTTTTAATAGTAATAACATTTCAGACTAACTTAACTATCGATTGGGATCATAATCCATCAGCATATACATGTTATGATCATAATATCAAACCAAGTAAGATTACACCAAGAATTTATTGTGAGAACATCCCAAAGGCATATAAGGTAAAATAAAAATTATTAATTACAAAAATAAAGCAATAAGCTCCTTCTTGATACTATTAATTAATATTTAGCAGGGCTAAATAAGTGAGGCTGGTTAGTGCCAAAAAAAGAAATATAAAATTTGTTAAACAAGTGTAATATTTATAACATAATAACAGACGTTCCCACCTTTCACATTAAAGTTATCTTTAATGTCCCTTAATGTTACACATTTAAAATACAAAATACAATTACATTTTCTCTAGCAGCATGTGTTAGAGATAATATAATTATATTTCATTATTATTTTAAAGGACCCCGCACATCTCTTATGGATTTTGGGTCTCGGTCAAATCTCATATTTTGGGAAATTGTAGTTTCAGGTGTCCTGATTAAGTGTCAATGGGCGCGACCTCCTAAAATTAACAGTTTTTGAGATCTACTTAGAGAAAGAAAAAACAGTTTTCTTAATTATTTCAGAAAATATTTATTTTACAAAAAAATGTGGCAAATAAAAAATGAAGCTCGCGATAAGCTCTACAAAAAAGGTCATATGCATATTTTACCTAACTCTAATACTTTAGTTGTTATAATAAAAAAACTGTTTTAAAATGCACTTATTTTTATTTTCAATACTGTTTTGTGTGAAAAGTAAACACTTAGGCGGGGGAGATCTTGTTTTGCTCCTAAACAAGGAGGAGAGGGTGGACTTCGCTTCGCTTTTCCACGCGAAGCGAAGTCCACCCTCTCCTCCTTGTTTAGGAGCAAAACGAGATCTGCAGATGTAAAATTATCAGTTTGAGAGATATAACTGGTCAAACTTGGCTAATTTTCATTATTTTGGACATTGGGCAATATAAATAATTTTTGTTTCTCGGTCCCACATGATCCTACAGACTTGAAAAAAATACCTAGATGAACCTTATAACATGCGAAATAGGGTTATCATAGAGGGGTGGACCTCGCTTTGCGTGGAAGCCTCTTCCCCGCCTAAGTGTTTACTTTTCATGCAAAGCAGTATTGAAAATAAAAAAAGCTCATTTTAAAACAGTTTTTCTATTATAACGACTAAAGTATTGGAGTTAGGTAAAATATGCATGTGACCTTTTTTGTAGAGCTTATCGCGAGCTTCATTTTTTATTTAACACATTTTTTTGTAAAATAAATATTTTCTGAAATAATTAAAAAAAACTGTTTTTTTTCTCTAAGTAGATCTCGAAAACTGTTAATTTTAGGAGGTTGCGCCCATTAACACTTTTACTCAGGACACCTGGAACTACAATTTCCCAAAATACGGGAAGATTTGACCGAGACCCAAAATCCATAAGAGATGTGCGGGATTCTTTGTAACATTAAGGGACTGAAGATTACTTTAATGTAAAATGTCGAAACATCTGTCATTGTGTTGTAAATATTACACTTGTTTATTAAATTCTTTATTTTTATCTTGGCATTACCAACCCATTTGGCTTGCTTATCCCTGTTAAATGTTAATTATTGATAATAAAAATGTATCATTACTGGCTTTTAGTAGTGCAAATTTTAAGAAAAGTATTTTTTAGGCTGTTCATAAATGTATGAATCAAAGAATTGAGTATGATGATGACATTCCTCTTTAGTAAGTAATGTTCTTTTATTATTTAATTTTTAATAATTAATAATTTATTATTAAAAATAATTAAATCAAACTACTTAAGTAAATATGTACAGAAGTGTAAAGAATAATGCTTAAGATTCTATTGCTTTATTACATATATTTTCTGGATACATAGAGAGTATCTAGAAAAGTCAGGGTATGTATTTGTACGTATTAATGAAGTCGAGTAGATGAAAAGGATCATATAAATGTATGTCCAAAAATTCTTTATTAAAAGGTTATAGACTTTCAAAAATTTTGATCAATTATAATAAATAATTGAGGAATATTTGAAAGAATTCGATAGTCATTAGTTTGACGAATGGAAGCCTCCATTTTTGCAGAAGAATGAAAAAAAATTTATTATATCTTTGAATGTTTATAACTTTTCAATAAAAAAAGAAATATATAAAAGGGTTATGTGAGTTTGCATAGAAATTGATGCGCAGTTATTTAATTATCAAAATAAGTAACCGATACATTAAAATTAAATATATTCCATATTCTTCTTTTTGGACGTATTTTTACTAAGAATCCTACGACACGCTTGTCGTGACGACACGTGGCAGCGCGACAGGTGGATTGCTTGGCGACACGCCACGCGGCTGTACTTATTTCCGCAAAATTAAAACAAGCCGTGGTTTCGAAATAAAAACGGTAGCATCTATTTGATTCTTATATAAGAATGTAAAAGAGATGTAAATAGTAAATTTATCCTTCACTATGAATAAATATATTTAGTAACTCTCTCACATTTTAATTTTTAATGTACAATCACTATACTCTGCATTTTTCATATTACAACGTGCAGGACGATTTTCTATATAGTTTATTCACATATAAATTTTTCTATGTAAAATTTATTTTGATACAAAGAAAAGCAACACGAACTGCTCTAAGCCGCGTGACAATGTGGCACCGTGTGTTGTCTTCATAAGAAAGTTGTGTATTCGATTGTCGCGTGACAGCGTAACATCGTGTATCGTGTGTGGTTTCCCATTTAAAGTTGTGTATTCTACTGTCGCATTGCCGCGTGCTGCCGCGACAAGTGTGTCCAAACTCTTAGTAGTCATTGTTTCCTTCAAAAATAGAATTCCTGACGAATTTAAATACATCACGAGGAATATTGATGTCAGATTAGCATTTTACTACAGACGATATAAACATCTTAGAACACTAAAAAATTTATTAATCCTTAATATTATTTATATGTTGTTTACAGTGGTCCACATAGGCCTTTGTGGCCAGTTTATGGAGAATACAAGTACGTACCTAAACAGAGATGGCTGCATAATCTCGAGGTAATCATAACATCAACATATCGTATTATATTTTATTTTAATATCAAAATTATTTACATTAGTTATCTTATTGTTAACAGCATGGTGCGATTGTCATGTTGTATCACCCATGCGCAAATCCACTAGAAGTAGAAAATTTGAGAAATATTGTTAGTAAATGTCTTTGGCGACACGTTATCACACCATATAGTTATCTGGATGAAGACCGAGTAAGTATAAAATTGTATTAATAGTTCATTTTAACATACAATTTTTATTAGATATTCCAACTTATTTATATTAATAACGATTAGAATTATTAGAACTTTTATTACACTCAGAAATTCGAACTGAACCAGAACTGGAACCAATATCTTCCATAACTTTTTCTTTAGTCGAACCAATATTTTAAACCGTACTAAAAAATTCGACGAAGTTTATAACACTGAAATTATAACCAGACCGATAAAATTTTTTTGATTTGTTTCAATTCTTATTCTATAATTTAATGCTTTCCATTTAGTGACAAGTTGACATAAGCATCGTTCTATCTTTGTTATTCGTTGAATACCAAAAAAAGATAGAATGTTTATGTTGACTTATGTCATTAAGGTCCGATTTTTTATTATCTGGTTAACTTGTGGTTAAACTTAACCTGATGTTTTATCCAATGAGCTTCACTCATGATGATACCATAAGTGAAGCACATTGGATAAAACATCAAGTTAAGTTTAACCATAAGTTAACCGGATAATGAAAAACCGGGCCTAAGTTAATCGGCGTTGGTGCAAGTGGCCCTAAATGGAAAGCAACCTCTATTATTATATTTTTTGTATCTATATTTTTTGTAAAATTATAAAATTTAATTAATGCAGGCTTTTCATTATAAGCCCGATCAGGGTACGTATTATGAAACTGTTCGAAATGAATTCTGATTGGAATTATTCAATTATTCCCTAAATTTCTATTGCATTTTCTAGGGAAAACGGAATAATTCCGATCGGAATACATTTCGAAGAATTCCGTAATACGTGTCCAGTTCACAGGGCCGTTTAAGTTTGTCAATTATTTGTGTTTTCACATAGCGGTCGATGCATTCTTATTAAAATAGAAATATACAAATTTACATTGTTTATTAAAAGCTTAAACGGTTCAAAAAATTTTATTTATTAGTTAAGAAACAGAAACAAGAAACAATTATTCCATTTTTTATTAAACCATAATTATAACTGAAACGAAGTATTTTTTTAATCCGAGTCCTTGATTACACTATTTTTAAAAGTTTAAATAAAAATACTACTTCAAATACCTTTATCCTATTTGTGCAGCCCTTGGCGCTTCTATCCTGGGGATGTAAATTGACCATGTCTCATGTAAATCCTACTGTGGTGAGCCACTTTATACGGAAAAGGGCTCTTCGCGGCCCAGAAAAGATTCCTACCGATGGTCAGTTTGAGGATGGGCTGCTGAATCGATCGAACATAGTGACAGATGAAAATGATTCCACGCTTTGTCCTAATATGTAAACGAATGTATATAACGATAAATAACGTAATCTTTTTCATTTACTTACAATTTACGTTCATATTTTGTACATATTATTTATTAAACGCATCTAATTATCGCCCATTTTTTATTATATATAGTGTTTAATCAGCGTAAAGTTCATTTATTTATGATTTCAAAATTGTTTAATAACAAATAAGTTTGCTTCCTATATAGCTTGTACATTGAGCTTTACAAAATATTACAATAAATCGTATGTGAATACAAAAATAAAGTCCTATTTTTAACCATTATTTTTGTTCATTATGATACATTTTACATTCTTAAAGGATGGAGGAGATGTTGAGGAAGAAATCAAGCCGCTCTCTCTTTTTTTCTTTTATTCCTCATATATTCATATATTCTTCACCCTTCGAAGAAGATCATTAAATACATTGAACATCGTGTCGGTTTTTTTTTAATTCTCCTTGCGCATCGCTTATCTACAGATGTATAGTAACTTCATTGCAGTGCTGGTTATAATCTTTATTCTTGCGAATTACTTATCTCCAATGATATATAAAATTAGGAGTTAAGACGAGTGACACGCTACTGTTGTTATCGGTAATGCAAAATATGCTACCAGACTACTCAATTGTAAACCGTTATAACGTAAAAGAATATATAATTGTACAGTGAACGCTTGACTTTTCTCCTCCTTTCTCTTTCTTTTTTCCGCTTTTATGGATGAGTGTGTGATTATCGAGAATCGTTATTCTTACATCATTGATGTTTTTTGAGTGCGGCACGAGCGGAAGCTTGCGATTCGCGCTGGAAGGAACGGAAGTTGCATCTTACCGAACTGGGACTTGTGAAAAATCGGTCATCAATCAGATACTTCAAATGCCTCAAATACTTAATGTGGAATATCGTAATTTTTCAGATACCTTTGTATTCAGAATGGCCTAATCAGATTATTAATTCAAACTATTAATTTTCCAATCTTTTAGATGCGTCTTATTATGTATCATAATTTTTCAGACATTAAGATTCTTGAACGCTTAATTTTTTTTCAATTGTTTTATTTCTAAATGTCCCAATTCTTCAGATGCTTTACTTTTTTTTTAGGCAGAGTCTAAGTTTTCAAATGTCATTTAGATAAAATCTCTTAATTATCTTAAATATCCGAGCTTGCATGCCACCGTGATGAGATCGCAATCTCGAGGCCGAGAGCTGCTTCTTCCTAACACGAGCCGCTGCTTCGAGTCCCGTTGGTCGAGAGAATAAACGCGTTTTTATTTTATTTGTATTACTTTTCATAGTGCAATCCGAATTTCAGTTTCTAACTGCATTCGATACACCAGATTTCGTGATAAATTTTTTTTCGCCAGCCGAGTCTGGAAGTTGTCAGAGTGATATACACAGTCCGAAATGATGAGAGCTGTAACGATAATACTATTAATATTGATTTATAGCAAAAATTGTACTGCGAAAGCTATAAGCGAATTTTTTGTACGGCCAGCGACATGAAATTACAGTTTTGGAGTGATGTTCTCGAAGGCAGCTAGATTTCTTAGCCGGACGCATGACTATAAGAGGCCTATTGCTACAATCGTAAAAGGATTTTTCTTTGTGCTTGATTGCACGTCGAAAGGGCATATTTATTTGATCACGTATTATCTCTAATGCAAAATTAATCGTCACATTCGAACAACGCGAAAGTCCGAGAAATGTCTTCGCTGCTTGATTTCATCAATATCGGTTGATTCTAAATCATAATATAATCGATCATTGTCTCTTCTTAGATCTAATGATAGAAAAACAGATAATTGCTTTGAAATACGATCAAAATCAACCAACGTTGACGAAATTTTAAAATGAATTTAACGAAACAAAAAAACTTGACAAGAACAATGTTTGTAGATTAAGTAATTTAATCTGCGAATGATCATGCTAATGAAAAAAATATTTATTTTAAATTAGAACACAATAAATATATGATTTAAGTAAAAAAATAACCATTTACATTTTCTATCAAATTATCAAATATTGAAATTTTAAATGTAAATGTTTTTAAGATGACAATTGGGATTGCCGTTCAATAGAAGCAAAAAGCTATGCACGTTCAATAATTGCGCAACATTCAGCAAAGCTCAACAATTATTAACAGTTTCACAGAGAAATTAATTAAAGCTTCGATCAACTGATAAAATAATATTTTGAAATATAACTGCCTATTTTCTTTTTCCGCATTAATACATTTCTCGTAAAACTTGTAATTGAAGCTTTTAGACATTCTCTTTAATTAGCCTTTTAATATTTATTGTGTTTTTTTAATTCGTTCTAATTGTTATTTTTTTTATTGTTTTAAGTCATATTTTTTTGTCACTTTCACAATAATTGTGTAAGCGCTGTATAATAAAACCAATATCAACGAGTCATAACCATTCACAGATCAAACATTTCTCGGATATTTTTTGGATGTTTTCATTGCCTGAATGTTGGCCTCATTCTCTCCAACTCGTAAAATTTAGCCCTTTCTGGTTGTAAAACCAGAAAGAAAAGCTCCCTTGGAGCCAATGAGATAGAGTTCTTCCACCTCGTTCGTACTCGAACGAACGGTTACATAAGACGAGGTGTATCAGAGGTGAGTCTCTTAAAATTATTGCCGACTTTGTACAGTGTTAATGATGATAATAATAGTAATAGTTTATCATTAGTCAGAGACAAGAACGCAAGATACCAGATTTATATTGACATGTCTGCTGTCTTTTTTATATTCTTTTTTGCGACTTTTCATTTAGCATTTTAAGTTTCTTATACGCGGAGAGAAATTACACAGCGCGCTCGCGAGATGTCGGATATATGTATAGGCAGAAGAAACACCGTTGATCTTAAAGTTCCTCTTTCAGTGAGTATTCCTGTTAATATAGTGTACGCTCTTTTTTTTATTATGTTTACGAATCTCATGTGAATCTCTATATGAAATACCTACAATAAAAAGTATCCATTATCTCTGTTACTCCTGCACATGCTACGATTTAGTTTCTTTAGTCTTTTTTTTTACCTTTTTTTATTTTTTTAGTTTAACATATTCTCTCATTTGTTCTCGCGCACACATTCTCTCTCTCTCTCTCTCTCTCTCTCTCTCAAACACACACGCTCTCTTTTACTCCTAATATTTTTTATCAGTTTCGATAAATTAAGGTTATCAATAATCTCACTTTACCACGCGCGATATGCGCGTGCGATTCTTACTTTTTATTTTAAACCATTTAAGATTCTTCCGTCACATCTCTCTCCCGCTCTCTTGCTTTTTCCCCCTTTTTTCGTTCTTTTCTCTTAAGACTCTCATGAAATTACAATTTACGCTTGAAATTGGAATTGACACTCATAAGGTTATTGAAGTAGCCTCTCGTATTTAATAATAATTGCACCAACATGACACATCGATTCACATGTTTACGAATACCAGATCGATCCTTCCTGTTCGCATACGTTTATTTCTTCTTTTCCTTCTTCTCCCTCTTCCGCGTATATCTATATGTTCGCGGAAATAAATCGCGCGTTCGAAGATTCCTACGTAAATCATTCCGCACAATCTTTCTTTTCTATCCTATTCTACGTACAAATGCAATGAGATAGCGTTAGACTTAATGATTAAACGACATCCTTTCTTTTTTCTTTCTTTCTCTCTCTCTCTCTCTCTCTCTTTTTCTATTCGAACTCCTGCAGTATGTATTCAAAATAATCACGATGAATAAATATAATTTACAGAAATTGTATGACTGGATTTGTCATTCGTTATGTTTCTCATTGTTCGTCCCTCTTGACACGTTTGCTGCGCTTTAAATTACTACGATGTCTTACATGCGCCTGAAAAAACTATTCTCAAGGAAGACGTGTCAACTTCCGCAATTAGTTACCTAATGAGATGTTTGCGAAGGAAATGTTCGCGTTATGCTTAAGATGTTAAAACTCACCGATATGCGATTGACTAATGACAGAGCCACGAACGTTACTTCGGTTCGTTGCTTTTTAAGTAAGATAAAAAGAAGAAAATACTTTCTCGTATCTTAACTGACGATAGTGACGTGATGATGAAATTGCGAGCATGAAAAGAATTCCGAATGCTAAAATGAGAAGATCGAAAGCGCCTAGTTGTGCAGAAAGATTAAAAACAACGAGATTAATAGACATCCTTAGCTCTGAGGAGATTAGAACGGTCCCGGATGAGACGAGGATGAACGTCGATTAATAGTAATGAGGAGACGTGACGTTCCCTAAATTTTTAGGCCAAATTCGTTTAATAATATCATCAGATGTTGTGCACTGACAACGTTATTCTTATAGAATTTTTCTTTTTCTCTCTCTCTCTTTCTTTCTCTCTATCTATCTAGCTAGCGATAAGAAATTGACGACGATAGGTTTTCTTTCTCTCAATTCCTACCACGAGGAGTTTCGCTATAAAGCTAAAGTTACGAGATCTGAGGCTGCGTTGAATTTTTGTGAGAGCGGATATATTGGATTCGGACAGACTCGTCACAACGCAACAATCTGTTACGGAAATCGATTGATTTGAGAAAATAAGGTGATCTCATGCAAAGACTTTGCGAAAGATTGATATAGATTGGACATTGACAAAAAGAGAAACGCTTGCGTTTGCGTTTCGAGGAATCATTCATGTTTAATTAGGCGACTCGATGGAGCATCAGGAGACAAAATATGAATACACGGCCGAAAAATGGATATATAGTTTAACAAGATCTCGGTATAAACATCAATTAACAGTGATATAACATCAATATTCTAATTATATACTTAACAATATAAATGTAATATGTGTCGTAATAATTATATTGTAGAGTATGAAATTATAACATTAATGTTATAACCATTTATTAAGAAAAAGAAGACCCTTTTCTGCCCGCGTGATTCTTTTATTCTTTTTTATCTTTTCTTCGATAACCGAAATTATCTTTCTTCCTTTTCTTTTAAATAAAGGCCACTGCACGTACATTGCTGCAGCGCCTTACGCGGAAACCTTCTGTTACGTCGATACGTAGTCGTAAAACGTAACGAAGGTTCTCGCGTAAGGTGTTATGGCAATGTACATGCGGTGACTTTAATGTGAAGTCTTTCGAAAACATAGATAAAGCATCCTTTCTTCAACAAAATCCATTGATCAGCCAGATAATAAATATTAGAGAGTGATGTACCTATCGACGACCGCGTGATAACTCGTGACAGAGGGATTACGCGATTGAATCTTAGCCATTTTAATCGTACTGAATTATAATTAGATAGTAGATCGTAAGATTTGTTCTACCTATACTAACAATTATTATGCTTTCTGTACAATGCAAGGTGTGATCTTAATATATCTTCTTAATCATCGTTATTATTATTTAATATTAGTTATTACAGCAACGCACGCGGTGCACAAATCGTGATCGTTCACCGTTATATCATTTTTTCTTTTTCTTTCTCTCGTTTTCCCCTTTCGTTTAAACATTAACCCACAATCTTCTGTAGAATGTATGCACCTCAACATTCGTAATAATTGTAATATACTCAACAAAACATTAACATTAACGCCGCCAGCTCTTCGTCCGATACATTAATCTGTCAAGGAGCGTATATAGGCGTTGCCAATAATAATTGTTATTAATAGTATTTTCTTTCTCCACTCCTCATGACACCTCTGTCTATCTATCTATCTATCTATCTATTTATTTATATATATATATATATTTATATATATATATATATATATATATATATATATATATATATATATCTTTTTTTTTAAATATGTATATGTATACATATCCGTGTACATACAATACCGTTCATTCTTTCTCATTCCGTCAACAGGATTATCTTTTAATTATTTTTTTTCCATAACACCTATAATTATATTATTGCTGCAGCTTAATGGCTCCTTCTCTCTGCTTCTCATGTATACGTACACACACGTACACGCACTCGCACGTTCTTTCATTCTCACGCAATTATCTTTTGTTGTCTGTACTTATCATGCCCTCCGTTACTTTGTCCATATTGGGGTTAATCGTTTCAAAGTTGATACACCTTTCGCGTGGTCAGTTTCGAGAACACATGCATACAATTCAATAAAGAGAATTTAAGAAAAATCTCGTGCACAGCAAAATTTACAATTATGATTGCAAGTGTAATCGTTTCTTATGCACGCGCTCTGATTGATCTCGGAAAACGATGAAAGGTAGAGTCATTTAGAGGTGCGCAAAAATGGCTTCAGGATTCAGGATGTGCTAAATCGTATAGAAAAATAAAACTATAATAAAATAAAAGTAACGAATGTGTGAAACTGCCAGTTTCTACCAATTGTAAATATAACTCAAAATCAAATCAATCGTTCGCGCTGCCATACGACATATTCCGGCATGACGTATACGACACTGAACCTTGCAGCTACGTTGCAATCTTACATATTGCAATTTGTTTCAGAAACATTGTTAAAATATAGATATGCAATACGATTCTAATAACGTTGCAACAATATTTTAAACACATTGTGAAAATGTTAAAATTTTATATATAAAAATTTGTGCACATGCATGTACATTTTCTGATTTATGAAACTTATAAGCAAGTTTTATTTTATACAAGATTCTTGTATAAAATTACATTTAAACGAGATTATCGTGATTAATCACGTGTAACTATCATTGAAAATGATTGATAGTAACAATTTTTACAATTACAAAAATTTATCGAATCAAAATACAATTTAATCTTATAATTTTGTATTCACAGCAAATTTTTAATATTATAGTTTAATGAAATTCTAAGAAACTCTAAAAATTACATTATTTAAATTATGAACAATTTGTGGGACATGTATACAAATGTCAAAAATTAGAAAAACATACATATATATATATATACAAATTTGCAATTGCGCTATTAATAATGTAATAACGCGTATTACAGTACATGTTTTATATAATAGTATATATTATATGTAATATACATTACCATAATACATTATTATAATATATAATACATTATTAATAGCACATTGCAAATTCATTTATACACGATAATTTTCTTAGTTTGTGATACTCGTATACATATCCTAGATTGTTCATTCAAATTAAAAATTTTTTAATTATTATTACAAAATATTAATAAATATATATTACATTGTATAATATTGCTGCAATATTATATTACAACATTTTTAAGAGAGAAAAATTTGACCGTTACTGTAATGTTAATATCTAGTTAACATTGCAGCAACATTTTATATCATTTTTATAATGTTACAATGTTGCAATGAAATATTTCTGCAATCTTTCTGTGGGTTTTCGTGACTAGCGAGATGACAAAGAAGTTAGTAGAGTCTGCCGAGATTAAAGAAGACACAAAACAATTCTCGTCCAAAATGAAAATTATGGTTGAGGATTGGTAGTCATCGTACCCAACACCTAATGGTGCCGTACTATTCAACACGAAATCGAAGACCGCAAAACTGTCAACTGTTAGTTAAATAAAGGAAACATTGGCCAAATTAAATGTCTATAGCAAAAACCAATTTGTTTATGTATCTCGTATATATCGTATATATCGCAATTAAGTCTATTTTAATATCTGTGGCGTGCCTAAGCATTTATCGTCGCTTCTGCCGGTCACATTCTGAAACGACGTCGCATTATGCTTACGTAGAAAGACACGATCGCTTCGTCTACACCTCGCTATATCGCAATTAATATCGCGCTAATTACAGCTAAATAGAAATACTGGAAGAATTGATTGTTTCTCTTACTGAACACCTATTGGTCGAAATACCTCGAGTGAGCTATCGTTAGAACAAACAAGACACAGTGAGTGTGCACATTTTTTACTGATTAAAATACCCGTTATAAAAATCACATTGCTCACGTCGATGCCCTTATCATCGTAAATTAGACGAGAGCTGATTGTGCTAACAGTATTGATTAACTAACAGCAAGTATACGAAGTTCAAGAGGATTGCTCAGTTAAATTTATACGAAGTTAGGTCCTCTGATCTAACTATACGAGTATACTGTTAAATGCCTTGCTGTCTTTTATGCGCGTAAAAAGAGAGAACTTGACAAATCATAGCTAATCAATATCAGCCGCACAATCTATTCTAAGTTACGCATTTCTTAAATTTGATCTTCAAGATCCGTATTCGACATACTATTTTCCGCGAAGAAGAAACATCACTCAGCTGATTCCTCGCGATCATTCGGATACAGAGAGGTGTAGTGTAGAGATGTCGAAAACGTTACTCAAAACTGGCGTGATATGTATAGCCGAGGGTTAAACCGCTGATCGAGGTAGTAGAACTTTACGAGCATTACTTAGCTGCTGTTAATTCTTTCACTTAAGTAATATCCATTGAATTCTCGATAAACATGATTGAATCGCTAAATATTTTAACTCTTCGATCTCGGAGAGAAAGAGTCGCGAACTTTGTTCAATACTTGGAACAGTCTCCGCACAAAGTGTATCGTAGAAATCGCTAAAAATTATCGTGAGTATCAATTCATATATAATTACTAATATCAATTAGCACTATTTATCTAGTGTACCATCGTGAGAGGATTTACTAACAAGAGTTACAAACTATCTGGACGATGCAAATTTGGCGTACAAATTTTTAGTCAGCGGTTTATCTCTCGTAAATATAAGCGAACATACAGATCGGATCGGTGGGTGGGACGCATTTTCAGAATGTGACTTCGGAGTAGTTCGTCCGAGATTTTTGATGTGCAAATCACAGTCAGAAAAAGTAGTTTCGCGAACAGCACCGTGCACTTGTCGTCGTTATTCTCATGACGAAGAAAATGGTAACCGCGGGTTGTTTATCATCTTCGTGTTTAGAAGCATCATTAGGTGTCGGGCTCGGATCGGGCAACGAAGCGGACGCCATTCATGAAGATCGTATCGCACGGATTGTCGGTTTCCGACGTGCAATGCGTATTATAATGACACCTCGTGGTATTTGACAGGAATGTTCATGTGCGCGAGGAAAGAGAAGGGGAGAAACACCGGCAGTGTCCTCATGTCAATGGTCGTCCTGTCGACGATAGAACGACGTTGTTCTGAGCGTTGATCGGGAATGTCGCACCGATGATGCGTACATAACTTCGATCAATAGTTTTAGTCGCGTTCTAGAGAGACGAGAGCATTTCTCGGTTTTCTCAATCCCATTCCATATGCGAGACTTGTCGTCTGTTATCTTTGCCGCGTGACCCGTGAGAAGAGAACAGGCAAGAGGATGCAGGAAAGGGAGGAAAAAAGACTGATCAAGACGCACGCATCAAAAGAGTTTACACTCCGAAGCTTCATTATAAAGAGCAGGATGAGTAAAGGGCAGGGGAGGATACGGATCTGGAACTGACTGCTAAAAACGGATCTATCGGAAAATATTCGAATTAATATATTTGAATAGAAAAACGAGAGATAATTGTTTTCCCTCTCTCCTCTTTTCGTTTTTTCAATTAAACGTGACTAGCGCATTAACTATCAGAAAAGACTTTTGAGACGAAGATGACATAAATGCAGTGACGATGATGATGATGCTGATGAAGATGCTGATGATGATGATGCTGCTGATGATGATGATGAGGCTGCTGATGATGATAATGATGATGATGACAACGACGATGACGCCGATAACAATGACAACGATAAAAATGATGATAACGTCAATGATGATAATGACAGTGACAGCGTTGATTCTTTATCTCTTTGGTTTTCTTCGTGTCGAACTGGAGAGCGCACATAATAGACTGAAGGCTTTAGCGATGATAAGTGTTACGACAGAAGTACGCTGATAATGGCACCTTCGACAATGACGAACTCCTTTTGTCCGATGGCAATCAGTTTCACATATCGAAGTGATGAGTGAATGCTGACGCTGCCGGCGATTCGGAATTAGGTACACGATGCTGCTGTCTTTGAACTTTTCTGAACAAAAAAAAAAATTGTCCAAATTCGTATAGTGGCTGGAAAATTATCGACATAGAAATCGTATTGATTTAATACTAGAACGGCAATGTATCATTTAATGTTATTATTAGAGATAATTAGTTACTTGAAATGGTAAAATGCAATAAAAAAGTGAATTTCAAGAACTTTTGCTTTTAAAAATAGACATATCATTAAATATTAATAAATCAATCTAAAGATCTATCACTAAAAATCACCTGCGATACAATTCTTATCGTTATCTAGACATTCTCAATACAAAGTTAAATGTCACGCATCCTGGAACATACCTGATTTTGGCGTTCACAGTCCGAAGTATCCACCGATGGTGGTAGCGACGACAACGCCCAATACAGCGAGGCAAATCATGATCATGATCTTCTTCTATACTCGGCATTAACAGAGATCAATAAAAGTTTAAATATAATCTATTATAAAGCATTCTCCCTTTCCCGATTTTCTCCCCTAAATCTCTCTATTATCATTGTATTTCTTTCTCCCTCGCTCTCTTCATCTACTTTCCATTCTGTCTCTCAAACTTGACTTGCTTGTGTGCTCTCGATACCTCTGTCCATTATTATTACACTACACATTACAATTGTTTACTTATCACTCTATCGTGTCGTGGAGCACCTGAAAGAAATTGGATCTTGCTCGTTGCCGGCACAAGTAATGCACGTTGTAGTAGCCTGCATAAAAAATAATGCATAAATATGTAATTGTAATATACATCTAGCAGAAATTGCAACTGAACAGAAGCTGACTCTCGCAATACGTAGATTTCCGATTGTAAAGTTGAATTGTGACAAACAGTTAGGATATAATGTAATTCTAATAAATAACTCTGATTTTCTATTATACGTTTTTAATCATCTTATCTTAAATATTATATATACATAATGTCTCAAGTATTTTATCTCGCCCATTATCTACAAATTCTTTAATTAATTTTGAATTATCCCTGATAGAATATAGATTTTTATGTTTAATTTTGAGAATTGAAAAGACTATTAAAGTTTACAAAATGACAAAAGTTCGGCCAAAAGTTTTATGTCTGTTAAGTTTTGAAATTAAATAGAGAAATTCATGGGATTCAAATTTAAAGAGTTTGCAGATCATTTTTTTTTTGATAATTATTGTTGGAAAATATTTTTATTTTGTTGCACTACGCCAAAATGGATCTTGCTACTTGTAACGATAGATTTCTCTATGCGATCTATTTTGATTGTCCATATTTGCACCAAAAGTTTATCATCAATTGAAAACTGCCCTATCTGTCCGTCTAAAAAAATTTATCCGTGGAAAGCTTGTGAATGGTTATTGTCGAAGATTATAGCAAAATTAAAGACGACTATTTTGTTAATTATTGTTTTCTGTTTTTAATAAGACGTTATAACATTTTTAAAAACTTATTTTTTTTAAATCAAATATAAGTTACCCAAGATAATGTGTTACTCAAGAAAAAATGTAAAAAATTAAAATATAACAAAATATAAAAAAACTTAGAAGAATGAAGTTTAATAAATATCAAGGAGCTAAGAGAGCCAAACGCCTTTTACTAATTATCATTAATGTATTCATATAAAATTTGACAAATGTTTCGATACCCGTGTTGGATCATCTTTAGTGTTGCGCTAATGACATTACAAATTTAAAGAAACAAATATACATACAAATTCAATCGTTGTTGAAAATAAAATTCATATATAGATTCATATACAGTGTCAAATGTATTTGACATTGTAATCATATTGAAAATATATTACACATTGATACTTTCCAATTGTATGGTGATAGAAATAAATGCATCGTCCGCACTTACTAGCAATTATGATTACTTAAGTTCTGGAAAGATTGATGGTAATAATAAAAGAGGAAACAATGAAAAAAAGAGGAATGTCAGTTTAATACAAAAAAAATGTTCTGACGTCTACCTGATATTAGAATTTCATAACAGTAAGGTGCTACGACAATCTAAAGGGGAAAGTCGTAAGGGAAGAGAAAAACAATGATTAAACGGAAAATAATTGGTTGAGAATGATATGTTTCCGACAACAATTCGGAATCACTCTGTTTTTTAAGACTACGTTTTTGCTTCCTTATGCAGAACATCATTGAAATTAATCTTTTGTTATAGCTAGGCTCATTGTCTAACATTTTTATGTCGTCCCCTAGTTGAAATTATAAATAATTGAAATGTGGTGCTTGAAAATGACAGAGGAAGAGCCACTTTTCTTTTTTATGTCCACCGTATGTTTCTAAATGCATAGAGTCTTAAATTGTCATTTGGTGTGACCAACGTAACTAACATCATAATTTCGACAAGAGATTTGGTATATTACATCATTATGAGCTACTATACAATTCAACATACCTTTGCCCGTTTGAATTTCTTTCCTTTTCTAACAAACGATTAATTTCGAAGATGGTCCACAACATAAGAAAGCAAAAACATTTTAATAAACAGAGTGACGCCGAATCATTGTTTTTCTCTTCCTTTTCTTGCTCATTCTTTCCTGGTACCTTTCTCTTCTAGGTTGTCATAGCATTATATTGTTACCAAATTCTAAGTCCGTCATTTAAACTGTTATACATATATTTCACTGATCAACACACTCACACGAACTTATATTTTCGTCCTAATATTGGGTAGAAGTCGGAACGTCATTTTTTAAATATTAAACTCTCTGTCTCTCTCATCCCCTCTCCCTCCCTCCTTCCCCTCTCTCTAACATCATTTCTTATTTTTCTCTTTTTTATCACATGTTTCTCTTTTTTATTGTTATCATCAATCTTTCCAGAACTTAATTGATCATAACTGCAAGTGTTGATCAAGCTGAAGATGACACTGAAAACAATCCAATACGGGAATTGAAACGTTTGTATATATATATATATATATATATATATTAATGGTAATTAGCACGAAAATCAAGCATTTGGCTCTTTTAGTTCCTTGATGTATTTACCCAGCATAGGGTTATATGGGCGCATCCAAAATTTATTCGGAAAAGGCAAAACAGGATTACAAATTCTGTTATCACATAAACAGCAATATTTTACATTAATAAATTTTTAAAAATATTTTAGAGCTTAGAATATCGCATCGTTTCTGATTAATAAATAGGAAAAATATTTTAAATTTTGAAAAAATTATAACTTTTATTTTTTCCTTCTTTACAAGAAAGATAGGGAAAATACAGTTATTATAAACGAAATGTGTAGTTCTTTAATATTGCTATTGTTATTATTATTTCATACAAAGTATTTATGATTATTTTATTAGAAAAAAAATTTTTTAATATAGATGAGAAACATAGAAAAGCCTCCTATATAAGAAACATTGTCCAATATTATTAAAAATGGAATATTAAAGTTAAATAAAAAACGACGGAATAATGAACAAAACAAATTATTCAATAAAAAATATTCCAAAGTGATTTAACACATCTTCAATATTTTATATAACAATAAAAAATTTATTTACAAGTAAACCTACCTTTGCGTGACTCGCTGATTTTATTAAAACTTTATACATTTCTAGAGTTGGCAAAAATAATAGACACGTATTTTTTTTATCGGTAATGATCAACATTAAAGGGGTGAAATCGACCTCTAAAGTTGAGGCTATTAGGAAATCATCATGGTGTTTCACATAAAAATAATTTACCGATCAACACGAAATCATTACAAAATGTTTTTTATATTAGATAGTAAAGTTTACACGTCCGACTTTCCATGCATCCTTGTTGCGAAAGATAAAACATCTCCCAAAAAGGCTTGTTTTTGTAATTTTTTGAATATAACAGAAGAAATTATTCTCAAATTTTAATGAAACAAAAACCAAATTAGTCGGATATGTAAACTATCTAACATAAAAAACATTTTGTAATGATTTCGTGTTGATCGGTACACTATTTTTATGTGAAACATCGTGATGATTCCCCAATACCCTCAACTTTGGGGATCGATTTCACTCCTTTAATGTTGACCATTGCCGATAAAAAAAAGACGTGTTTATTATTTTTGCCTAATCTACAAATGTACAAAGTTTCAATAAAATCGACGAGTTACGCAAAAGTAGGTTTACTTGTTAGAGTCAAAAGTAAAGTTCTTTTTCTTTCTTTCATATTTAAAAATTAAAAAATGTAGAAAAAATTTTATGGGGAGAGATAGAATTTACCAGCGAATAACCATAAAATTTTTTGACCAAACTTTGTCACTCTGTAAATAAACATTTAAAAAAATTTGATTTATCAGAAAGAATGTTCTCAAATATTTTTGGACTCAACAGAAATGTGGAACGTTTTATACATAAGAAAATGAAATACGTGTAATTAATCATAAATGTGTGTATGTAACTGATTGTAGGGTTAATGTTTGTTTCTGTATTTAGAACAATTTTTTACGATATAATCAATAATGAAAATCTCGTAGCCCTTCCCATAGCATAATAAACAAAATAAGATAGTAATTGACGGGAATTAAAGACATCAGCTGCAGAAAGACATGAACTGCAGAAAGCGGGAATACAGACCTTCCTTAATCGATGTTAACGTCCATTTTCCTCTTGTTCCTGTGCAGCTTCAACAGTGCAGTCGATTCGTTTCTAATTTGTCTTATTCTGCATTTCTCTCTCCCTTTCTTCACAGCAAGTGTAGTACTTCGTCAAAGAAATTTACACCTGATGTCTATCGTAAATCGATCCTCGCGAGTAATCGGACGCGCTACGGTTGCTCATCTCTTGTATAAAACGCGACGTGAATTCTATTATTTTCGCGATTCTATTATCATTTCGTATGATTTCAACGCTAATTATTATGTCTCAGTTTACTCGCGCCTGATTTGTTACAAGCAAACATTTTTTTTTATCTCTTCCTCCGCAAGACGGCAAGTATAATAAAGATGACAGAGAAAAAAAGGCAACGTGCCACGAACGATGCCGCCATTTTCCTACCTAAGTTTCTTTTTTTTATTTACGCTTGAATACATCCGAAGAGAAGAAAATTCCTACTACGCTATCGGCATTAATGATTAATATTGTTACTCTTTTGCTCATTATTCGTCATTATTATTATTGTTATTATTATCTGCTCTATACAAATTGCGATTATTTACATGTACAATGCGGCCGCCGCGCCGCGCCGTCTGCATTGCGACGACGGT
The DNA here is from genome assembly GCF_016802725.1 of Solenopsis invicta. Classification (NCBI taxonomy): domain Eukaryota; kingdom Metazoa; phylum Arthropoda; class Insecta; order Hymenoptera; family Formicidae; genus Solenopsis; species Solenopsis invicta. Next base: position 7,585,378 of record NC_052664.1, on the reverse strand, counting down.
GATCATTAGAGTTCGGGCGATCGATATCTGTTCATCGAAATATGTGTACGTATCGCAAGATACGTCGTCATCGCGCAGATTAACGTCCCGCCCGAACGGAAACTCTTGCATCAGTCCAGACGGAGACTAAAACACGCGACACGAAGAAAGTGGCGACCGTCTCTGTCGCATTTTCGCGCAGGAATGATCGATCAGTTCTGGGACAAATCCGGAAGCATCCCCGTGAGTTCCAACTCGCGCCGCCGGTTCAGCTTATCTCCGTACCGCGCCGGTTCAGACGGCTCTCTCTCTCTCTCTCTCTCTCTCTGTTATCTAGAGAGTATTGCTGAGACTTTACAATATTAAACGAATCTGCGGCGACAACAAACATTGATAAGAACGAAGATTGATAATGTGAAATTGAATATCTTCGCACTCGTTGTCGTTGCATCTCTAAAAACATTCGTCTTCGAAGACGTACATACTCGAGGTTTAAATTATATTTTTTTAATCGATTGAAATCTCAATAGGTATAAAATCTCGCAAAAATTCAATAAAAATTTAATAAATTATATATGATATCAGAGAAAAAATATTAGTAAACCTTCAGTTTGAATAGCCTTAATCTTGATGTATGTTATATCGAGGATTCAATCCTGAGTAATTTGCTTTAACAATTAAAAGCGGCAGTTTCTTATATTATACATAAAAGATACAGCTGAAGTTGAAATTAAGAATTATAAAATGTCTTGGAATATGTTATTTTCTTATAATTTATAGACTCTGTATTCAGGGTCGAACAATAACTAGTTACAAAGTTAATAATACAGTTAAAAAATTATTAACTTAACTAAACTTAATTTTCAACGTTAAATAGTTATTTTTAAAACACACATTTTTATTTAGTTACTTTTCCCTTTACGTTAATTATGCAAAAAAATTGTTTTCAATAGAATCCCGCACAAAACAATATTTCTTTGTTATTTCATACTTTATATGAAATTATAAACAAAATACTAAAAATTTATTTGATGATCCATATTATAAATGTTTTGAGCAATCTATCTTTAAAAAATACAAATTTTTAATATAATATGAATAATACTTCTCAAAGTTAACTTTTATAATTTAAGTTAATTTAATCTTAATGTAACTCTTAATTGAGTTTTTATTTGTATAATTTTTAACAAAACTAAGTTGATTTCATAAACAACTTACTTAATTCTGATTATATTGTACTTAAAAACAGTGAAAACTAATAAGTATTTACGTTTCTTTGTTATGCTTGCTATTTCTTTACGGGAAAGAGGGCGGATGGAAACCTCGCTTTGCGTGGAAAGTTGAAAATCTATATGGAACTGTACAATTATAAACTTTGTTCTGTAAATGGGGAAAGAAGAGGGGGGGGATGTAGATCTTGCTTTTATATGAAAAATCGAAAACCTATGTGGCAGGTTGCAGCTGTTCAATTTTAATCTATACTGTCAGGTTTTTAGTCTTATCTGATATCCGATTGGCAAGTCAAACTGGACATTATATGTCCGGTTTTCAAGTATAATCAATTAGTAAAATAAAATTTAATTATAAAAAGAAATTTATAAATAGAATTTGGATGTCAATAATGTTTCCTCATTTCGAGTGTCTACTAGTAGTCGAACGCCGCTAGCAGTATCATTTAGCAGACCGTTTGACGATTTTTGTGGCGTTATGTGTGTTAATTTTCTGTTTAACAATAAAATGCATTTTATATTAAATAAAAGAATAGTTTATTGGTTTATTCAAACAAGCTCTGTTTTTAAAACTTTTTGGAAAATAATAATATTGTTTTCTTTATAAAAGTTTTTATATTTATTTTAATCTTATGATTATTATTACTATTATTACTATTCAATTAGGTTTTATTAATATAAAAAAGAGAAAATATCCGGTAATTTAGATTTTTGAATTTTGCAATCCTAGACTGGTAACATACTATATGTCAAGATCAAAGTTAGCCGAGCTCCGTTTCTTATGTAAAGTATGTATTTATCACTAAAATTACTAAACTTTACTTTAGCATCCCCTTAACTTTAAATATATCTTAGAAATGATAAGAGACTCTAATTATTAAAGCAAAGTTATTCAGAAATGAATCCTTTGTATGAAGGTCATTCGAGGATTCCTGTAAATTTTTCTCAAGGATTATCAAATTTAACTTTTTTGAACTTGGTTGTTTATTGTAGGAGATCTTTCAATTCAACAATTTGTGTAATATATTAAAGAAAAAAGTATTTTTCAATTAATTTTTAAATTTATATTGTAAGTTTAATATGACAACTTTTGTTCTGACTTTACTCAATTCGAACAGTTTCACTAATTTTTTCACTAAATAACAGATGAAGATGAGAATTCGAAAGTAAAATATGTTTACGTCTCATTTAAGTGATTCCGAGCGCTTTATATACTGCTGATAATTTTCTTTCTGGCGATGATAGTCGAGATCGATTATCAATATTCGTTGGCGATAAATATAGAAAAGGAAATAAAATAAGAAAATAATGAGTAGTTCAGTTTGCTGTCGCTACACTTTGTATGGAATTATACGAGAATTTTTTATTAAAAATCGACGGCGAGTTTCGCGCGAAGACGATTTGGAAAAGGGCGCGTGTGTTTGAACTCGTGTAGCGCACGTGATTCGTGATTGTGCAATCGTTTCGCTCGTTATTTGCTAGCGTCGAAACTTGAATTAGGAATGATGAAGTGGTAAAAATAATAAACGTGAAAAAAAAATAACAAAAGGCAGTGCGAGGATGCGCCCGAATACGAGGAAAAGCTATCGGCGATGGCATATCAATCCCCATTCATTCCAAAGAAAACACCGACCTCGACAATTTTACTCGGTGTTTCTCGGTCCCCCCTTTCCCTGCCCTCCCATTTCTGCGATTTAATGTAAACTCACGATGCACGACAGCATTTTAAACAAACACAATGTTTAATCTGTATACGAGCACCGACCATATTTTCTTGAAAATTTCAAGAACCATCGCTCCGCAAGTTTATATAAACTGTCGCATCGATTTCTCAGCAAAAAGGACATTTTCTTCGAAGGAGTTTAATAAAGATTAACATCGCGACTTTGCGCATTTTCTGACGTATCGAGGCGCGATAGAAACTCTATTACAAGTCTCCGCTAACAAGTAAATGATGACTTGTTTTGATATAACCGAGACCCGTAACACGCGTGTCACCAGCGTTCTCACTTATTTTTACTGGCGTTACGACGTTTACGATGCCTACGAGATATTTTCCGGGAAACTATCGCACGATGTGAATGGATTCTGATCACTGCCGAATTCAACACACAACTGCATAGTTAATCCGAAGTTAGAATAAACGTGAAAGTACGCAAAAAATTAATAATTTGTTACGGCTGACAATAAATAAACGTATAAACACATAAAATTTATTAAGAATCAATAATAAATAAACGTAACGGTCTTGTGTGTGTGTGTGTGCGCGCGGGATATCGGCGATATCTTTGCCGGACTCGGCGACGCGTGTCCGAACCTCCCGGCGGAGATTTAAGATCGACGTGATCGGCGCCAATCTCCGTTACGATTCTGGCTCATCATCAGAGACAACAGTAAGGGATGACGGGCATTTCGACAATCCAAAATATCTGTCTTATACCGCTTTGTTCGATCCTTTTTGCTCCGTCAAACTTACTCTGCGAATGTGTTTATTTTTTTCTGTCGCGCGCGCACGCTTAAACTACTGTAAGGTAACTGCCAGAATGATAATCAGAATGATGACTGCTATCGTCACGCAGATCGCTATCAGGAACAATTTCTGCAAAATAAAATAATTCCATGACCGCTTGGAAAAACAAAGAGAAGGAAAAAGAAAAACGGAATGGCAGTTTCATGATTAAACTGAAATCGCGACGGTTCTGGATGAACGTTCGAGATGAAATGACAGTTCCGACTTCGAGCTTAATCACATTATTGGATATTTAATTAAAACGTATATATTTATTAAACTCGCATTCATTTAGCTAGCATAAAATTTACCTTTTAAATCTGTATTGACAATATTCTTCCGGTATCTTTTTCATATTTTATTGCTTTGATTCAATGACTAATAAATATTATACAGAACGTTCCCCTTCGTTATCTTTGGATACATCTTAAGCAATATGGAACCAATATTCTTCTGACAGAAATTTTATTGGACTTTTCTCAATTTTTAAACATTTACTATATATTGTTACGAATAAATGGCAGATTTTAGAATTGCATTAACATTCAGGTTACTCGTAGAATTTACAGATAAAAAATGTAGCACATGTGGCAAACTTGAAAAACATCTATGTAGTAGAATAATACGCCTCATCAACGAATTTTAACAAATAACTATAAAAGTATATATATATACATATGTACCACAAATACATAAATATACACGACAATAGAAAAGACTTGAATCAAAGTGCTGTTGAATGATTAACCTTATTGTATTTAATGCTAACTAATTTCGTATATCTCGAAGTACGGAACAAAATTTTCGTTACTTTGTCAAATAAATGGCAAATGACGAATGCAATCTGATATCGATAAAATGATCAACGATTTCTGACGAATGATCTCGAGTTTCCTTCAGAAATTGGGCCGTTTCCTCGTCTTTACAGTTTTCTGCGGTTAGTTGCAAGCACAATTATCGATTATTTGCACAAATAAAACTGATAAGACGGGGGTATCCAGGAACCAAGAGTGCCGCATCTCGGGAAGATCGCATCGCATTTCAACATATTCACGATCTGGAGGAACGTCGAGCGTTGTAATGAAGTGTACTTACTGTTAATGAAACGAGCGGATGCAAGAGTGCGGATTATTACGTTAATTAATCGTTACAGATTAGTCGGAGGATTATCGTCGTAAGATTACGGAGAAACTTGTGTTATTAGGATCAGCGCGGGACATTCGTTTTATTATTTGCATTCCTATTTCCTTTTTTGTTTTCTTTTTTTTTTTTTTCTTTCGGTTTAGCACACGTGCGATTTTGAGGACACGTTCACAGCTCACATAGGCGACCGCCACCATAATTGCTTCAGCGAGCGATTTTTTCCTTCCTCCCGAAACTTCTGATCACACTGCACATTCGATCGATCTCACATATTTTCCCCAAGTTGTCCGCAATTAAATTTCTGTATTATTATTGTTATTTTATTATTATTATGTTATTACTACTATTAATATTATTATTAAGACGTTTTTGCTACCGCGTTGCACTTATTTTCCCTTTCTCTCTCTGCCTTCTCCTTTGAAGCTTTTCTCATTTGCCCTCCTTCCCCCCCCCCTCCCTCCGCGTACCCTTCCTTCTCCCACAGAAAAACATCTCCCTCGGCCGTTTATTTCGGAAGGCACCCTATTATTATGGCGACTAATATGACCACCGATATTAGGACGCAGATTATGATGAAGATCATTTTCTGTGGACAGAAAAGCAGAAAAAAGGCCACGTATAAGGTACATACGTATGCACCTTATCAATAGAGTCAAAAGAATCAAAAAATCGAAAAGAGAGTAAAAGATAGTGAGAGGGTGTATAGAAATAATGCTCGTATAAAAATATTACACGGCGTGCTTCGTGAGCAAGTTGTAAGAAAGCCGAATGTAAATACATACGTACCTTCGCAAAATCAAGAAAGTAAAAAGAGAAAGAGAACAAGAAAAATATTTTTGGTGACGGCAAAAAGAATGAAATAAGAGAGAGAGAAGAAAAAACCTTGCAATTGTACGAGTGCAGTGGATCAGAAATCAAAGCCCGAAACTCACGGAAGAAGCGATAGGAAAAAGCGTGTGAGAGAAGCGAGTATATGTGAATCAAGTATTTGTTCATGCTTGCATTACCGCATACAAATGATGACTACAGATGATGATTTTAATCAATGGAGCGTGATCACAAAAAGAAGAGAGGAAAAAAATCTTATTTTTCCTCGAGGCGCTGTAATTTTTGTTTTGTTAAAAATACTTTTTTAAATGTATTTGCTTTCTTTGTTAGTTAAATGTTAATTTGTAGATAAAAATACGGTTAAAAATACAAGAAAAAACAATTGCAGTTAGTCACACAAAATAAAAATAAATTTAGACTTAAGTGGCGATAATAATTTTATTTTAATATGAAATAAAATATTTCTCTATAAGCCAAATTTGATAAGAAAAAAAAAAAAAACTGAAAGTTTGATTAATGGGCATAATAATGTTCTAATATTTTAATAAAGTAGAACATTATCTTAGAAATATGTAAAAAAAAATTAAATCTTTCTATATCTATGATAGCAAATTCGATTAAACGCATTAGTGTACATTAAAGCCGTCGTTCATAAATCGGCATAAAAATGTGTATTCAATATAAATATATAAACGATTTAAACTATGAAATATAATACGTTTTAATATACTTTATTGTGCTGTTTGGCAAAATATCGATTTTTTTATTATTCGAGATATTTTTGCATTTTACTTTTATACTTCGATAAGTTTAATGTACAATAGATTTAATGTATAGCAAAAACAATAGCAATCGAATTTGCTATAATAAATAAGAACAGTTTTGTATCGTTGTGGTAATAGCAAGAAATTGAGAAATTTATTTCAAAATAGAGTCTAATTGTATGTATCATTTCACATGTGTTCGAGTCTGTGTGATATGACATTATATTTGGAGAGTTTTTTCTATTTTCTATCGGGGGTTCACAGAATTTAAATGTACATAGTTAGCAATGATGAAAATAATAAATAATTCCAAATTTAGTCTAGTCGACATATTAGCAAATTGTTTATTGGTTAAAAGTTTAACAAGTGTTCACAATGTTTCAACTTAGGGTTCAGGTCCTTTTCAATCTGTATATTGACTGAGTTGCAAATCTTCGTTCTATAAAGATACATATGATTTTTACAAGTATTGATTTACGTTACTGTAACATCTTTACCAAGCTTTATTAATTTATACAGATTTTTAACAATGGAAACATTACTGTATAAACAAATTTTCTGGAAAAAACTTGGACGTTCGTGTGTTCTGAACAAATGATTTTTAAAGTAATATTGTTTAACCGACTTACTTGAAAAGGACTTGAACCTTAGGTCGAAACGTTGTGAACAAGTGAATCAATACAAACAATTTGCCAATTTATCGATTAAATTCGAAATTATTACAGAATTCAAATGTAAGAAAAGGAACTCTCTCTGTGTCCATTGATATGTGGTTGGTACCGATCTTCGATCATGTATGTGTGCATAATCGTACATGGTTGTGTGCTTAATGTGTAAATGTGTATGTTCTGTAATAAATACATGTGTGTAGCATAAAACTAAATCGCCACAATAGTATATTAATGAAATTTTATGAATCCAAAATCGACTATTAGATTTCTGTTCTCTGCTCTCTTTAAGATAAAAAAAAAATATTTTGAGTAAGTTTTTTTAATGAGGAGCAAGAACATATATATTACTTAAAAATAATTACTGTGTATATGATATATTAGGGACGATGACTCTCTTAGAGAAGAGAATGTTACTGTTAATTATAATCAAGCACATTCCTCATACAACTAATGATGCTAGTGCGTTTGCAAACTAGATATTCACAAACACCAAACCGTTCTACCCGACCATAAAGACTCGTTCGTCCGCTACCTACTTCATTACATCGTCTCTGTGCAAATCTAGAAAACAGCGCATTCATCTATCGTTGAACAATTACTCTACTCGACATCGATTACACTTCATCTCTTTTACCGCGATCCCACGATGGACTTCGATCGCGAAACGTAACATAAAAAACAGTAATGATTAGCACGAGTGCACTATACACTAGACATTGAAGGTCAATCACAAGAAACAAGGTTCGGATCCCACTCGATGCGAGGTGCCTGATCGTAGGTAGTATCAGAGACGAAGGAAATTATTTCAGGAGCAAAAAGAAATTTCAGCAAATTGATTCACGTTGAATCAAACATTTCCAAAATCAAATGTTTAAAATAAATATTTGCCAATTTTGCTGTTTCAGTAACTTACGTGTTACACTAATACACAAGAATGATATTAAAATTTTCGATTTTTTTCTTACATTCCAGGAAATACAGTTTAAGAGGATGCTATACTGACGGAAATTACCGACACATTACAGTGTTCATTAATTTTCGAACTGGCTCTACAGATCACAAAATCCTTTTGCAGAATAAGAGTACGCAGCAAAACAAAATTCGGGCTGGTAAATTTTACGAGAAAATCGAACAAAAAGTTAAAAATTTATTTATTTTTGGTTCGTGGTTCGGTCAACCGAGGTTAACTTTTGTCATTTACTGACGTTCTGTAGCTCGTATGTATGAAATGAGACCAGCCCGGACTTCAGGAAAACTCTAACAAACAACACTGACTGTGTGTCATTCCAGTCAAAAACCTAACAAAAAAGTTTAATAGGTAAACAGCTATACGTGTACAAATTTCGCGCACGTAAACAATGGCAAGCAGAGCCCAACTGTAGTTGATACGTCTTTTCGCAGATGGCGAAATAATTAAAAAACTAAGACAGATCTATGCGTTAGACAAAGAGCGATAGCCTGGTCTCCCTCGAAAAATAATCTATAGTGCCGATGTCGAGAAAGTTCTTCGGTCACTGTAACATCCTCTTAAGAAAAAAAAATTTTGAAAGGCTTTTGTTCTTTGTCCTAAAAATTCATATTTGAATTTGGATATTCTTAAATCGAGTATGTAAGTACATACAAACCAGTAGGTTATTTACTATTCTTAACATCTATTCTCTGCGGAAAACCGATTTCCAATTGAAACGTATGCAAGTGAAAATATTCGCTTTGAGGAATGGGGATAGAAAGGTCAAAATTTTACAAAGCGCGCGACGCGGAGAGGAGAAAATGATAACAATGCAAGAGAAGAACGTTACTCTGCGATAATGTTTTGAACTCCGCCGTCGTACTTGATAAAACTTGAAATAAATCTCTCTCGAATCCCCGTTGAATAGGCACTTACTTCCTTTTTGCTCCTTTTGCCGGGCTTCATTCATTCGCGATGTCGTCTTTTTGATGAACGCCGCCAAGTAAAACGATTCCTTATCGCGCGTACTGTACTTTAGTAAAATTCGGTAAATTCTCTGAATCAACTCACGAGAAAAGACCATACTTAAATAGATTCTAAAGAAGTTATTATCCACAACTCAAGATTCACGATACCAACGAACAAAAGAAAAGGCGAAAAAGGAATGTATTTTCTCGATGGTATTTTCAGATGAAAAATCAAAAAACTTCTCTCTATTTGTAATTTATTCAAGAGTTAGCAGCGTTCATGTCAGCCGAGCTGATCCGAAACTCGTGAAATCTGCTTCTTTTCTTCGGAAGGCTCTTCGTTTTGTCATATTACGCGAGAAACAGATTTGCTCAGTTTCGACCCGAGTCTCGGGCGCGTGCCTGTGTTTGGTGTTTGATGTTCTTTACCTTACGAGCCTTGCTTCGATACTCTTCGGCTTTGATCAGCTCGCCCCGAGCCTGGCCCACGTGGTCGCCGGTCTGATTCACGCAGTACTCAATGCTGTCCATCATCTCACCCTGCCGTACCACACGTGGGACTCAAGGACGGGATTCGAGGGTCGGAACGAATGAAGAGGAAGGAGATGGAGGATTTTGAGGTAGGACCAGGTTCGCTCGTCGAGGGGAACAACCTCGAGTGCACCCAGGGTTACATTTATGTACACATAATCGGCGAGTATGGAGAGAAAAAGAGAAGCAGCATCCCCATTGCGCAGGAGAATGCCAGATCCCCAGCATTGTACGCACGTGTTGTATGCACAGGCACGTATACGACGTGTTTTCACATCGACACACAGTCATACACGTATCCGTTTAGTATCGACATAGAGATTAATACGCAGGGTTAGTAGTATGAGTAATAGTAGTAAAGAGAGCAGTTGATGGACAGAGGCACACAATTAGCACACCCATGTTTCGACAGAATACAGAGAGCGATGTATAAGTATATGTATAGGGGGAGAAAAAGAGAAAAAGAGAAAGAGTATAACACGTACACATACAATAATACACACGTATATAGATATATACAGTTATATATCGTTTACGATCGAGCGCGAATTGACACGAATACCAACGACCGACAAAATAAAGTGTTACAAAAATAAACAGAAAGAAACCCACAAAGCGCCGTCGTTAGTTGCTCACGCGTCGTAAAGGGATGGGTAAGTGTGGAATGGATGTACACCGATTAATATAGATTAATACAGAATTATAGAGCAAGATAAGTATCAACAAAAGCGTAATAATTAAACAATGGATAAATAAAGCGGGTTCAGTAGGAAAAGGGTGAGAGGAACAAGATGAAAATCAAAATAGGATTACCGACAACAGGAGGATAAGGGATGCGGGAGTAATAGGAAGAAAAAAAAACAAGAGTGACCAATTAGACGCGAACGAAATGGTTTCAGCGCGATATCTGGGGAGGACTCACCCGTCGAGCTTTGCTTTGATACTTGAGTGCTTTTTTGGTATCCTGCGTGGCCGTCTGCACGTAGTCCACCGCGTGTTCCACGTGGTACTCTATGCGATCTATCATCTCGCCCTAAGGTAGGAGGCGCGGCGCGAATCCACACAGCGTAACACAGGGGAAGAGAGAGTGTTAGTCCTCAAGAATAAGGCAAGGCCAGTAATTAAACTGTTCGCCGATTTTTCTTTTCTTATTAACATGCATCAGCTCGTACACCGGTATCGATAACACGCAAAGTAATTACCGCCAAAAATCGATGGCGTTTATAGTTACGCCCGATTTATAAAAAAATTACAATAATTATGGCAAAATTATAAGTAATAATAAGTATACATTTTATTGAAATAATAATAGTAATTCTAAGATTGTATCGGAGGATTTATAATATTTTTAATTGACATTACTGAAAAGCTGTTTTTTTTTACAACCATTAATCATATAAAATATAATTAATGGTTGTAAATTATAGAAATAAGCTACTGCGGTAATTACTTTGTTTCGTTGTACGAAAAAAAAAATCATCGAACTTGAACAAACTGTACCATGACAAATAAAGATTAATAATATTATTATTAATTATTATATTAATTAATTAATAATTGCTATCATGCAGAGAAAGAAAGCAATGAAATAAAATCTCAAGTTTTTCGCGGAAAATGGAGAAAGTTTTAAGCAGACAACGAAGAGAAAATAATAATTAATTACTAAGAGAATGGATACAAATAAATAATTAAATGTCCATGGAAAAACGTGAGATTTTAACATGTTGAAGAAATTTCCCTTTGATTAGCAGATAGTAAACGCGTTACATAATGCGGCTCGCTAAGAAACATTGCTGAAGAGAAAAGGATTGTTACACTGCGTCGCGCTACGCTCCTAATTGCTTATGGATCATTGTTATACTTAAGCAATCGCGGGCAACTAATATAAAATATAATTGAGACAAAAATATTTTTCAAATTATAATATCAACTAAAATCAGTAAAACAAACTACTTGAGTGTAGCCTGTTGTGCAATCAATCGCGATGCTGCTCAAGCATCTCGTAATAAAGCATCTCATTCGATCATTTAATCAAATCGATAGTTTGGGTCAAAAGATAAATTGAAACGTGCATTTGATTGAACAATTTAAACAATTTTCTTTTTTCCAAATAATAAAGTTCAAGATGTTTAAAAATAAATAGACTTAAATAAAAATAAATATAATTATTATATATAAAAGTTTTAAAAGAAACCAAAATTACATATAAAATATATTATTGCTGAAAATATTTTCAACAATCTTAATCTTTACTTTACCATAAAAAATAAGATTAAATTGTTGAATGCAAGCCTCCCTTTCTAATATGTTCTAAACCTTTTGAAAATTAAACTAAATTACTTCTTTTTATTATTTTTTCCAAATGCACGTATCAATGAACTTACATTACTGAACTTATAGTATTGCTACATACTATTATTTTAAAAACAATTCATTTTTATTAATTGATTTGTAAATTACTTATAAAATATTCATATGTTTATAAAAACGATTGTAACCTTATATGAGAATTGAGCCAGCAATGGTATGTTTAATCACTATTAAAATTAGGCTTTTATCATTGTATATATACCACGTAAAATAGTACATTAATATTCATGATGAATATCTTTGATGAATTGTGCAATATTTGCGATAAATACACACACAAATACACACACACACACACACACACACACACACACACACACACACACACACACACACACACACAGGGTGGGGGGAAAAATACCGGAACAGCAAGATATCTCGAAAATTAAACATTTTAGAAAAAAATGTTTCAGATAAAAGTTGTAGGGTGTCAAAAGATCTATTTACTTATTAGTTTGACCTTGGATGGCGTCGCCAAGGTCAGATCGAAATCACATCAACTTTTTTAAATAGAACATCCTATTTTTGATTCCAGAATCTAATAGCTGGTGTCAAGACCTTTCTAAAACCCTACAAAAAAGTTTATTTTCGTTGAGTACCTTCCGAATTGTGAGGTTTGAAAGCTACAGTACAAATTTCAAACCTCACAACTCGGAAAATACTTAATGAAAAATAACTTCTTTATAATGTTTTGAAAAGATCTTCGAATCGACTACAAGAAAATACAATAAAAAATAGAGAATATTAGGGAAGTACCGATACCCTTTAATTAGGAAACTGCCGATACTCTAATATTGTATTTTTTATTGCATATTCTTATAGCTTATCTCGAGACTTTTTCAAAACACTACAAGAAAATTATTTTCGTTAAGTACTGTCCGAGTTATGACGCTTAAAAGTTACAGTACACTGTAGCTTTCAAGCTCACAATTCGGAAAGTACTCAAAGAAAATAAACTTTCTTGTAGACTTTTGGAAAGGTCTTGACACCAGCTATTAGATTCTAGAATCAAAAATAGAGTGTTTCATTTAAAAAAGTTAATGTGATTTCGATCTGACCTTGGCGACGCCATCCAAAGTCAAACTGATAATATTAATAAATAGATCTTTTGGAACCCTATAATTTTTATCTGAAACATTTTTTTCTAAAATGCTTAGTTTTCGAAATATTTTGCTATTACAGTACTTTTTCCCCACCCTGTGTGTGTGTGTGTGTGTGTGTGTGTGTGTGTGTGTGTGTGTGTGTGTGTGTGTGTGTATGCAATTTGCATATAAGTTACGTATCTGGCGGCAGAACATTTTTTTGTCATATAATAATATATCTCAAAATAATAATGAAAAAAGATATATAAAATTATTTGCATGCAATCGATTTCGTTACATCTAGAAAAAACTTTTTATTAAAAAAAAAGAATTGATGTAATTATCATTTGTTGTTTAAATAAAGTTTTTCCGAGATAAATTTGCATGAAGCTGCTCGAGCTTACCTGACTCTCCACCAACATAGCCATGTCCATAAACATGTCGTGTAGCTCCCTGATGGAGTTTTCGAGTTTAATGATGTCAGCGTGACGTGCCTCGATGTCCGCAAGGGTCTGTTTGGCTTGTTGCGTTTCCATGATGATCTGTGACAAGCGGTAAGATTAATCACGTAGGAAAGGTAGTTATTAACGCTTCTCACGTAGATATTAGTACATGCAAAAGTATATATAGGATCATTAAAGATGTACCCCTTGCGTGAAAACGGCTGGATTTCCTTGTTCCAGCATCTCCTCAAGCTCCTCATTGGTAGTCGTTCTCCCCGCTGGAAAGAAATAAAAATTTTGTCTTACAAAGAGACGCAATTCAAATGTGAATTAATTTTCCAAGTCATTCCGCTGCTATTACCGAGTTGGAGCAAAAGTTCGTAGCGATTATGTTTGCGTATATGTTTGAATAAATCTATGTATAGATCTAAACAAATATCTTTAAATTTCACTTAAAAAGATGTTACAAACTTTTGTTCCAACCAATATTTATTCTACGAGCGAACGATTGAATCATAAATATCGGTAGTAGAGAAGAAGAGAGTATTATGGCTACTGTCGACAATATGGCCACCCCTATTATTTCCGTTATTAGGTGATGTATTCTAACAATTGCTTATGAAGTTATTTGTTTAGTAGCCCGCCGTTTTGTAGTGATGTTAGTATGCCAATACATAATGACTGACAATTGTTATAAGGCATTTTTACTTTTGAGCACTTCTAAACTTTTTCAAGGTACACTTTTAACCTTTAATTACATATATTTCCTCATTATTCTTAAACTTGAGTGTATTATCACACAAATGTATATACACTCGAGTGTTTTTTTGTTATTTAACTTTTTATTCGGCCGTATACATTTAGAGTTATACAAAGTTAAAACAATAACTTGGAATTTTATGGTTTAATATGGTTTTTTAAGCGAAATTTTTATATCGAAATATTTCTTCGATAAATCAATTGTCATTCTAAAAAGCGGTGTTTAAAAACATTAGAGACATCATTTTATGCTTGTTGTTTAATGTTAAACAGGGATAAAATGATATTTTTAATAAAATTTCTAATGGTATTTCTAAAGTTTCTGAACGCAGAAAAATTCTAAATTAAAAAAAATTGGAACAATGAAAAATTAAAAATATATAATTTTGTAACAAGGTACTGTGTTTTTTAAAACTATTTTTAAAATTATTTTTATGAATAACCATATTACAACCACTTTTTTCTTCCACCGATTATGCAGTGCATTAGATTTCTATAAGTCACGTCCTAAATAATAAATATTTCATTACTTTGAATCTAGAATCTGTCAAGCAACACTCTGAAAAATGTAATCGTTCAAGTTTCAATAGAAAATATTAATTATAAACAAAGTTATTCAATAAAATGAAAATGGGTGCCATATTATCCTCTTCTCCTCTATTCAAATACTTATCTCATTATTAATCTCATTATTAAATAAGTATTATTCACAAACTGAGATTGCGGACCTCGTCGTCGTGCCTTATTGTGTTTGTACAGCAGGATGTAAAAAAATTATAGATATAATAAGCTAATGAGTCAAAAACTAACAACGTTATAATAGAAAAATGATATTATTTCAAAGTGTTAACAACAATCGTTTAGTGCTTTCTCTTGAACTTTTCTTCAAATTGAAACAAACAAAAGTGTTAAATGAAGAACGCGTATTCTGAGACGAATTCGATGTGATGACAGATTGGAAAGAGTTGTTCTGCTTGAATAGGCATTGAGGTTGCAATGCAGCCAATCATGGCACACATATACTCACTGATCTCGAGCTGTCGTTGTATTCTTCCCTTACACCGCTCCCTGTAATCGGTCTGTGTCCGATTGTATTCCGTCATCACCTCGACGAACTTTCTGGACAACGTCGAATGCTGGGTTTTGCGTATCCTCAGATCCGCTGATGATTTGTTCGTGTGTTCTTCTTGCTCAATGTTCTGCTCTATCACTGAACACAGGAAATAAAGCTCGGGTGTGGCAAATGTGAAACGTACTCTCGACGATTGTGAATCGATCAATTTAATATGTGTCACCACGTTACGTGGATGAGCATTCAAATTGTGAGAACTTACCCTTTAATTTGGCCCTCACTTTGTTAGCGGTTTTCTTGATGTCAGACATCAGGTCTTCGAGTTCTAGTTTCACCTCTGAAATCGAAAAATCGAAAAGTTATTTATGTGCTACAGGTCTCGGGTTTAGAGACATTATTTTCTAATACGCCACAGAAGATAAAGATTTTATTTAGAATTTGGAGCAGTCATAAATATCATTTCAAAGATTTGTGGATAATAGTACAAAACTCTGATACAACGCGTTTCTTATTGAACAAATAACTTTCAATAAACAATAACGTAACATTTATACATAAATACATATAATTCAAGATAAAATAGAGATATATTAGTTTGCTATTACGATCACGAAAGTTCAATCGTTTATGAAACTATTTCATTAAATATTATAATTAAAACAAGAAGCTCTCTCGTACATTCGTATAGCCCATTGTACAGCACCATATTGATCGACGAACAGTTTGTGCACTGTTTGTCGTAGCCACCATTACACGCGCAAACTTTCAAATTTTCGCAAGATGATAATGATCGCCGCTATCTGTCATTTTTCGCAATAATCTTACAATTCAATGTGTTTTCCTACCTCAGTAACTCTTATTTTGTTCATATATTTATTCTTTTTATAGTGTTGTCCCGTTTTCGATACTTGTTACAAGTTATTTCGATTGGTAAATTTGCAACTTATTGCTGTTATGTTATTGCATTTAAAATCAATAAGTTGATTATGGCCAGAATAATTATGAGATACTTGTGACAAACTGTCATCAACACATAAATCCCACAGAACTTAATTATGTTGTTAATTTTCAGTTTTTAATATTTATTATAGTTCAGCCAATACTCAAACAAACACACACACACACACACACACACACACACACACACACACACACACACACACACACGCACGCACGCACGCACACACGCACACACGCACGCACGCACAAACACGCACACGCACGCACGCACGCGCGCGCGCGCACACACACACACACACACACACACACACACACACACACACACACACACACACCCTCTCTTTCAAAGGTTTTCTAAATGTACAAATATGAAAATAAATGTGCTATTTATGTTACATAAAATTCAAATTATAGAGTTAAACACACTTTATATTGTTTACTTTTTTGTTGATAACTTTTTAACGAATAATTAGCGATGACTAAAACTTTTTGAAAATTTCATACTATCACAACATACGTCAAGATTTAGATAATTGGAAGTAGGTCACCTACTAAATAATTATTAGAAATTTTTAAAAAAAGTCTTTTTCAAACCCGACAAAGAAGAATATCCCTTAATATACCTTGTGGCAAACAATTGCCACGATCCTTACACACACACAAAAAAAGAAAAAATTTTAACTTAATGCGGGCGTATTTCTGCCAGAGGTTAGTCATAGAATTTCTAGCATTTGGTAATAATAAAACCTTTTTCATTGTTAGAGCACGTTTTAACCCGTTCAATATACAATGGTTAAGAGGTGAAATGATTTGCCCGGACAAGACATGTTACCAGATCATTTCTGACTACGGATGTAAACGCGTCTCTGTCACGCACTTAATTTTGGTATCGATAAGTTTCTCCCTTATTATATTTGATAATTTAAAGTAAGGACTAAATTTATACACACATCAACCGTCTATTTTATTCACCTCCGTACATCACTACACATCCCTATTCCAAAAGCCATTGCACACTAATACATTTTTTTACTTTATATTCGCTTAGATTTACTTTTAAAAATAATTACAGGAATATCATTTTTAAAACCTTGCTTTTATTCCCAAGATCTTTTAGTTCAAAAACATGTATCTTTATACAAGCAATTTTTCGCTAGACCTAACTCTCAATTATCGTAACCAATTAGCGTGTCCGTTGATCCCAACACGGATCTCCGATATCTAATTACGGACAAGTGTATAAAAAGGGTCATGATTCTCCTCGTAATATCAAGTTTCAACATTCCACAAGGGCGTCCCACGCACATACGCGTTAAAGCATGTCCCACGCAACTAATACCGCCTACGTATCATATGAGTCTAAATCCACGATCTCTGCTGAAAGATCCTTCTTTTCGATAGGCGTTATGATCCGCTTTCCTATTTTCTGTGTAAGATGAGATGTATGCTTTATGAAAAAGATAACAAAGAAAAAAGAAAAGGTCACACAGGATTCTCTCTTTCGATCAATTATTTCTTAATCCTTTGTTGCATAATGTCACACCTTTCTTTTCACAATTTTTTTATGTTTTTCAATGTTACTATGTTTTTTAATTCATAATTTAATTAATGTACCAAATAATTTTGGTATTGTTACGTTCCTAAGATTCGTATACATAAATGACATAAATATGTAATTGTTTTAGATTAATAATAAGTGATAAGCAAAACATCGGTCAAAATTGACTATTTTTGCAAAAAATTATGTGCTCGAATAGTAATGATAATAAACACGTCTTGAAAATTTCTACATTAATGTTTTTGAAATAACTGATTTTAAATCTACACTCATAATTTTAAATAATAGATATGGTGGTCAGTAATTTATAAAAAAAAGTCAAACCTTGATTTTAATAAAACTTTACACATTTTAAAATTACGATTTCAGATTTGCAATCAACAACAAAAAAACCTCTACAATTCAGCAAATACCTTCAACAGAAAAATTCGTGTAACAAAGGATTAACTATCAAGCTATTCGTAACAAGTGGCGATTACGTAATAGAAAAAGATTAATGGAAATCTTTTCCGTTGAAAGAAATATTGCAATGTTTGAATATGCTGTACGCTCGTGATATATGCAACGCTACTTTTCCAATTGTAAATATTTTAAACGAAGATCCCTCACGTACCGGTAAAACGTGACGTTTGCATTATATCTACCAATGTGTCAGGCCATATTTTCCGAGTATATCAGAGTCACCGAATCTGCTAAGATATCCTCGAGCGCCTCGAATTCAGTTGCCATGAGATTTAGCGTCCGCCGCCGAAATGATGCCGCGTCTCCCTTGAGTGTGCTCGAAAATGCTGAGTAATAAGACGTTTCCTTGAAATACGTTTATCTTTATTGTTCGCGTAAATGATTTCGAATGGCGTAATCACAGTTTGGCGTATATTTTTACCAAATATAAAATAATGGAGTTTTATTAAGTTTTAGAACCTAATCTTCCTCCTTTTGTATAAATTCTTAATCTTGTATTACTCGATTTCATAAAACGTGATATTTATTACTCTAAAATCTTTAGAGTGGAATCCCACTCTAAAAATGTGAAAATCCTGCCAGTCTTAATAAAGAGTGGCAGGATTTTCACACTTTTAGAGTGGAATTCCACTCTTTTAGATAAAATTCCACTCAAAAAAATTTAGAGAGAAAGATTTTAATCATCATCGTATAAGAATTATCTGTGTACATTTTTTTATATCAAAAATATGTAAGTATTAAATTATATACATATTAAAAACTTTTTCATCGTTACATAATTATAATTATATATGTTGATTCTATTTATAACTATTGATTAATACATACTGTATTGTTATTTAACCTAAGTATTTAATATAAAGTTGATGTAAAGTCCAGTAATTAATTGTCTATCAGAAAGAAACATTAACAAAGGAGGAACCTTGTAAAATATTAAATTCTGTTTTTAATAAAACTGTGTATATATTTAGATTACACAAATAGATGAATTTAGAAAATCATCACTTGCGGCTTAAGAACGCAAGAGATGAAATCAATCCTCGTATGTAAATTAGCTTTTCTCTTTATTATAAAAAACTATTCACGCTATTGTAAAAGGTTAAAAAAAGTTTTGCAAGAAAAATACGTAAATACATGTTCATCTATGTCAATAATATTTTTAAAAAATAATTGTATAAAAAAATTTTTTAATTTTAAAAATAATTAAAAAACATTTTTTACATGTGACAGTGTTTCAATTCTATTCCATGATATTAGGATTAATTACCATGCCATATTTTATATGTATATTTTGACATTTTCCTGTAATACATAAGCACATTAATTATAAATAATATAAAATTTTTTTATTCCAAACAATAACCTATTATTATTAAAAAAAAAAACGCAGTATCTATTGCTAAGTGGTGTGGAAATAATAACATTTTGTAATTTATTTGCCACAGAAAAAACGCAGAAAAGAAAAAATATTACTGTGAACATCGATCGACGTGTGAGTACAACTAATTTTTAAATAAAACTACCTCTATTCACAACTAGTTTGATTCCGTAATGGTCACATGGAGTCCAAAAGACCCCACGCGTCCTTCTTCTAACTTTAATTAAGGGTAGACAGACCATTCAAAATCGAACAACCTTCTATGAAACTAATTTTTATCTGAAAGTATACTCTCTTCAGGATATACTCCTAAATTTTTGTTGAATTATCTCAAAAATGAAAAATTTTATGAATCTTTTTGTAAAAAAAGTCAAATTTTGCAGTTTTTCTTATTTGAATTTTTTTCACTATGTTAAATTCTAATTAAACAAAAAAAAAATTATTAGATGATAGAGAATAGACCTCAAGGTATATCCAGTAAAATTTTTGCAACGAAATATTAAAAAGCTAGCAAATGGCTACTGATTTTGTGCAGGAGGGTTTCAGTGGACCCCATGTGACCATTATGTTATTATTTGAAAGTGTGACCATTACGGGTTATAATAAATTTACTTCCTTTTATATATTATCTTTTATTTATATATATATATTGTTAATAATACACTAGACCACAAAATTATTGCAACACTCATTTATACCAAAATTTTGAACAATTTCAAATAATCATAACTTCGTTAAAAAATTATTAACTTGAGAAAGTTTTTTTTTTCTTTTAAAGCTTAAAGTCTCTATTTTAAGGTGCATTTAGTCAATTTTGAATTTCTGCTTTCCTCTTTCCGCTGTTTCTTTAAAAGGACGTGTTTTGTTTCCAAACATTTGCATAGTTTGACGCACTCCACGGGATAGGATGATTTTTTTCGCAAATGTCACGATAGCTATCGTAAAATTTGGATTTTTCCCTGCAAATTAAAAAAAATCAGGTTTGTACGATTTTTTTTCGAGGAGTTAGGATGTATCAAAGTTATGTATGCATTTTTGTCAGTTACCGCCAGCATTACCCAGATTTTGATTTATCTCATTGACGATGAAGCGATCTTCTCTAGCTGACGTTATTCGTCTTCAATCTTGTCCTCTTCTTCGACGAAATCCGCCTGTTTCTTGATAACGAGCCCAAACTCGAGAGATAGAGGATCGATGAACACCTATTCTTCTTGCAATATAACTTTGATTCCTTTCAAAAGAGCAATGATTAGCCCACATTGAATTTCGTTCCAACTAGGCATTGTTACGACCTTTTTTTTGTTGAGTGATACAGTAAAAAATAAGTTTACGCTTATATAGAATTTTGGTATTTACAGTTTTTGCATGATTCAGAGAAACGCTGTGAAACGTAGCGATTTACATTGATTCCCATAAAAACTGTAAACACCAAAACTCTATATAAGTGTAAACTTATTCTTTACTGTATCACTCAAGAAGCAAACGATAGTCGTAACAATGCCTAGTTTAAACAAAATTCAATGTGGACAAATCATTGCTCTTTTGGAATAATTAAATCAAAGTTATGTTGTAAGGAGAATAGGTATTCATCGATCCTCTATCTCTCGAGTTTGGGCTTGTTATCAAGAAACAGGCGGATTTCGTCGAAGAAAAGGACAAGGTCAAAAACGAATAACGTCAGCTAGAGAAGATCGCTTCATCATTAATGAAACAAATCAAAATCCGGGTAATGCTGGCGGTAACTGACAAACATGCATACATAACTTTAATACATCCTAACTTCTCAAAAAAAAAATCGTATAAACTTGATATTTTTTTATTTGCAGGGAAAACTCCAAATTTTACAATGTCTATCGTGATATTTGCGAAAAAAATTTATCCTACCTAGTGGAGTGCGTCAAACTATGCAATTGTTTGGAAACAAAATACGTTCTTACTTTAAAAAAAACAGCGGAAAGGGGAAAGCAGAAATTCAAAATTGACTAAATGCACCTTAAAATAGAGACTTTAAGCTTTAAAATGAAAAAAAAAAAAACTTTCTCAAGTACGATAATTTTTAACAAAGTTATGATTATTTGAAGTTGTGCAAAATTTTGGTATAAATGAGTGTTGCGATAATTTTGTTGTCTAGTGTATTTAAAAAATTAATTATTTTCAATGCAAATTTTGAAAGTTGCCGTTAACAACTAATAAAATTCTGAGTGAAATTACTGAAACTTTGTATACATACCAATTAAGTAGATAATTTTAAAAAATATCATTTGCGGTCCAAAACACAATTTTAAACGAAATTACTCTTTATGTAAATTTTTATCTCTCAAACTATTCAAATATATAACTTTATAAAAAAATTTATACAAAAATTTTACAATAAAATTACCTCTATTCATTCACATAAATAATATTTTTAAAAAATTTTTAAAATTTTTAAAAATAACCTTGTAAGTATAACAGCTAAAAACAATTTTAAAGAAAAAAAAATCAAAAGTACATATTGATTCAAAGGTACAACTCAATAATAATATGTAATAAAAAATCTCTTAGGAATAAGTACTGTTCGAAAAATGTAGAAAACGTAATATAAGTCAAAGGAAAAAATCAGAAAGAGTCATATGCCTTTTTTATCTTCTCAACCTCTAAACAATACATTTTCCGTTGATTTATTTCGTTTTCTATTTTTCGAACAATGTTCTTAAAAGATTTTCTATCACGTATAATTAGATTGTGCCATTGGACTAAACAGTATGTACTTTTAACAGTATGTTCTTCTTCTCTTAAAATTGCTTTTAATTATTATACTTAATGTTTTTTCTAGTAAATAATTAATTACAATTTCATATAAACTTTAGAATAAATAATAATACTGTGTGTGTGTGTGTGTGTGTGTGTGTGTGTGTGTGTGTGTGCGCGCGTGCGCGCGCGTGTGCGTGCGTGCGTGTGTGTGTGTGTATACATATACGAATTTTAATCAATAATTGTATACAGACTAGGCAGTTCAATCCTTGCTCTAGTTTTAATAAAGACTTGAATCGATTCTGAATTCTTGTAACTTCATTCATTTGGCAATAACCGCTGTTATACACCAGAATCATAAAACGAAAAAAAAACGGGCTATTGTATAATAACATTTAATAACATAATACTTAAGCTGTATGGGTACATCTTATTCGAATGCGTTATGAAAAATTTATACAATTTTCAGCTAAACATCTAAATTCATTCAATTGTTACACATTGTGTTGGTTCAATATTGTTTATCAGCATATGTGACACACTATGCTATGACAGTATATACTACTTATGATTGTAATTGTTATTAATAGCGATTTGACTAAAGGCCATATTAAGTTTATTTGAGAAAATCTGTTATGACAAAGGCTCTTAGAAAAGTGATCAAAATTTAACTAGTTAATTTACAATTAACCCCATAATTCACTGTTACCTCACGTGCAACACGTTGAATATTCGCTAAGAAAGTTTCGGCGAAATTTCTTGACTTTGCTTAAAATGCAAATTTGCCTTAAGTGTATTCTTCGCGCTTTCTGTCGGTCACATCTAGATTCATTAACATCATCGCGATGAGTTGCTGGTAGTTCGGAGAAGACCGAATAAGAATGAAGGCGCTTGAAAAATTCGCTTTCACGCGCATCTTTTCAGTCACGATCGGACACTTATTGTTAGTCGCAGTGTGATTTAAACGCCGTTATCAGACGCGTACAAAGGGCATCTTTACATCAGATAAGACGTAGAAGGATGAAACGAAAAGATAGGGGCCTGTTTGATCGATGATGTATGAAGAAGACAAGAAAATAATTTCGTTCGCTACCACTGTTTGATTTACATATTTTATGGGAAATTGACATTTCTTACATGTTCTAATTCGTAAATTATCACTTCCGATCAAAATTTAATACTTGGACTTTATTTATTTCTTAGTGAAACCACAATTTCAATAAAAAGATTGAGTAAAATTTGCTGACATGATTTGATAAAACAATAACAAAATCAATCATTGCTTTCTTCTGTTTAAAATGTCTCAAAATTTTTCCCAAACACTGACTGTAAGACTATTTTGATCATGATTCAGTGAAATTGAAGGAAAAGAAAACAACGTGAATTTAACGATCCCTGCGTGTTCCTCAAATCACACGAAATACATACTCTCCTTTTATTGATTTTTCGTTTTAGTCGAACGATAAGAAGACAAGAGTGGGAGAAATTATGTGAGGAAAATGTAATGTAATTCTGATTTTGCGCCAATTTCGCTCCAGACTGAAAATTACGATAAAACAATTTTCTTGCTACAATACCAGGCACTTGTATATGCGGAAGAAAGCAACGATCAGGATCGTTATTCAGGAGCTAGCGTAAACTTAAGAGAAATCTAGCAAATTTAACTGTATCCGAATGTAACGATGTGAAATGCATGAACTTGCCCTTGCAGTTAAAGCAATGTTCACGAGTTGACAATTTTCAATATTGCTGCGTCCGTTTCTCCGTAACGCTGTTATAGGCTGAGCTCAAAGCCTGGTAGAAGCGCGGTTGATTTCAATTAATAAAAGATCGAAAAAAAATAAAAAAGCGGTTTCTAATAACGTTGTTGTTCGATGGTGGTCACATTTGACAGATTTGGTCGCGCGTTGAGAGTTACATATTTGTTTCGGTCAGAATAAACTTTCTTTCCACGAGTTTGTTTCTTTTGTGCGCGAATGTTAAGAGATCGGCGGACGCTACATTTTTGGGAGTCTGAGATAGCGAGATTTCTATGACGTTATGGCAATATCACCCTCTTCGGAAATAGAGGGTGAGTCTATACGAAACAGGATACGAGTCAGGACACCAAGACTATTCTCTGAAACAGAGAAACTCTTCAAGCCATACTCGAGGAGTTGCGGCGGCTCTGAGAGGATAGATAACAGTAACGATAGGCGGAAATGCGAACACTACTGCAGGAATGTGACAGAGCGTTGCAACGGCTAGAGGAGCGGCTGTAACAGTTAAGGAGATCTTAAAGTCATCTTGTTTCACTGATTAAACGCAATAATTTTGTGAAAGTTTTCGTATGTATTACTTTTATAGATATATTTCTTTTTCATAATTAAAGTAATTATACGTATTAATTTATGTCTACAGTATGGATTTTATGTCGAGAACCATAAATTTTTAGTTTAAATCTTTTTTATCATTTCTTAGACATTTAAGCCCGATTGCATCAACGTTTGGCTTTAAGCGAAACTTAAATGTCTGTCTTTATTTAAAAAGAAAGATACATGTTTAAATTTCATTTAAAGCCAAAATAATATTAGCGCCGGAAAAAATTAACCGGACTTTACACCAATATGACGTCTAGAGCTGTCAAGTGATATTTGTTTGGTATAAAAGCTTTACATTTTGTATTTATAAAATTGAAATCTCCAGACACGTGAATTACACGAAGAAATGACGTTGAATTCTTCAAATTAGACTTATAAAGAGATACTACGACGTGATTTCTATAGATTATAATAATATTTCTTGTGTGAATAACCCTTAGCATGGATTTTTATTAAAGAAGAAAGCACGCCTTTTAAACGTTTTCGAGAAAATTGATGTTAAAGAATCCCAAGCATTTTACAAGTATACTCTCTAAAATTTTTGGAGTAGAATTTCATCTAAAAGAGTGGAATTCCACTCTAAAGAATTTAGAGAATAAGTTTTACGGGGCCCTTTCCACGTGGCTCGATGGTAGCGCATATGATTCACAGTCACGAGATCGATAGTTTGAGTCTCGATGAAAGAACTTTTCTTATTATAATACAATGTTTAAATCATAATACGATGTTTACATAAAATAATTCTAAATTACATGGTTTTTACATTTTGTCTATTTATTTTATATTAAATTTGTTTATTTTCTTCTCGTTTATCATCTATTGCCTTCTTGCTTTTTATCTGCAGTTTAATGGTCACGTTAAACATAAACATTAAACATTAAATTATTTAGCGAAATTTGTTACTAAGAGTAAAAACACTGAGAGATCGATGGATCCCAATAAATCTTTTAGCATATATCTTCAAAGCCATTGACTTCAGCAGAAATAAATTTTGGCCATGAGTTAAGATTGCCTTTAACATTTATTTTGAGAAGGTCCATCTTTCCATGGATAGATTCCATGGATAAATCTACTGAAAGAGATTACGTTTTGAAATTAAAGAAAAAATTTTCAAATATGGAAATGTTAAACAATGTTTAAAAAATGAGATTATAGAGGATGAAAATAGCTTATGATCGTAAGACACCTTCTATTCAAGACAAAAGATATGATTTCATTCTTGGAGAATAGTAGGAAAATCTCAAATTGCAAAGCAATTGGAACCTTATGAAGTTGTAAGAAAATTGAATAATGTAGTCTATTGTATTCGAAAATCGTCATAATAGGTGCATAAAAATAAATTCATATGGATAAGTTAGCTTTGTTTCAAGAGAAATGTGTTAGCATAAAATAGAATTTGTTAACAAAAGTTCGTGTAATTGTTTTAAGGTCCGTTTCTTTTTTTTTTATCTAAAGCCCGGTATTACATATTTTTTTAAAAAAAGATTGTTTATTCGTTAACGTTTTTTTTTACAGATATGCTGCTTCGTAAAAAATGTTGACTGTCGATGGAAACTCGCTTCTGTTCCACTTTTAATGTCTTAAACCTAATCAGGCTAGAAATTTTATTACTTCTATTGTATGTACATAAAGAATATTGCTTCGCCCACAGTTTTTTTAATCGTAATTTTCTCACAGGACCAAGGGAGATTTGGCAGGAATTTGAGGAGTCTACAAAAACATCGGGTTTACAGAAAATTCCCTCTCTTTTCCTTAACCAAAAGCTTTACCTTCAACTTTCAAGAAGGAAGAAAACTCCTTTAAGAAAGAAGAGAGAAGATGTCTTTTTTAGAGAGAAGAAGAGACAACGGATAGTGGCGTAAGAGAACGTTGGTAAAGCGTGGGAAATAACAAGCTGTCAAGACTGAAAAGTATTGTCCGGTAACCTATATATAACGCTGGTTCGAGGTAGGGCAAAAGACATCAGATCAGAAAGTAGCAAGAAGTTAAGAAATATCTTGCGGAAAATGTGCTTTTCTTTATATAAAGCTTTACATAAAAGCTAAAGCTTTAACTAATAAAGGCCACCTGAATTTTCAGTTGAGCTTCGCAACGAGATTCAACACCAAACGTATTTTTATTTAGTATCTAACTCTCGACGTAATTTAAGAAACTTAACACGGAAAATTAATTTCCTAATTTATAAATAAAAATAAATAAATATATCATATAAATCATTCTGGTATATAAAGCGCGTAGGCATAGCAATATTTTTCAATTTTTTAGTTACTATACTAATATAATTTTTCAATAATTTCATTGTATATATTAAGCATAATAAAAATATTTTTAATAACTTATAACAATTACTATGTTAACAATGTTTATATTATGGACAAGTATAAAATGTGCAGTAGAAATCTGATGCAATAATACAACCTAGAATCAAAAATATATATCATAACATTTGAGCTAAAAACTTTCATAAATAAAAAAAATATTTATTTGTAATTGCATATCTATTTGTATGAATTGTAGCGTTTCTAGTATCCTAACGTGCCAAACTAACATGTTTTTAAATCCTTCCATTTTTATCGGCGAGAACAACTTTTTCTAATTTTCTTTTCCGCCAAACAACCACACTCGTAAAAACTTTTCTTTCTTTAATCCGCAGAATAAAACTCTCTTCCTGGCATTGGCAACAATGCTTACGCGTAAAGGAACTTTTGGTTGGGATGTTTCTATCGATATATGATAAAGAAAAGCGCAGTGATAATGCCCGTAAATAGTTGGACGCGCGGTTCGAATGAATGTGCTCTGCGATTATTTTACGTATACACTACTACACAAAGAACCGCGACTAGGTTTGTAATCCGGCGAGCAAGATATATAAATGTGTGTGTGTGTGTGTGTGTGTGTGTGTGTATGTGTGTATGTTGCGTATGTATAATATACATACAGCTTAACATTTTACTACGATATACCCACAAAAGCTTCTTTCTAGTGTTTTTTTTTCCAATCCCATAAATCGAGAAAGCTCGCGGTTCCAGATATAAAACCTTCTATCGGCGAGTTTTCTTCATCGCAAAGTTCAGATTTTATTGGCGCAAAACTTTTCATTTTCAGCTTAGTAAATTCTAAAAATAATGCATTTATAATAATTCATTATTGTTTGAATATCACAGATGAAAAGTTTAAGCGTCAAACAAAGTTTTAGTTATTACAAATATTAAATAACGTAAATTAAGTTCTTCAAACAACAATTTATGTATGAAAACAAAAATACAAAAAATATAAAATAAATCTGATACAAATTAAATCTAAGTAATATTAATACGCATAATATATGAAGACAAAAACACATGAAAGATTAAAAAAATATATAATAATACTTTTTAATCACAAATACAATTTTTGATAAACATAACTTAATTTTGTATTTATCTTCAAATTCGATCGGTAAAATCAGTCAACTGATATACATCGCGTGCGATTCCGCTCGTGTTGATTTACCGGAGATTTGGTTTAAGGGGTTCTATACGTATGTACGAAAAGGATAATCCAATCTATCTCGGCTTTTTTCCTTCCTTTGTTTTAGCTCTCACGCCAGGATTCTATTCTGTTGCACGTGCCACGGCACGAAACTAGTTTCTCTCGACGCTGATCACAGCCGCGATAATTTCACCATTCTGAAAATCACTTGGTGGAAAGAAAGCTTTTTTTTTTAACGTGAACGACGGCAGATGAAAGATTATAGAAATTCCGAACAAGGGCAGAGAACGTAAGTAATAATAAAAAGATATATGGGAGAGTTGGCTATCTACCAAATAAACTGCGAGAAAAAGTGGTGTCATTATCCTTTTATTGCGGCTATGGCCGTGGTAAGAGATAAAATTTTGGAGTGGGAAAGCACGTATATGAGATATAATAAGTAAAGTTCAAATTACAGTTTCATGATATTAGACATATTGTGTTTTTAAACACAAACACGCTATTATGACAGATATATGTGTGTGCGCGTGCACACGTATTGACATGGAAACCTCAAAGGGGTGAAATCACCCCTCATGTATAACGTGGTTTTCAGCTTTATCCGTTGTATTTCAAAAACTATTTAAGATATCAAAAAAGGTTTTACAAAAGTTTTATAATAAAATTATCTCTATTCATTCACGTCAATACTTTTAAAAATCTATTATTCAAAACAATTTTTTAAATTTATACAAAGTATACAAAGTTTTATTAAAATTAGAATTTGACAGTTTGTGAGATTACCTTGTGAAAGAAAAATATTCAGTATTTGTGACAATAATTGAATGTTAAAATTATTAAAAATTATTTTAGAAACATTTTTTATAGATTATAGCTAGATTTTAGTGCTAATGTTAATTGTGTGACTCCATACACATTTTTAAATTCACGAAGCGCGTCGAATAACTTTTCTGTCTTAAAACATAGTTCTAAGTTGAACAGAAACATTAATATCACGACATAAAATTTAAAATCAATTTAATGATAACTGATGCTAACCAGCATTTAAATATGACAACTCTTACCGTGCTCTTGTAATATAATTTACTTAAAAAAAAACTTAAAAAAAATTAAATTAAAATTTAAAAAAAAACTTTTTTTTGAACGATTAAATTTACTTTAAAAAAAAAACTATTTTTTTCAAAGGTATGTTTTACTCCCTAAAAATGCTTACTAAAAAATGTGCACGTATTAAAAAATATAAGCCCTCTACTTCAGTCTAGAATACAACACATTAATGTTTTTAACTCTTTATGTTTTTCTTAGAACTAGAAAAAAAATAAAGAACAAGTTCTAAATCAAAGTTAAACTGCATTGGAGGAAATGGATATAAAAGCTCATTAAAATCAGAGGGAAATACTTCGATGTGTGTTTCCATGTAAGACATGATTAAAAAATATCTTTAATTATAAAATACTACAAGAAGAGGCAGAACATAATATAACGTAGCTGAAACTTGAAATGCAAAAAGTTCGTTATTACCGCGAATCGCTTTCACTAAAGTAGACCGAATCTCTTACAAAGTTTTAATTAACGCGTGTGATTCCTTGGAAAAGGGAGACGTTAGTTCGCAATCTCGTTCGGTACACGCTCTTTTTGCGAGAAAATAGTATGCAAATCTATTGCGTATAATTCAGACGTCGGGGAGACGTTGCAAGCAGGATAGAACATCGTCGCGAGTACGGCGGAACAATTAGCAATTAGGAAACTCCCCTTAATTGCCCTCGACGCTTCCCCAGATTCGTGAGCTTTCGAGGACGAAAAATGGCGTTCTATCACGAGAGAAATTTCTCGAGTGGAAGGATACAGGCGATTAACGTCATCCAATATATTTAAAGGCATCCCTTCGACTCGTCCTGATTTCGTCTTCAAATTGACTTTGCACATTCAAAGTACCTCATCGATTCTGTTGAGAAAGAGAATTACCTTCGCTCATGCGACCTAATCAAGAAATCCCAGACCGATGCGAATTTTTCTTTTTTCTCTCTTTCTATCTTCATTATATGGAATTATCGCGAGTATGTGTGAATGCTTGCGAAAGGAACAGATAATATAGACTGTCGAGAAAACCGCGAATTGGATAAGAGCAAAGATTGGATTTAATTAAAGAACGGACTGCCAGACTTTGAATGATTAATATTTGCTTCTTTCTCGACGCGTGTTTAATTTACGATGTCATTAATGAGTTATTTAACATTCAAGAGAGTTTACCAAAAGAGTTTTTAATTAAGCTCTGAAAACCAGTCTCGAGATGTTATTACTTTTAGAATAACGCGAAGTGGACTTTAAAAATTTCATTTGAAACTTAATTGACGATACTCATAACATTGAGATTGAAAAGCTGCGATTTAAAGCGAATATCACCGCAGATGTATGCACAATTTTGTAATTTTGATTTAAAATTTGCAATTTTCTTTTCGCTGTGAAAAATTATTTTATTATGATTCTGTGCGTTTTGGTAAAATTAGGCAAAATTTCTGTTTGTTATAATAGCACTCGAGAATTTCTTATTATAACTCGAGATTTTATAGTTAGAACGTTTCATAGACTTTACTATAATCCGGTAGTTCTTGAAAGATTTCTGATTCGTCCGTTTTAGAACAGACGTATTTACCAGATTTCTAATTAATGCAACGAAATTTTTTTTCAATGTTACAATTTGCAATATTTCCCTGTTGAAATTTCTTGTTGACAAGCACCTTGGAATGATCAACAGCTTTGCAATTTTACAGTTCCGAGGTACACGCAATTACGGTCTGCAAATTCGCCCGCGGTACCTCTGAAAACCAATTTACAAAACACCAAGTGGAAACGCATAAAATAAGCGCAACATAAAAGCGAAACGAGTTTCTACTCGGTATACAAAATCCCTTCGTGGACGAAAGCTTAAAATGCAAAGTGATGAGAAGCATTAATACTCACACATGGCGAATATAAACTATTTTTGCAGACAACAATAGTCTATGATAGATCAATGTCATCATAATCATCATATTTTATTATCATTTGTTTGTCCGATAATACTTTCATACGATCCAGGTTTTCATCGATAACGTTCAACGTTTGATCGTCGGTCATCAGAAGTAAATGCATTATATGTCAATTAGCGAGCATTACATGCTTAACCCAGGTAATAAAGCCACGTTGCGTATTATTAACGGACTCAAAGCAAAGTGGCCGAAATTGCGGGCATTAAATAACGATTAATATTTCCTCTGACCTTTATACCGCCGCGCAACATCCAAAAGCAATCTGATCAAAATCGCTTTCCGCAGAAATGCGGTAAATATTCCGCCTTGTTCGCATAACCGCTTTGCTATTGTTGTCAACGAGTAATTTTACAAATCAAAGCTGAACTCGGTTTATCACGTGGAAACTGGACTATAACATATTTCGTGTAATCAGAAAGTTAATAAAATTTGAAGTATATTATAAATTAAAATGCAAAATAAATATTTATTTTTCGAAGATATTTTTAAATAAATCGAAAAAAATCAAATATGTTACAATTATATTGTGCAATACAAAATTTTACTCAAGGCTTAACAACAAGTTTTATATATTTTTGGCTAAACATGAATCTGGTTGTCGAATGTCTCACGTCAAGATTTTAAGAAATCTCTAATAAAAGCTGCTAAAAATCACAATTTTAGCATTTTTTAGTAATTAATAACAGTGGACTAGAATGTACTACAAACTCTTGCAAGACTTGCAAAAAAAATTTAAATTACTGCTATAATATAAAAAATAAACAAACACAAAGATAATTTCAAAGTTATACCTAATTTTACTTAAACTGACATTATCTTATCTAATCTATAAACCTGTCTAAGGGCACATTTTTAAAAGACAAATTTCTACAAAATATGATCACTAAATTTATGCATTCGCTAAATATGAATCTAAAAAGTTCTAAAAATTCTTAACTTTCAGTCTTGGCACCCTGTCTCACAGAAACGTGGAATTATTATGGATTTTGTGGATAGAGCGTTTCTCTTATTTTATCCAAAATTCCACAAGAAAAATTTAGAACTCATTGTTAGCATTCCTCTAGATAATCCTCTTGAGTTTATTTTCAATATTATTCGTGAACGGCTTAGATGTTTTTTTTTCAAAGAAGATCAAAAAACAATATTTTGACAATACTTCTGAAGAAATGAACAAACTATTTAGTTTACTGTTCTTTATTTTTCTTTAATTTCTAACAGATTTGAAAACATTTTTACAAATTTGGACATTAAAATAACTTCTTATAGTTTAAATAAACTTTATAAATTTATCAAAGTTAAACAGAATGCTCTTCCATCTTCTTTTTGTAAAGTTTATAAAATTGTATTTTATAAAATTTCTTGTCGTGATTGTGACGCATCAAACATAGGACAGACTATCCGACAAGTTAAAACTCGAATTTTCGAACATCAAAATCATATTTTTAGAAACAATTCTGCTCACTCTGTAATTATTGACCAGGTTTCAATACGGATATGACTTTGATTGGCGTCAAGATTCTTGACCATGAAAAATATTATTATAAGCGGCTTTTTACACATTAAACAATAATGTAACGGCTTAAATTTACAATCAGATACGGATTATTTACATCAGGCGTACCTTCCTATTGTCAACAATTTATGATACGTTTTGCCATATTTATATTTATTTTCGTCATATTTGTATTTGTCATTCATATATCTGTCTGACTTGTGTTCATCGTTCTATTTGATTTTATTCTTTATCACAATTTATTTTTAATTAATTGTTGAATATTCTTTGTTTTTTTTTATTTTTAATCATTTTAATTATTAAAACTATTTATAAAATAAGAAGGATAATTTCTGCTTATTGCTTATTCACATTCAGACCTCATGTCTGCCTATTCTTTTACGTCAAAATTATTAATCTGCAATTCACAATTGCTGATTTTAAGATGAGTTTTACCTCTTTTGTATACGTGACTTAATATAATTTTTGTTTAACTCATGTCTTATCTCATTTTCTATTTACAGTTTGAGCCGTGTCCATTATATTCGTGTTTAATAACTCGCATACTTTTTGTACATACAATCTTCCTGACAATGGAGTCCTCTGTCTCGAGATCAGCAGCTTACTTTTTTTACAACACCATACATGCTGAAGATGGCCCGAAGAAAGAACCGAAATGTACAATAAAACTTTATGTAATTATCTAATTTTATTTCGTGACATTTTCTTGAATATCATTTCCTGCGCCTGATTCATATTTGCCGCTCTACCATTTTTATGAAGAAATTCATCTATTAATTCTTCTTTATATTAAATACCTTTTAAGTACTTACATTCAAGTACATATATTTAATACTTTATATCTTTAGAGAAATTTTGCTATATATGCTATAAACTTTCAGTACTGACAATAATAATTATCAAATGATTATCAAAATGTAGTTTCAAATATAAAATGTTTTTACATATTTACAATAGAAAATATAATAATAAATAAAATTTATAATTGAATTTATTGCACTTAACCATTGATCTGGTATACCAATTGTATTTGTGCAGTACAGAAATCTACTGAATAAGTTCAAAGATAATGGAAAAAAATTATGCTTAAATTCCTTACTGTTATTGCAAAAATATAACAACGTTACTATTATAGACAGAAAGAAGTAATGATCGTTATAGAAAAAATAACGATAATAGTAACAATGTTATAAATAACAGCGTGTTATTTTCTAAATCTGTGGTCACTAATTATCGAAAAGTACCAAAATTGTGATTTTTGGCAATTTTCATAGTAGATTTCTTAAAATCCAGATAGAGACATTTAACGCTCGGAGTCGTGTTTAGGCTAGCCATGTATCTACAGGAAATCTTCCACAAAATCTTAAGGCAAAAAGTTGATTTTTTTGCTTAATATTATGTACAATTGTACAAATAGAAGAAACTGCTGGAATTAGTAAAACTCTTTTGCACATCATGAAATAAAAACATTAAAAAATATGAAATTATGAAAAACTCTTGTGATAGTCATCATGTTTCATTAAAAAAAAAATTAAAGAATATATCGAAGTTATTGTTATCGCTTTTCTGTGATGCCGATTGGTTCTCTCGCTGCGCTAACT
This sequence comes from Solenopsis invicta, assembly GCF_016802725.1. Classification (NCBI taxonomy): domain Eukaryota; kingdom Metazoa; phylum Arthropoda; class Insecta; order Hymenoptera; family Formicidae; genus Solenopsis; species Solenopsis invicta. Next base: position 7,551,016 of record NC_052664.1, on the reverse strand, counting down.
TCGTGAGCGGTTGTCATCGCGGAGATCGCGGATTTTGATTATGTGTATTGAGGGGTTAATAGTATAATATTAAATTTGTGATTTGTATGAAGTTATGTAATATTAAAAGCTTCGTAGCGCGCGCTTGTTTTGTTTAGTTAATTTAAAATCTACAAATATCTTCAGTTTAGTATTTTATAGAATAAGTCAAAGTTCTATCTGCTCGCTACGTTAAAACAGTTGCATGTAATATCTGTAATATTCACATGTGATATCATTTCTATTTTATAAAACTGAAGTATCCTTTTAACAAATCTTTATCAGTTTAATTACTTTGTTTACAGGCGGATCTTCAGCATGATATTAATATCGAAATTCTGATTAAATCTTATTCAATCGAGAGCGAGAAGACTTTTTCCCTTTCATTGTCTTCCATACTTCATGTTCAATTTGAATGAAACAGATAGCTGCGAAAATGGGAAAAATGAAATAGATAAGAAAAGAAAAGAAAAACCGAGAAAAAAGGAGAACAGAAAGAAAAGAGAGGGGAGAGGCAGAGTAGTAAAACTATTCCCAAAGGAACTGTACAAGATTCACACACTTTCAGATACTCCGGGTCTCTTCCTGGATCTTCTCAATGCGTTATCGACTTTGGGTGACCTCGACACTTCGACGATATCGCGATCTGTTTTGTCCTCGTCTCCCCTTTCAGTCAGTTGGTCCAATTCTACCGTCCGCGTCCGCAATCGAAAGAGTTGACATAGCTGACATGGCATGGCGCTCGACTAACTTCCGATTCTTTTCTGGAGATACCCTCTCGAGACGATTGCAGAATAGCGGATACACCTTTTTATAGCGTGAGAGAGAGAGAGAGAGAGAGAAAGAGAGAGAGAAAGCGCTGACCAATCGTTCCGTATTAAATATCAAGGTGAGTGGTTATCGACTGCTCCACAGATTTATTAATTCTGTCGCAGACAACAGAGTTCATTCGTTGCGGATGTTACAATTGTGAACGTGCAAATTAATGTCGCGTAGAAACGTGCCTACTTCCGGTTATTCAGTCGACCAATCAACGAATCACGTTTATTAATCTGGCACAGCTATTATACAATAGTATAATCGAATATGACATATATGTGTAAAGATAACTACTTTTTTTTTGCTAATTACTTGCCTTTATACACTTTTTTTTATTCCAGTTTATTCGCTAAAAATAATGACTGGGATAGCTTAAGATTAAAGTTAGCACAACCATAAAGAAAAAAGCAGAAAATTAAATACGTATTTTTGTAGTGTTATTTAATTGCTAATTAATTGCTCTATTTTCAATGTTGTTGTTACAACAGATTCGCTAAAAACAACGGTTATTTTATTAAAAACTTACTGAGAAACCTGTACATAAATAATATATATTATAAAATTAATTAGCAATTAAATAGCACTATAAAACACATATTTGTTCCTATTTTTTTTTTGTTCTTTATGACTGTAATAACATCAAGTTTAAGCTAACACAGCTGTTTTTAGTGAATCAGCTGTAGCAAAAGAAAATTGGAAATATCCGGTAATTAATTAGCAAATAAATAACAACTGACTTTTATAAGTTGCAGTCGAGAGTGCTGAAATAGCTTTGCCAGTTTAAATCGACCAACCAGAATCAGGAATGTCAAACTTTAACGAACTTGCAAGTAGCGTGATGTTGGAAATCCTGACGGCAATTTGGCTATAAATTTTCGATCGTTTTCGCTTTTTGTCCCGCTTGTAAACCCTTCTTGCATACAACAGTTTGCTAATAATGTAGCTCTTACGTACATAACATAATGTCAAAAGAAAGTGTCAAAGCGTCGTCAAGAGATAGATTAAAAGTTGTGCTATTAGAATACTGATAAAATTTTGTAGAGAAATTTAGAAAAAATATCAACTTCAATAAAATTGTCTACGTTTAAAAGTAGAAATCAAACTTCTAATAAACTAAATTTCACTTAAAAGATAACAAAACATTCATTTTTGTTCTTAAAATTTTGTTTTTAATCGTTAATAATTAATGTTTTTCTAAATAACAGTCGATATCATATCAGTAAATCATAGTTAGAACATGTAAACATTTTTTGCATAAGATAAAAAGTTACTACAATGAAACTCTATTTACAAAAAAAAAAATATATATAAAAACGTAAAAACCTATATCGGTCTGCAATAATGGATCTTGGTGCCGTATAATAACTACTAGTTTACAGTTTACATCTTTAAATTATTTTAAATTAAACACAATATTTCTTATAGATTTTGGATGTTAAAAACAATGTTGCAAATTAAATTTCACAAGTTTCCAAAATAATTGCAATTCCAATATAATTGAAATTACAAGGGCAAAAAATGGTCTTTCTGCGATTTTTGAGATTTTTTTGTAGAAAAGCTTATTTGGAAATTTAGATGTCATGAATATATTGTTCATTCCCTATGAGATGCAATTTTTTTAGTTCGGTATCTTGTTTTTTAGTCATACTATGAAAAATTAAGTTGGAAACTGCTGAGGTAGCGTCGCATATATGTATGTAGATATGTACGATCAGCGGTTGAGCCGTGGGGCAGCAGTGGGAAGGAAACAATTTTATCATTACTTGTTCTTCTATAGATCCTACTACAAAAACTTTTTTTTTTGAAAATAAATTTGTTTCAAAAAATTTGACAATTAAAATAAAACACAATATAAATATACATTTAGTGGAATCTATTAGAATAAATTGCACTGCGTATATGTATTAATAATCCTGAACCATGAATATATTATAAGCATATGTGTATGACTTCATCATAAGCAGAATATTTGGTATCTCAGCAAAACTATATTTAAATCTTTCATATCATGGTATCCTTCATATCATATCCAAAAGTAAGATATCAAAATATGAAAAGTGCATTTTACAGGGAATAAGCAATACATTCATGTCTTCTGATTAAAATTTCAAGATAACGTTGACCTTTCTTACAAAAAAAATTCAAATATAGCAAAAAAGCCATTTTTTGCATATTAAACCTTAATTATTTCTAAAATCTAATATGGTAAAAATTGACTTGCGACATCATTTTTAACATAAAAAAAATTGTATAAACACCATGTTTAATTCAGAATAATAAAGTACTTTTAAAAAAAGTACTTTTGTAACTTTTGTATAAATTTTTACAATCTCCAGTCTATGCGAATTGTACGTCACATATTCGTCGATTTTGAAACACAGCTATTACATGAAGCCAAAATACGTAGCATCACAAATTAAATTGACGAGTAAATTGATGCTAAAAAGTATCTATAAGATTCCTCTTTCCGAAAAATTGTAAAAAAATATCGTTATATTAATAGTAATGAGAAAACATTTCTCGAGGTAAAAAAATGATTGAGGTAATCACATTATGCAATTGTCCTCTATATAGTATATGCGATGAATACGATTCTGCGCAAATGCACAAGTCAATAAAGGTTCTTGATACTCAGGTTCTTGATACTCTTTCGACCAGCCGATTAACTTTTCCTACCATTCTCGTAAGCCGAGGACAGCCGTATATTGTTATAGTAAGGTCTATTAAATTATCAGCTTTTTCAATCGCGGACGGCGACCAACGGAACAGCTGGCCTGGTCGCACGGCAAACACGATCGACGCGATGGACGTAAACTAACACGAATACTTTCGATCTACCAAAGGGAGAAGGCCCATGATGTCTCTGTCCCTCGCAAAGCATTGCCAGGTGCTCATGAATATGTATCGTAGCCAGAACAGAATTACGGAGTTTCTGTACGGGCATAAATTGAACCAAGCGATACTTTTGACCTCAGTTAACTGGCTTTAACGTGAAGTGACAGGGAGGAAGATAGAGATGGTGAAAGAGAGCGCGGGGGGGTGCGTGCGACTGTTGTCTGCTTGTTTTTCTTGTCAATGTGTCAGGAAATGGAAATTAGGGTGTCATGTTACAGATACAAGAGAATCGAATTATAAGACGGTCCTTTGCAGGACTCAATTTCCACGGTCATCACGGATTTTTTTATTCGTGTCTTTGTCATAGCAACTTTGAGAAGATAACGCCGGATAAAGCACATTCTTCTTTATCGTCTTTAATCACGTAAAAGCATCGTATCATCGCAGTTATAACTAACGACGGCTGCGTCGAGCGCAAGACGATATTTATTTCTCCAGAATGAGAACAAGCTTCGCTCGCCGTAAAAGCAGAACGTAAAATTTTATGGTGTCATAATCGAGGAGAGCTACGTCCGGTAATTCAACCATAAGATCATACGTATATAATCCGATGATTTCACGTTCTAAGGTTTAACGTTGATAAACTGCGAGAAATTTCAATCGTAAGAATAATCAAACGGTAGAAGTGTAAGAAAATTGCGATTTATGACTTTAAATGTTTATTCTAGTTGTCTCAATACAAGACTCATATTTTTGGAATAAACTTTTTCATTTAAATTGAACAAGAATGCCTTCTACGGTCGTAGCTAGGTTTTCGTGCTTGTATTGTCTGTGTGATTTTATATACTTTCCTCAAGTTCAATGAACTGCGTGCCGAATTAATTTTCAGTCATAACACAATTCTAAATTGAACAAGATTAAGCAATATCACGTATTATTAAATATTAACCTTTTTCCTCCCTGAAAAAACTGTAAAGAAATTATTGCGAAAAATATCACCTCAGCCAAGGTTTGAACCTGGGACCTCCCGAATCTCCGGTACGGGTGTCTTAGCCAACTCGACCACTGAGGCTGTGATGATAGGCTTTTTCATTTATTTCATTTCATTTTTAAAAAATAGATATTCGTGACAAAAATTTGTTAGGCGCAGTATTTGTTTTAATTTTAATAAAAATTGTATAATCCAATCATATTTTTTAATCAATCGATTCCTGTTTATTCCTGTGCATAATGGCAGTATTAATAGTTTTGTTATATTAGAATAATTTCATTTACTTTAATATATTTACTTATCAGTAGACACGCTGCAGTACTTTTTATAATATTTGTATTTTATTCATTTCTCATACCACGCAAGTTAATTGGACTGTGTGAAAGTATCTGCATAGAGAATCGCACAAAAAAATCATAGCATAAAAAATTAAATGCAGCCAAGGGTTTACTTGGCGATGAGAAAAAAAAAAAGAAATTAACACCAGTTCTCTTTCGAGTTCTAGGAAGTTCGCCTATACACGGTGTTGAAGATGACAGGTCATAGTAATAGTATTGAATAATAAAAGTAAAGAACCTGCTCTATGCAGTCGATGTGAGCAATCAATTTATATGTATATTTATATATTATATTCATGAACGTAAGAAATTTCTTTCTTCTTCTTATTTGTTATAATCCGACAGTTACAGCAATTTGTTAAGAAAATTAAGGTGGTTTAAGGCTAATTATGCTTTACGCATAATAGAGAAATAATATTAGGAATAAGAATTAGAAATTATTTTATTTTAAACTAATGATATCGAATAGACAAATTCACAATGAAACAATTAGGAATAAAAATGACGAAATATTAAAAACAAAATTTAATAAAGAAGGTGACAATACTATGAACAGAATATAAATAACAGCTTATGTGACTGTATAATATCTATGTTTTGTATCTAGTGTCTTTTGGATCTACTATGCTTAATTTCTATTTCTAATTTTTATATTTAACATTAGAAAGCCTATGTCAATCACAGCATTATCAAATAATAATTTTTATTTTTACAATTTTTATTTCTCCAATTTAGTAGAATATGTAATATAAATGCTTTTAGAAGTATACCATATATATATATAACAGCCCCCCGGGAAAACTGTAAAGAATTTTATTGCGAAAAAATAACATCTCAGCCAGGATCCGAACCTGGATCTCTCGAATTCAATGCCAGCGTTTTATGATCATCGAGGTATCTAAAAATAAAAATTATTATTTGGCAATAAAAACTGTGACTGAGATAGATTTTCTGATATCGTGTTTTAATTTCGTCGGTCCGATATAACTTATTATTATATTTATATTTAACGTTTAATATTTACTATATTCTTGTGCTTAATATTTTCTTCTTTTATGCGCAGGGCTTAAGTCTAAGCACATAAGCTTTGAACTGTTTTGCAATTTTATAACGTATATGTGAAAAACTTTTCTACTGTAATTGGTTCTATCACCTTTTGAAGTATTGACCTTTCCTTCTGGAATACAGTGTATATAAAGGAATCGAAAGAGAAGCGTCGGCGAGAAAATATTAGGTGCGCATCTCTCTTACGCGGAAAAATAGTAAAAGTGTCTGGAAAAGTGGCACGTGACTGCAATAAAAGCGATGAGGTCGCCTACACGACTTAGGGGCACGATCAATTTGTATTCTGTGGCTGAAGGAAAACCCAACTGTGGATTACAGGATGCTGCGAGAGAGACGCGCAAGGGAGAAGAGGGTCCTTTTCTTCCCTGCCGAACGAAAGCTCGACACGATTTCAATTTTGTTGCAGGACGGCCTCGTTAAGGAAAATTGCAACTGCTCGCTTGAGAATAACGCAATTCTCCGCACGCATTTACATTTGCCGTAAATACACAACATACATACTTTACACCTTCAAAATTGTATCATATATATATATATATATATATATATATATATATATATATATATATATACACATATACACATGTATATCGATCACATCGATATTCACGCAGAATTCCAAGTACTAATATAAATTGAGAGGTATACGTGTAATCATAAAAAAATAAAATAAAAACATACAAAAAAAATATTGCGAAATTGACATATATTCTATATATTAATTATATATATTCTATAAAAAAATAAAATAAAAGTAAAATAACATTGTTTCCACGCGAAGCGAGGTTGAGTTGGATTAGGTTAGGTTAGATAAGTCGGGGAGGGGGTGCGGAGAAGGGGCGGAGCCCCTCCCCCGCCTACGCGTTTACTTTTCACGCAAAACAATAGTGAACGTAAAAGAAAACTCATTTTAAAACAGTTTTTTTATTATAACGACTAAAGTATTGAAGTTCCACGTGAAGCGGGTATTTTTCATATTATCTCATTTTTTTCGAAAACTATTAGTTCTATGCCAAAAATGTATAATACTTTAATGATGTATTATTTTAACAGCTATAACTTTTATTTGAAACATTTTTTGATTAAATTAATATTTATCAAAATAATATAAAAAAACCGATATTTTTCTAGTTTTTTTTTTAATTTTTTACCTTAAAGATGACCTCGTCGGTGATTTTCATTATCATATTTGTAATCAGCGCCCCAAAATACAGTAGTATACCAATTTGCAGCCAAATCGGAGGGTTCACCTTTTCGGAACTACACCCAAATTGAGGTATATATTGCGTTATATATTGCGATTAAAACTGTATTATACTATATATAGTTAGAATGCCGTTAAGACTGAAAAAACGAATGCATAAATGCATTACCTTGCCCATATACGACGTTCATCATGTTTATTTGTTTCTTAAATATAAATATTGCAATATAAAAATTAAAAAATATGAATACGTTATTGTATACGTTTTTAATTATACAATATTGTGATTTCATAGAAAAAATAAAAATATTTATTATAATTGTGTCATTTCTTATAAACAAACACCAAAAAATTACACATAGGTGTTTCCAAAACACATTTCTTATTACATTATCTACTCATATGGACAGATTGAAATAATACTACCATAGATTATTTATTACCATCTAAAAGCTACGTTCCATTTTATGATGTATCAATTCGTCCTTGTTTAACATTTGGGGAATTACAAGGATAAAATGATGTGCCATCCACATTATGCGTGAAACGGAACGTAGCCAAAATGTAATAAATCAAGCACCGGTTCGTCATTTGTTATCAACTTGAAATAAATAATAATTCGTCATCTTACCCCCTTTTCCTCTATCTATAATTAATGATAAATCAGTGTTTTCATATAGGCATTTCGTAAAGTATTGTTTGACAAACCTATATCATATATTGATATTCATAACGTGTAAATAACGGATGTGATGGATAACACATGCTTGTTCGAAGCGTATTTTTAAAAAATAGAACACAATTATAAAATTGCACAAATTACTTCTTTTTGTAATCGACGATAAATTAGCAGTGCGAGATAAATGAAATGAGTTTACTGTCTCGATAGGGTTCGTGCATCATATCTGATTTATGCGCAGTCTAAAAACTGCAAAGACGAATGCTGCGCTGAATTAGAACACCTGCAACGAACATCGATCCATTCATATTCTGTTCATATAGAACTATTAATCGTCGATGTTTTGCTATTTCCGGATACAATCCGATAGCGTGTAACTCCTTTTCAAAAAGTCTCTTCACGATTTCGCAGAATGAATTAACATGCAGAGGTCAAATAAAGATAAAATAAAGGCCAAACGCTAAAGTAAAACTTAATGTACTAGAAGAATATATAGGAACTCAAAACTGAATCCAATATATTTTAAACTTTGTTTACTTCGATTTACGTTGTAATTGTGTTTAATTATTTTTTTATCCTCTTCTTCTAGAAAAAATTTTCGATACTTCCTAACATTTTCTTTTTAATTAAATTTAATTATTCAAGCATATTCAAAGAAAATCTTTTTACATTCGTTGCCGTCTTTCCCCGAACAATTCTCTTTGCATACTTTGATTATTCGTATTTATTTTAGAGTCTTATTGGCATTAAATGTTTGAAACTCCGGATAAATTATATATATATATGGAGTGACACAACAGTTTACAAAAGTTTAATAGACATAATAATGTTAAAATATTAAGTTTAGATATTAAGTAGAAAAATTAGGTATAGGTGAAATTACAAGTAAAATTATACAAATTAAAAAATAAAAACGTTTAGATAAAAAAAATACAGAAATTGTGCTGCCGAGAACACTTTTATCATTAAATCCCGATTCCTTTAGATCGTTAGATATATTTTTACAAATGTTGCGTTGCAAGTTCAAGAGATAAACTTAGTGATAGAATGTATCTTTCTGCCGAGTGAATATTTTATTGGAAGTTTGACGATCCGAATTCGTTGACTGAAATGCAATCATTTTTCCGCGCTCGTAAACTACTTGTCGAACGCAATGCGCATTGGCCGGAGATCCGATTCCTGACGATGTTGAAAAACATTGCTGAACAAGTAAAAGATAGATTGGGATACGACAAGAACAAATCTGATTTTATCGTGGCGGTCGGAAAATAATTTTCAGCCATCGCATTGTGCGCGGAACAACCGATTGTAAATCTAGTGTCTAGGAAAGGAATACTTAATTAATATGGTTACTGAAGAAAATTGTGTGTCTATCTCCTCTGATTCTAAACCCTTTAACATTTCGATTTCGACAAAAATTGACTTATGCTTGTTTTTCAAATGATCGATTTCGAATGTTATTACACACGAAACGATAACAATTTTGAAAAATTTTCACAATAGTAATATTATGCAAGAAAGATTTGAAATGTAAACAAAAAGTTTTTATAACGGAAAAAAGGCGTTTCTGAACTAAAGAATATATAATTTATTTTTATTTTTATAGGAAATAGAATATATTCTTTGATTATCTATTTCTAAAATATATTGTATATAAAATACAAGTATAAAAAGTTCACGGAAAAAAATTACAAAGTATTTAGATTTTATTTATAGATTAATTTTACAAGTTCTTTATCTGTATCACATTTATTAAATTCTCGGATTTGCAAATTATCTTAATTCAATCGGAAAGCGATAGACAGCAGCTTTTGTCAGTGAGCGAAAGAACTGCGGTACTCAGCACGAAGCAAGCAAAACTGTATCACGCTTTCTCACATCAGTGGTGCGAAAACTTGTCGCAAAAGATAAATCGTTCACGGGCGCGAAAACTTTCCGCCAGTTTCCCGAAGATTCGACCTAGATTTTGTCTGTGATATAATATTAATCTGTGATATAATATTAATGACGTGACACAGTCGACTCTTCAGCTAATTTCGTTTCAGTGATCATTCGCGAACTGAAAATTACCATCAAAAACTGAAATTAACGGAAGACCTAATAAAATCAATCTCTTGAACTGCACAAATACAAGCCTAATAATAACATAATAGTAAGAGGAATAAGATGATTTTCTAATCGACGATCACTTTACACTGTTGGATTCTTTTATACACAAGATATATTTGTAGTCGTGAAAAGAAAAATGAATAACTGCATGCAAACAACAAGTTGAGCTTGGTGCGAGTGGAAATGGCTCACGTGCTTTACGGGGTAATCGTTGTTCCCGCTTACGCGGAATATTTCAACAAAATCCCAGGGGCGAACGTGCTGCGCCGCCATCGACGGTCGATCCTCCTCCTGTACCATGACCTACTTAATCCGTTCCAGATCAGCTGCCGCTGTGCCTTCAATCCCTGTCGCATTCCATCGACTATACTATATTATGTGGTATTACCCTATTAAACTCGCGATACGGAGACGCACCTTACACATATTAAAGATCAGCGCGTTGACAATTTCTTCCAACGCGTGGTCTGATGGTTATAAAGCACCGCCATATATTTCTCAACGTTCAGGAAAGACATTTTAATGAAACACTTATCAACGAACCAGAACTTGATTAATCAAATATATTAATCTCGTGATTAAATTTATTTCACGATAAACCACTGTGGAATTTAGTATACACACACATATATATGTTAAAAATCGTAATTATTGATTTACAAAGTACCGCGCATGCGGGAACCGGTTTATTTTTTTTTCTTATGTTGGTACGACCTTAAGACGCACATCTGTCAGGTTTTAGTGCCATCCGATCATTAGTGTCTGCCTGGCGTTTGTTTACATCAGTCAACTTTTTTCATTTTGCCGCATTTTACCATGAATAATTTTGTTGAACAAAGAGTTTGTTTGAAATTTTGTGTTGCGAACGAAATTTCGTGTGCCGATGCACTGAAAATGTTGCAAAAAGCATTTTGCGAATCTGCTCTATCAAAAACAAGAGCATACGAGTGGTATAAAGACTTTAAAAGTGGTCATACAGTGGTGGAAGATTTCCCTCGTTCCGGACGTCCATCGACGTCGAACACCGATGAAAACGTGAAGAAAGTGAAAGAAATGGTGCTTGAAAATCGTCATACCAGCTTAAGAGAGATGTCTGGTGAACTTGGCATTGCATATGGAACGGCACAGCATATTGTGGTTGATGTTTTGGGTATGGATTCTTGGATTTTGCATGATGATAACGCACCATCGCACCGAACCCGAATTGTACTGAATTATTTGACCAAACATCAAGTAAATACCATCAAGCAAGCACCGTATTCACCTGATATGGCCCCGTGCGACTTTTTTTTGTTCCCCAAGTTGAAGTTGCCACTTCGTGGAAAGAGATTTCAGTCGATCGAGGAGATCAAAGAGAATGCGACGAGGGAACTAAAGGCCATCCCTTCGTCGGCCTACCAGAGATGCATGGAGGACTGGGTCAAGCGTTGGCACATGTGTGTTGCTTCAGATGGATCATATTTTGAAGGAGATAAAATAAATTTGCCTGAAATTTAACTCTATTTTGTTTTATTTAAAAATTCCCGGTACTTTCTGATCATAGGGTATATGTTAAAAATCGTAATTATTGATTTACAAATTCCATAACGATACTGAGGAAAGTACTCTGATTACATGAACAAAACATATATGATAGCGTGCATTTTGGTAAGATCAGAATTTCTGGTCTTCTATTCGTAGTTATTATAATCGAAATTGATATGTAACCAGAATATTTAATAGATTATAAAAATTTGATCAGCTTTTTCCGGTTGGAAATCTATAAAACTTTTAGTATGTAGCAGTACGTGGCACTATGATCAGATGGGACACGGTGGAATTCTATTTTTCGTTAAAAAAAAAGTCGTGCAGATTAAGAAAAAAAGTACAGCATTATGAGATTCTTCATTAATATTAAAAAAAAAAATAAGTTCCTGAATGCGAGTTACCATAATTGGGTTCGAAGATGAAAGTAAATGAGACGCATATTTTGACAATACAGTAGGGTCTCCTTAATTTTGGCCCCCATAACCTTTGCATTCCTTCACATTTACTTTTACAAACACTAATATCATACCCCTTCCTTTTACTTTGCTCGCGCAAGTACACGGTGATTGGTGGACTCGTGCTGTGGTGAGAGTATTCTATAATTTTGGCATTCCTTATATATTCTTATCGCCCCATCGGCCAAAATTAAGGAGACTTTACTGTACAGCTTTTAGTTCTGTATAAAAATTAATTCAGAAACCTGATAATTCCTATAAGTTATATGTACGAAAATGTATTAATATAATAGTACTTGAAATATTATCAGAAACACTAATGTTCATTTCCATCAATGTAAATGTGAACTTCGATCTCGGACTTGAAATAAAGAACAAATTAATTTCGTTTAACTGGTTCTTCTCTAACTAATCTTCTGAGAATCAGAAAAAATAAATAAATTAAACTAAGATTAAAATTAATCTACATATACTGATAGAAACAGATTTGTCTCTCACAATGAAATTATATGTACATTAGCTAATTGCTATCATATATAAATTATAAATAAATTTAGAATTGTTATCAAAAATTGTGATATATATATATATATATATATATATATATTTTTTTTTTAACAAAAAAAAATTCATCATTATGCTCGTCTAGCTGATATCTGGTTTTATAAGAATTCTGATTTGTTTTCCACCAGACATATTGGTTAAATCTATCAAAACTCCAAATAATCTAATTAGATTTATTTTCAATAGGCTTTTCAAAGTACAGCCCTCACGAAGACTTGGCATGAAAAAACTACGAAAAATAAAAATGTTTAAATGGCAATCTTTGGCTGGTACTATTTATTCAATCATGTGATCAAACTACATAGAAATTTTTATATTAACTTCAAGCTTTACTAATATGTGTATTACACTTTAAAAAATCTATTATCTTATTTTATATAAAATCATCAGTGATGTAGAGTCTTACTTAAAAAACATCTCACTTTTTTTTCAGAATATTGTTTTGTTTTGTATTTTGTCAAATAACTTTATATAATAAGTTTATCGTTTTTTGACGTTTCGATTGACGTATATCGTTCGTTAATAGTACCATTATCATCGTTAATGGAAACAATGCTCTTTATAACGAAAATATAGATATATTATTGCGTGCATGTTCAACGTGCCTGTTGCATGGAAAATGCTTAAACGACAGACAGAGAAGTGGCACTATATTACATCGAAATTCGAATAATATCACTCAAATTATATTATACATACGTAAACATATACAGTGTGTTTGCCGTTATCTATGTATATAAAATGATCTAATGATCTAAATAAAGAAATAGCTGCTCTTATCCTTATTTATATTATTATAGGTATTTAAAATAATTCAATAAAACAATAGGCCTTTGGAAGTCATATGCGGTTATCAGTGCGCTAATATAAATATTTTAACTCATATATTTCAACCATAAACTAAAGTATAATGTAATATGTTTCAGCTACCTTTCGAGCCATCTTTGTTTACAAAAAATCATTCGAAAAGTGTGATTGAGACTTAATCCCTTTCATGGCATGTCATCAAATCAGGGTCGACATCATAACACTTCCATCGATTGGTAAGCCATATAAGGAAATAGTTAAATTTAGACTATTTAATGTCCTATTATTGAACATGGGAAATTGAAAATCTCTTACAATTGCAATAAGCCAAAGCAATTACTCAATCTCAGAGATTTGATGTGCTGTAGAAATTAAAACTTAACTTTCCCTCAATCATAATAAAATATAGTCATTACAGATATAACAGATAAAAACTCGAATAAATTTCTTAAAATTAGATAAATATCCTGATCCAAATTAAATGTCAAACGGTATCGATAACACCAATGTTATTCTTACGATGGTCATGTAAGACCTGACTACTCGACTAGCATCGCTTTTCTATTATGTTTACAATAAGTAAATATGCGTTGTAAAAATCATTGGTGTCCGTTTGTAGATTTAAACTGTTTGCTTGTTTTTTTATGTGTATCTCTATGTAACATCTATATGTATTTACTTTTGTATTATCTTCATCTTTATCTTAGGTAAAAGAAGTGCTGTCTTTTGCAAATTATCTGCGATAATGTAGTGAACAATAAACGGGATGAAATATTGCCCTTAATCTCAATTTCCATGTTAAAGAAAAAGAAGGTATATGACTACTGTCAACAATATGGTTACCCATATTATCTCCGTCATTAGGTAACGTATTCTACCAATTGCTTATGGAGTTACTCGTTTAGTAGCCCGCCGTTTTATAGTAATGCTAATATGCCAATACGTAATAACTGACAATTGTTATAAGACATTTATACTTTTAAGCACTTCTGAACTTTTTCGAGGTACATATTTAACCTTTAACTACACATACTTCCTCATTATTCTTAAACTTGAGTGTATTATATCACACGAATGTATATACAGCACTGAAGTGTTTCTTTATTATTTAACTTTTTATTCGGCTATATATATTTCGAGTTATACAAAGTTAAAGCAATAACATAGAATTTTGTTAATATAATTTTTTTAAGCGAAATTTTTATATTGAAATATTACTTCGATAAATCTAGAGGACAGTGTTTAGACATTAAAGACATCATTTTATGCTTGTTTTTTAATGTTAAACAGAGATAAAATAATATTTCTAATGAAATTTCTAATGGTATTTCTCAAGTTTCTGAACGCAGAAAAATTCTAAATCAGGAAAATTCTAAATAATAGAAAATTAAAAATATATAATTTTGTAACAAGGTACTGTGTTTCTTTTAAACTAAACTAATTTTTTTTTTAATTGTTTTTATAGATAGTCATATTACAATCACTTTTTTTTCCACCGATTATGCAGTGCATTAGATTTTTATAAATCACGTCCTAAATAATAAATATTTCATTACTTTGAGTCTAGAATCTGTGAAACACTCGAAAAAATGTAATCGTTCAAGTTTCAATACAGAATATTAATTATAAACAAAGTTATTCAATAAAATAAAAATGAGTACCATATTACCCTCTTCTCCTCTATCATTTATCCTAATAGGGAATTTTTTTCAACAATAACAGTGATAACAACAGAGTTGAGATCTGAAATTCACTGCCAGTATTGAAAATTTGTAGCATATGTAACGTAAACTATAGAATTTTACAGTGTAATATATATCGGAACCTCAGTCTAGTTTGCACAGATCAGTAGTAGTGCAATATAAAAATTACTCCAAAACTAGAAATTTAAAAACTTTTACTAGAAATTTTGTCAATCATTATTTGATTTATATATTCCTTCTATAATATTTTTAACTTTGATTTTCAGTTGCGTATTGATTCAAATCCAAAGAACCTGCATCAATCTGCATCCTGTAGAATTCAGTAGGTTTCTGCAACAGTTTCTCCAAGATTGAAATAGAATTTGATACAGAATCCTTATTCTTAATGATTCATTACATGTAATAAATAAAAATAAAATTACCGCATTATTAAAACATGACTTCACAAAAAATTACTGAACCTAACGTGTCTCTTCACTTTGATAACTGTTGACAATTTGATTTATAAAGCATACTGTCAGTCACATTTAGCGGCGAAAAAGCATAAGCTACTAGTTCAGCAGAAAAAGTAGCTTTGTAACTGTTGTAAAATTCTTTAATATGACTGGTTTTTGCTCTTAGGTCTTGTCGGAAATGTACAAACCAATCTTATTAAAGAATCTTATAATTGCAAAGCTGCTTTTTCTGCTGCCATTTTACAATCAGTTCGTGCGCGCGCGTGCGCCTTTGTGCGTGAATATATATTTTATAAGAAAATCGTTCGTGATGTCGTTTTGTTATGCATCAGCAAACAACAAGTGTAGATTGAAGAAAAAATAATATTGTATCGCGCGGTAAGTCGCGTGCATTATTCGCAAAATATAATTTCTGGTTGCCCGGATCGAAAGGTGAGATTACACGAGTTGCGTGCCGGACTAGAAACATAATAAGCAAGGACAATAATCCTGCATGGTGAATAACAGGAGATTCCAAGCACGGGAAGGAGATCGAATTCGTTTGCAAAGTGAAATATTTATTCAGAATCGAGATAAGAGATGATTTTCCGCGCGAGAATTTTTGCCGTTAAACGGGTGCATCCGAGCATATTATTTCATTTATTTCTTGCAATAGCGATCATTATCCTTGTATGTGATCTGCGAAATCGCGAGCTGGCGCGGTTGAATGCATTGCGGTCGTAGCGCGACAAACACTGATAGAGGCAACAAAACCGCGTGCGCTTTGTACTCGTATTCAATTTTAATCAATAAAGCGTTGCGGTTAATAGGAAATCGACGTTCATTCATACCTACGACGGAACAAATAAAAACGATATATTAGTTATGGATATCGGCGTGAATAACGATAATATCTCATCTGTGAGTTCAATATGAAATAGTGAAACATTGTGTATCAAAGTGAAATCATATTAATAGAATATGGTGTTTAAAATATTATATATTAATACATTAAAAAAATACAATATTGTAGCGGTAAATCATCAATACTGGCATACCAGTATTGATGATTTTTCGAGTAATATTTCTTAAACGAAAACTAAGAGTAAACTTTTATTAAACATGAAGACAAGCTAGAAATCTTCTATTAAATGATGTAACAGATTTATAATACTAAGTATTTCGTATTTTAGTAGTGTTTTCGTAACATAAGTAAAAGAGCGTTTAAGAAATTAGGCCTCAAACCTGGCACAAAAGATACTAATAACAAAACTCAGATACGACCTCAAAGAGGAGTTACCTATAAAACAAATTTCTAAATTAAGTAATAAAATATATTTTTGTAACGTCTTACAAGTAAGCGGAATAAAATGAGCAGAATCAATTACAATTAATTTTAACAAAAATTTATTTTATTACTTTTAATTTATCAATTTATTTTATAGTTAACCCTTGTATGAGAACTCTTCGGGGGCTAATAGAACACTAGATTTTCGAAAAAATTTTTTGTCAAATATAGAATTAAAGATTTTCGAAAACTTTTTTTATAAACCATGTAATTTCTTTAGAGTTCTGATAGCCCCCCCCCCCCTCAAGAGTTGTATCGATTATCATCAATGACCAAATATACTACAGTTAAAAACAAAATTATAGTCCTTTAAAAGCCCTTATTGCAGAATTATAAATATAGTCCCTCCCCCTTCCCGTTCATTCAAATGCTTTTATCGCTTTAATCGACGGAACTCTTTCTTTAATTGATTGAGAACTCTAGAACTCTTCGAGGGCAACCAAAACTGTACTTATTTTTTTAATTTTAAAAAGTGGGGCACACTTTATGGAGATTGATAAAAAACCGAGAAGGGTACATCGATGAAAATAAATGTGCCAAAACTTAAAAATTAGATTACCAAAAATATTTGTTTTTGTTAGATGGTTTCCTTAGATAAAAGTTTAAATAATATATTCATAGCTGTACGTACAATTTTCTAAACCTCAAATATTTTTAACTTTTTTTTTATAGATTACAACTGTTTTATACAAATACGCCCAAACTTTTGTCCGGTACTGTATGTATATTATATAATTATCAAAATATCTCGCGCCAAGTGAACATGCACTGTAAAACTGCACGCGAGTTACTATTATACATAAATTATATATTAATTTTTGTGCTGAAAAATACATAATATTTTTCAATACATAATAAAGTTTTAGATTTCATTCTGTTAAAAGACCTATAAATACAGTACCTATAAATACAATATATCTGCTTCCCGCGTTAAACATCTTTTTTAATGTTTAATTAGAAACAAAATCAGTAAAATATGATTTATTTGATCCAACAACGTGTTATAGGAATGCGACTTTCTTTTTACTCCTCCAGGCGTAAATTATGAAATTTTGTTTCAAGTTGGCATTCCACGACAATAAGTTTATAAAAGTAGATTTACAATTTTCTTTGTTCCGAAAATTACACTTTTTCGACCTAATAATTTACTGACTTGATAAATAGGTTCCGCGGACTAGATCGCGCATATCAGAACGAATCCGTGAACTACGTGGGGAATCGTCTAAAATAAAAGCGGCACAGTGACGGAATTGTGAGAGAAGGGATAGAGGGGTACGTTATACATTAGCCTCAATAATTGAACGAGCTCTCTCGAGAGAATGCTGGATAATATAAGTACATATTAAATGCTGGCCATTTTCTTTCGCGTTCTCTTTCTCTTGCGTACCATTTGCCATCACCTCACGCTTTTCTCGCACACCTTTCATTTCCCTCGCTCTTGATATCTAGTACCAATTTCTGACTTCGTAATATAAATCTCGTCCTATACTCTTCCTTTCCCCATCAAAAGCACACCATACCATTCTCTCGGTTTCCTTCCTCGAAGAGTATGTTCGTTTCCACGTGGCGCATCTCTTGCCAGCGGCGAATTCCAATCCCACAGGATCAGCGTACGGAGGGCGAAGACGCTGCCGCCGGTATCTATCGGTCTAAATAAAGAGCAGAACAGCGGGGAAGAAAAAAAAAGAGTGATGTGGTTTGGTGTGAACGGAAGAAAGGGAGAGTGATGTCGGACGATCTCCGAAATAACCCAATCTTTACGAGAGGATTGCTTGCGCATCACTGAGAAATTGTATCTAGTTGGAGACAATGTGTCTCTTGATTTCTTGAGAGAATGTACGAGGAACAGTAAGCAGTAAGTTATTCGATAAAAAAATAATCCAAGGCGCGAGTATAAGAAAGAAAAAACAAATAGCAGTAATAAAAAGACAATTTTTACAAATTAAACATATCTATTCGGATTAAAAGGATTACGATAAAAATAAAATTGTTATTTCCAATCGATGTAATATTTAACCCGCATCATTATCATTAAACCCGCAAGTGAGAAAAAAGAGACAAATTTACGACTATTAGGATAGTAAATAAAGATGAAAATAATTATCTAACACGATTGGATTAAAATATACTCGCAAATTTGTTTTATGCAAGAGTCCAATTGCATTGTGAAACAGTTAATGCTGCAAAGTGCTAGATAAAGATGTAAAGACGACTAATACAAAGGCTTTTGCAGAATGGCAGAAAGAGAGACGTAAATCTTCTCTTAATTGTCGAATGAAGAGAAGCCACTTTCGAGGAGGGAGAGAAAGAGAGAAAAACAGAGAGAAAGAGAGAGATCGAACAGAGAAAGGGAATTGATTAAAGGCAGGAGAACCTGCGTCCCGTTCGCTTTCTCGGCTGACCCATTCTAGCTTTTATCATTCGCCACGACAACGAAGCCCCTTACGCTTTACGCTCACACGACGAGATTGCTTCAGTGAGGACGGTGTAGATAACAAGCAGAGAGACAGACCCCGTGGATACTCCCGGTTTCAGCCTCTTGGAAAAAGATGTAGAGAAAGCGATAAGGGGCAAAACGCGCGCAAGTCCTTCTCATTGAGGACGATTCTTCCGTTCTTATTTGCCGGCACACGACTTCCTGGCCGTAAGGAAAAGGAAAAATTCATGCGCCACTCTGCACATTGAGTAGCCGAAATATTTCTTTTGGACTATGAGTACGCAGATCTCGTAAAAAGAATTCTGAGATTGCATTCTCGAAAAGATATTTCTTTGAAATCTTGTAAACGCGTTAAATTTGGCCATACGTACGTACATAGGTACGTATAATTTGTATATATACCTATATACTCTAATATACACAAATTATATGTACCTATGTATGTACATAAGCCAAATTTAACGTGTTTAAGAAGTCAAGTAAAAAAGTTCATGTAAATTTATGTTCGAAAATGCTTTATTGAAAAGTTATAAACGCTCGAAGTTTCTTTTCAACTTTTATAATCATTATAAATGTTTGAAAATTTTTTCTGCAAGGATGCAGATTTCTTTTCGACGAACTCTTTCAAATTTTTCGAATATTCAAACATTTGTTATATTATAATTATGACAATTGATGGAAATCTTTGAAAAATATAACTTCAATAAAGCATTTTTGGATGTAAATTTATATGAGCTTTCATCTCTACTCAATCTTATTAATACATTTGATTCCGACCTTCCCGGGCATTGGAATTACATTCTTACAATTGTATTATCAAACTTATATTTTTACAATTATATATTTGTGTCTCATATATTATAAAACTATATCAAAATCTCAATGGCGCGCGCTGTTTTAGTCATAAATATGCCAGTGAATAACCTCTTAAAAAATTTTTATATTTACTTAAGAATCATCTTATATAATTAATAATTATTCCAAAATCTTATTGTAACATATGAAAATTCTTTCGCAATCCAAAAACTAACATTTGGAAAATTACTAATTTGTAATTTACTAAAATTACTAATTTATTTAATCAGCTTAAACCTTATATAAAAAAATTGTTCTTAAATCGATAAAAGAATTCTTTGTTAAAATTAAAAGTTTCTAGAAAATTTTAAAATAGTACTTTTTGTGCTCACGATACTCGCTTATAACCATAAACAATTTTGATCAAATTATACTTTGTACTTTTAGAAAAAAGTTTGTCCTAATAAATAAATGTGTTTATATAGAACAAGAAAATATGAGCCCAAATGTGCAAATTAAAAGTGAATAAGAAACAATACGTCAATGTACGGAGGCGTCAAGTTCGAGAATGATACGAAAAGTTTTCTGAAACAAGAGATGATGGCAGCTCACCAGAGCGAGCGGGATCAATAGTGCGATAGAAAGAATTCCGCCAACCAGTCTGCCGGTGCTCACAAAAGCAGTACCAACGCCAGGGAGGCAGTCACCCCTATAACAGCCAGCCTAGACTGACGATACGCAAGGTCATGAAATTCAATACGCACCATCGATCTTCGACTTGTTACCATAAGACGTGATACAAACATAGCTAGCCATATCAGATCAGTCAATTTTATTGGCTAACAATCAAACGAAACGATCGCACCTAGACAGATTTTATATTTCACGAATGTATATGAGAAAGAGCGAGAAGGAAAAAGACATAAAAAAGAATAAAAAAATAAAAAAAATCTTTACAAAAATATATACTATAGATTGATTAGTTAATTCAAAATTTGCAAGGAAAGCCATTGAATTAGACTTCAATCAATCTCTTTCAATTTTATGCTAAATGCAATAGTATTAAGATGGGCATATAACATGAGATGAATGATTTTAAAATGCTCTTATAACGCATAAGATGCATTTTCAAAGTTTATTCGAGAATTGGAAGATACATGAAATCGACGTATTAGAGAAACTAACAAGTTATCTAAATTAATTAACTATAATATAATAATTTAAGCATATTATGAATCTTTTATCTTTCTTCTCGATTTTTAAAGAAAGTTACTCATGAAAATGGTAAAACAATTACGATTTAAAAAAACGAAAAAGGATTTTTACGTTTTTTATACAAAAACGTGAAAATCATTTTGATATGAAAAGAATTTATATAAAACAATTACAAATGTTTCCTAAATTATTGTCTTCTCTCTTTCTGACTTTATACATATTATTTTTGTAAGCTATAGTATATGGTATTAAATTTTAAAATTGCAGAATGTGATATATAAATTTAGATATACATTTGTTTACTTCTAAATAGACAATTACAAATTGCAAGAAGCAGAACTTTCTTTAACAATTGCTTAATTTAGCAATTTGACGTGCTACTTATAATACTCAGCAATTTATGTAACAAATTCACTATTTATGAGATACAAATGCATCCTCAATATTTATGCTTAAAATAAATGCATTTTTAATATTCGTGCTTGAAATAATCGATGATAATCGCGCATTGATAGATAGGTATTATCAAAGAGAGAAGAGGACAATAAATCTCGTTAGAGTGAAGACGAGAGGACGTTCTCTCGTGATGTATGTTGTAATTCGTTTTTACAAGCGAGTCACGGCAGACTGACTGATCGTTTAACCAATCATCCCCTTCAGTCGCTTCAGTCAAGGCCATCACCCACGCGATTTGATACATATCGCATACGATCTGTAACCTATAACCACTATTACCGATATCGCTACGAGCGTGATGACACCTACGTTAACCGCAAAGACTGTCTGGCATGTGACCTTTCGACGTAGACGAAAATTTTGAGATGACGATTGAAACTAGAAAGATACGGCGAGATACTCATCGAGATCTTAATATGTACAGTCACGAAACTAATTGACCGAACACAGGAATTTATTTTATGCTTACAAATTCACCAATATCACAAATTTTTTGAAAAAATGATAGTGAAAACTCTTGTGTGATACATTTTCATCGAAAACAGATTCAAAGTGTTTAAACTAAAAAAATTCTTATTATTAATGAAATCAAATAAAAAATGTATTGCAACAAAACAAAATTGTAACAAGGCGCCGATTCTAGTTTTATCTTACAAAAACAAAAATGGCAAAATTGTGGTGAAATAATATAAAATAAACAAAAAAATCTTATATGCACAGTCATAAAACTTTAATTGTTTGTATACTATTTAGTATCTACTTTGACTTATATATCGCACTTGCTCGTTTCAACTAATTTAACTTACTTGGTATTCTATGTTTCAATTCATCTGTCTTATGTTTAATTGTACATTTTTGTATTGTATTCTCTTTCCCTTCGTAACTCGAAGAGATTTGAATGAAGACGGGATTATCTTGCCACTTATTGTGCCCAGACATTCATGTTAAATTCATCAACGACATTCGATCACTTGATAATGCTCGCTCGTTAATGTCCATTATTTTTTGCTTTGTGATTAGAGTGGATTAGACGAAGAAGGTTGCGGAAGATTTGATGTGGAATTAACGTGCTCGTCCCTCTGAATCCACAACCTCCGACCTTCCGCATATCCGACTCTCCCCGTCTTCCCTCTCTCCTCCCTCTTTCTCTTTTTGCCTGTCGCATCTTCCACGCCCGATTTTCCCGTGCGCTTCCCTCAATTATTTCCCAGGAGTTTTCGGAACCGGTGACGGCGACGAGGTTGACGAGGTTGACGAGGTAGAGCTTAATTGGAGGAACCAATTCATAGGACGAGGACATCGAATCAGCAACAGTTGGCCGACAGCTAATTCGAGGTAATACGAGCTAGCTGCCCGATCGAAAAGACCGACCACTCGAAATCCCCTCTAGTTCCTCTTTTTTTATTTTAATTGTCAAGTGAACAAATTCGTACTATGCTGCGGAAAGTTTAGATAGGTGGCAACAAGTGTCAAGGCCAAGAAGCAAATCAAATCAAAAATAGTTAACTAATATTTTATGTGTTTAGACTGTGAAAAAGAAGACAACTGTTAAATACGTCATGTTTGCAATAGTAACCTCACGATTTCATAGATTAGCGATACTTTTTAATTACGAAAAGAATTTTCTATATAAATTTTTCAGTACAAATAAATTTAATTACAAGAACTAAAACTTTGATTAATTTATTGATCACTTGAAATTAATTACAAAATATTTTTTGTTCTTAAAGCTTTTTAGAGCTCTTTATCATCAATCACTTGTAAGTTGAAAAGTCTGTATATTGCTTTGATATTTCAGTTAATAAAGATGTCAAAATTAAACTGTCGAGATAAAAATATTTATGATTGAATATTATATAAATGTAAAGTTATAAAAACGATATTGTTAGAGAAAATACTTAAATACTTATGTACGTCGGAAACTTATATTTTGTTTTTCTACAGCTTTAAAAAATACTATTGTAAATGTAAACTAATTTTTTATGGAAGTGTCTGAAAAAGACGGCAACAATGCTGTTTCATCGTTTTTGTACTAAAAGACTAAGAAAAAAATGGATGTATACGCTTTCCGCTTTCAGAAAACTCTTCCATAATCAATGCCTTTTCTTTCCCGTTTGATTATACAATAGACCGACTTCACTCGAAAATACAAAAGAAAATTTGCTAGTATAACAGTTTAAGAAAAAACAGACGGATGACAAAACTCAGACAGATTTACTGACGCGAATCAGAATTCGTAAAATACAAAGCGATACTTTCTTCTCCTATATTTGAAAAATCAAAGGCCAATCTTTTCTTTTATTAACTGAGAAAAAGAAAATAGAAAATATATGAAAAATAAATAAAAGACTGATGTAAATTAGAAATAAATAGACTGTATTAAAAAATATAAATTCAATTTTTAAGAGAATGTAAAAACTTATTTATTTTAATCGTAATAATAGGAAAACAAAATTAACATGTTAAAAAACAATTTAAAGAGCACTAACTATTAAATCTAGTGCGGATATTGTATAATTTTATATACATATTCAAGTTCATTAAACTACGTGAAGATAAAATTTTTCAGTTTTAAACAACTTGAAAATGTATATAAAATTACATACGAAATATCAACATGAAGATCTAGTTATGACCATTAAGGTTCTTCACTTATGTTTCAATTATTTATTTTAACTCTATAGTGATCAAATTAATCTTATCTTATAATATACAGCATATTGTTGTACATTACCGTTACAAGAAAAAAGTGATATCAATTTGTCACAAAAAAATAACTGAAACGGTAACTCGTTTTCTTTTTATATTTTATTAAAAATGTACACCTTAAGTTAACAAGGTGTACATTTTTAATAAAATATAAAAAGAAAACGAGTTACCGTTTCAGTTATTTTTTTGACAAATTGATATTACTTTTTTCTTGTAACGGTAATGTAGTTACACTTTTTTCAGTAATGATAACGAATTTAACAGACACTTTATTATTATTATATTTTTGACTATTTATGTATGACTACTTGTATGTAATTTTCGAATACGTAATCTTTGTTTTTCAATTGATATTTATAATTTGTTATTATATTTAAGTTCGCTTTAAAATATCATAAACCAATCATAGAATATTAACATAAGAACAAACTTCATGAAAATTTTCCAAATTCAAATAAAAATAATGATCACGATGCCCTTTACTTTTCACCGACAGATAATTTTATTTATATTTTGAATATTTAAAAATCTTTGTCCTTAAATGTCGTATAGTCTTACAAATGTTACATAACGAATTTTATTACTTTTATTAATATTTTAACAAAAAATATAATATTACAAAAATAATTTTATTATTTAGTATAATTCGTTTTAGACAAATAACGAATCGTTACTTTTTATATAACAGTAACGCTAATGGTAACAAACAGTTACTTTCTTGATTCGATAACGAGTTGCTTTTAAAAAGTAACTTTTTATACCCTAATTTTTAATAAAAAAAAATCTGAACTGTGCGCGTTTTTTGCCACATCGTTTTATCGGTAAAATTAAAAATTAAAATTTAACATCTAGATTATATATAAATATACAAAACTAATGTAAATTATGATATAAGACGAAGATGATATAAGCATAAATAAGACAGAAAATATTCAAAACTATTTTATTAGAAAGAAAAAATTATATTTAAATATTTGTAATAAAAATAAAGTATGTAATAAAATATTAACTTATTGCTTGAAAATAATATATTATTGTGTGAAAGATTTATAGATATATTGTAGGTATGTGTACGTAAAAAAAGTATTTAAGATATATTATACAAAAATTTATTTGAAACAAAAATATATTAAATATATAAAAACAACATTTAATCCATGCTAATTTTCCGTCTAATAGCATGTTTATGAAAATAAAAATTATATTAAGATATAATAAGTAAACATCGCGTACATATAACGCAATGTAATTTATTTCTATTTATATAAAAATAAAATATTTAAAATTATAATTATAATAATGAAACAATATTACGATTATATGCAGTATAAAGTCATCAAATTTCTGTCAACTTAAATCTTAGATAGTTAATTTAGAAAGTATTATTTATAGATTTTGTAAAAAAAATATTTCTAATTCTTTTTCTTTAGATAAAACTATCAAAATAGAAAAAGAAAGTTTCACAAATTAAATTATATAGCGAGATAAACATATACCGCATATTCCAATTACACCATTTATATTTGTGTTTGCTAATCTGGTTTCCACAAAGTTTCGTTTCAAGTTGTTCTTGAAGTTCAAACACTCAGTACCCATTCCAACCCAGATAACCAAAAACAACTTTAAATCATGCTCCCTGATTCTACAAAGGAAATCGATTGTTCGTTCATTTAGCGTATTCTTCCAAAATAAATGTAATCTCATCAAATAAATATTCATATTTTATTTAAATATTTTTTATTTACATAAATATATTTTTGTTTTAATATTTTTTATTTCGTTAATGTTGCGACATTTACGCGTTTCACGTTTCACGTCTTCTAAATTGCAAAATATTCTCTCTCTCTTTTTCATCAAACCGAAGAGTGAATTATTTTCCAGAAGACGTGCATCAGCTGGTCCTGTCCGTACATAGACAAATACACCATATAAATCCAGTCAGCACACGCATTCGTATTGATCGATACATAAACTTTCGCCCACTCTCTCCTATCGCATCTCCATACTCATAAAGGACTCCTTTGATCGATCTACTACGGCATTGCATTTTCTGCCCTCGAGCTCTTTTCCCGTATCCTTTCCTGTACATGCTTCCTCGAATCCACGCACCAACCTACAGATTCGACTGAAACAATTCTCGCGCGTCAGATACTTCGCTCAAGTTTGCTTCCCACTCACGCCTGTATCTTCCTTGATAAATATCGAGCTAGAGTCAAGTCTGTTTTGGTGACTGTAGTTTCCCATTCAATGTAATAACAACGAAGAAGGACAGCGTGCAGGGAAACGCACGTGGCATTTACGTCAACGAAACAAAGAGTCGTTGTAGGAAATAATTAATTAATTATTAGATTTAAGATAAAATAAAATAAAATAGATTAAAATGGATTAAAATTCATTTAAAAAATGTTATTTATTGCAATATTTTAGAGTGATGCTATACAAGATTTAAACTTGAAATTTAAATGTATAGGGGTAGATATTCATGCATATTGTCGTTCCTATTTTTCTCGCAGTTATTTTCTTATAGCACGTGATTTTAGGGACAAGATTAGTTTGAGATCGTTAAACATTTTTAAGGTGTGTCATTTATGATCTCTGGAAACGATTAGCAAATTAGATATAATTAATATAAATTTTGTACATATATCTTGTGTGATTTTGCATACAATTTTTAATTCTTTCAAACTGTACGCCTCTACTTTTGATTTCAAACAGCTCTTAAATTGATCTAGAAAAACAATATGACAGAATTAAATTGACAATCAATTTAATATTACTGATATTAACTAGCCTGTAAGATCTCCTTTCATCGTGGTTAAAGTGAAAAATCTATTGAAAAATATTATCTGGAGCAGGGTTTGAATCTAAATCTCCCTACATTCCTTGTGAATGTCTTAGCTAGTTCTACTATCGATGTTTGGTAATATTTATTGCAATAAATGATATTCAGAGAACGTCTTGCAAGACCAACGTATATAAACAATAATTAATATTAGAACCAAGACCATGATTCATATAAAACAATTTGAATCAAGAAAGGATCATATCTTATTGTTAGTGCTATATATCTTATTGTTAGTGCTATATATTTTTTCTAATTTTTCGAACTTACTTTCGATTTTTTAATGTAAATCTTAAATTGAACCAGAATAATAATACCACAATATTTGCGTTTCAAGACCGAAAGCAACGGTGCGCAGTTCGAAAAATTAGAAAATGTATATAACCCTAAGATTCCGCTGTGATCGTTATATGTGTGTGTGTTTGCTCTTTCTCAATTGAAATTATGTCAATACTTAATATTATGCAACTTTAATCTCGATTAATATGATATAACGATATCAATGATGCGTGTCAAACGATAATCCTCGACTCTTTGTTAATTATTATTGAGAGAAATTAAATGTCAAATTTAATTGAGTGTTTCAGATGGTTCTAATTACCACTCGATCTCTCATATTATTAATATTAACAATAATTCGGAGTCGTGTCAACTTTGGGCATAGACGTGATCAATTATTTAAATGTTACGAAACGAATGCATCCAACGAGGGATCCAATTATGTAAATAATCGAATAGATATTTTTGGATCGATATTGCAAACGTTATTACTTAGTGGAAATTTACCGGGTCAACAATGAGCAGGTCAAGAAATTCGAATCGATTAGATAATATTATTATCGCATCGAGCATCACCATAGGTACCGTTACGATCAAAGTGAACAAACTGGCGAAACATTTCCCAGATCTTCCCGCAGAGTTATATAATGTCACAGGGCGAACCGAGACTGTGCCATTTCTATCGAGACAGCTCGACATTTTTCGTTCATATCTCGCCTGTCATATTGGCGATTGATCTGAAAGAAAGAGAAAGAAAGAGAGAAGTCGGAACGTAAATTCGCGACCTAAATCTCTTTTACGTACATCGACAAATTGACGAATTCTTACAAAATGTATCGAACACGCTAATATACGTATGCATATACATAATCAAAATTAAATTCGATTACAATATACCCAAGTAATTTTAAATATTCATAGACTGCTAAACTTGTACATATTATAACGTATTCTAAAAGAAAATATCATCAGCGATCACAAACTGACTTACAAAAAAGTCGTTAAAATGTCATCAAAATAAACATGAGAAAATTGATATCTATAAAAAATCTAATTTTTTTCAACTACTGCAACCAAATTTTTATTCCCAAAATCAGTAAATTAGGATGCGTGGTAGAAATCGAGGCTCCTATCCTTTCATAAAAAAAACCAATCCACAAAGAAATACTAACGTATTTCCTAGTTGGAAACGCCATTATTCGCCGTCAGCTCGGAGTCAATGTATGACATCTTTCTTTCGAGTCATTCCACAATATCGTGTAGGCTTTCCTTAATGTGAATGTATCTCCTGTAAGGTTGCGATAACCGCAAAAAAGGTGACTCTATCGCGAATAAACATCCACCCGGAGAAATCTTTTCCGGGAAAGAAGATCGGGAGAGATGTAGAACTACGACGACGCTAAGCAATCCCGTGAGTTTCCGTTTGATTATATTTCCTTCCATCAGTCCGAAATTGAAGCTGCGCGAGATTGCGACAGATAACACCGTACTGTTTATTCATCTCCCAAAACACAAGGCACTTTGGTATTTATTTAGGAATCCTCGGTCGACAAATTAATTTCAATCTTGCGAATTCGTATCGTCACGATTCTATTATTCCTTTTTCCGTCTTCTTTTCCCATTATGATAATTTTAAAATAGTATTAAATAAAGTCAATATTCAACTGTCTATCAATATTCATCAAACGATTTAGTGATGCAATTGTCATTATTTGTCAAAGATTAGATTTCGCAAAATAAAAGATAAATTTAGGCGCTATTTCAAATTAAATGAAACAAGTGCATGAAAAGAATAATTTTACTGCAGCATCTAAAGAGCTGCAGACAGCAGATATAGATCACAAAATAAAATTTTATACTGAGCAATCAAAATAGTTATGTAAAACGCTCAAGCAATAATGTTGCTGCAAATAGTTTTGACATTTTAACAACCAAGTTTAACATCCGATGTAATTTTTTAAATGGTTTAATATAAATTATTTTCAGATTTATATTTCAGCAAAATTGTTTTCTCTATATGTGTAATTTATAAACGTCTTTTTAGTTGCAACGTCATATCTAAGAGAGATCTTACAAATTATAGACTCGTCTTATTCTCATGCCAAACTTCTCAATCACATCGAGCGTAATTGATTAGCCACAATGGAAATTGGATCGCACACGTCAGAAAGATTAAATGTCACGACCGGTATATATTCTTCACGGGCGATATATTTTTCGGTACGAGAGAGAAACACACACATCGGTATTTTTAGTTCCCCCTCGTATCGTCGCTAACCATCCTCCCACGCCTACGAATTGCGTAGGACCGCGGAACACACACTGATAACAGCTTTTCCAACTATTCTGATGACGCGAGCAATGCCGACAGCCTTCGCATGTGCCACGCAACATTATGTCGAACTTGCGCACGTTGTTTCATCGAGGAGGACGATCTAATTGATTACGAAAGTAAACTTTATACGCGCCAATTAGCCAGATGACGAGCGACACGCTCATCGCTCGTCACAACCTTGGTTGAGTTCCACAACTGTAAAGCGAACATCACGCTTATTGTCAGCAAATGCGCAAGTGTGCAGGCGTACACATCTGCGTGGAAGATACCTCTCATTTGTATAACGAATTACATCTACATCAGAAAGAACCGATATATGGACCGTTAAACTTGGCAGTGAAAAAATCTTTGCCAAGGTAACAGGATGAAATGAGCAATTCGAAAGGAATCTGTTGAATTATTTATTCTCATTTTATATCATCTTGTACTACAAAATGTAATTTTGTACCACATATCTGCATTAAAAAAAAATTCATGGCCCTGCTAACTTAATATCCTGACAAAATGACTACAAGAAAAAAAAAGAAAAGTAAAAACAAATGTAATTAATACTAATTTTTCGCCTTACGAAATATGAACAAAAGTACGATTTTCACGAATTAAATGATAAATGGTTCGTGAATCTCTTGAACAATAATATTCCGAGAGATATACAATGTCTTTTGCAGTACGGCAAGGGTTTCTGTCTTCCCCCAGTTAATGTAGAATCTATAATAATAGAAATTTATAAAACACATTAAAAATTACATACACAGATTAAATTTCTAATGTCAGTTGTTTCAGAAACAAAATTTTTCTAATACTAGTGAGTAGAAAGAGCATCAACAAATATAAAAATAAATCTGAGTTTATGACATTATCATTGTCGGTGTTAACTTTTAAAATGTAATGTCGGTCTTACAGACTGCTACTGAAATTGTTTATCAATAACTTTCTTAACATCTATAAAAAACGCTCTAAACTCATAATGCCTTCATAGATGCCATCTGTCCCCACCAAACACTACAGGGATCTCATTATCATTCGCTGGGAACGTGTAATATGAAATGTGTAATGTGAGTTAAAAAACTGTAGCGGTTTCGCAGACCGGGGTTTACCGTACTTTTTCACAGTATTGGGCATGTATGTATTTCTTCATCTACATTTAATTTACACATTTTACTTCTTATGTATACTTTACTGTTATATTTTAATGTTAGGAAAATTTCTATGATTCAGCTTTCTTAGGATTATTTAGGAGTTTTAAAATTTTCCGAATGGGAGTAACGATTTTTTGAAAATTAATCTTTTTCAAACTTTGACCGTAAATAACTTCCGAATGGGTCAACGTATCCACTTTCGTTTTGTGTAAAAAATTTTTTTTTGAAAATAGGGAGGAGGGCACCTCAATTTTCGTGACATAACTTTAATTAAAGAACATAACAATATTATTTATAATTGGTATCAAAAATCAATGTGTTTCGAATGCTATCTGAATTATTATTCCTGTCATCTTTCTTGCCAAAAAATAGATACAATAATCGATTTGATAGAGCGAGATAATTTCCTGACAAACAGAAGCAATAAAAACGTTAATAGTGTTCTGCTCATGTCAAATAAATTGAATATGAAATGAGGACTCACACAATATGTATTTGTTTCAACCTTGCCGTCTTCTTGGTTGATAGCATGCATCTACAAATATATCTTACTTTACAATTCTATATGTTAGACAAATTCTGATTCAAACAACTTTTTAAAAATAATCACACAATAAGGATGACCTATACGGAACTATATAAATTAAATAAATAAATAAAAGTACAGAAAAATATACTTCCATTAAACTCACATTCTAATATAGTACAATATATAAGATTGTGATGATTATGAAACATTGTACGTCGGGCAGACTGGTAGATTATTAAAAACAAAAGTAACGTAGGAAACATATAAAAAAATACAACACAACATTCAATCATCATAGAATTAATTATTCACATGATTTTAATTAGGATAACGTAAAAATATTAAACAAAGAGAGAATTCTTAATAAAAAATTAATCTTAGAAGCAATTTTTAAATATAGCTTTACATCTACAGACAGATACTGAATTTCTTGATCCATTACACAAAACTTTGTTTACAAATTTTTGATACTTCCACCTCTTAATTACTTTCAATATTATTAAAAGTTCACAATATATTTAACTTTGACCGAACACTTGTAATAAGTCTATATCTTTGTAACTGTTGAGATAAATTTCTATCTATCTGACTTCATAATATAAGTTATATCAAAATTTAAATATCACGACGTAACAGAACAAAATGATTTTAGTTTCACTCACATTCTATGCGTCATAATAATTTTATGTAACGTATACACTTTTTGGACCAATTATATTATTTTGACATTCAAATGAATTATCACACTTAACTCGACCATTAGCCTATTAAACTGTATGTAATTATTCAAATTACTACTGACGATGGTCTAAACCCGGGACCGAAACGTTTAAATTGGAATTTTTTGATTAAATATATATATTTTTTGTACACACAAATATTTGTGTTTAGCTCGTATTGGCAAACATAATTGTTAAAACTAATTTTATTGCAAAAAGTTTTTAAGAAAATAGAAAAATATCGTAAGAAAATAAAAAGTTTTCCCTTTTCTTATTTTCCTATTTTTTATAAATCAAGAATATTAATATTCAAATTACCACATCATATTTGTTTACAAACAACATTATACTGTTCTCGTAAGTACTAACCTTAGACTGCATTGAAGCTAAAAGAACTTTTTTATGGACGTATAAAAAAGTCATGAATTTTTTATTACAATAATGTATTTTGCCTCAAATGTGTTTGAATGTATATTATACAAAAAAGGTAAAACATGTTTCAGGTCATATAATTGTAAAATTCCTAAAATGTTGGAAAGAATATATCAAAACTTTCTCAAATTTTTTAGAATCCGAAAATCCTTTGAAAACTACAAGTGCCCACCAGTAATTAAGCAGTAGAAAAATAGAATAGTCTGCGCAGGGTTAAATTAACAGGACTACTAATTTCTTCTAAATGGCACGTAACAAAATTATGTTTTGTAGGACAAATTAGTACAAAATAAGTATTAAATAATTCAGTAAATTCTTTTCGATTTTGCTCACTTGCTCCTATTAGTTTGACAAAAGTAATGAAAAGTATAAATTTAAAAATCAACATCATGTTTTATAAAACTATGACGTCGCGTTCGGGATGCAAAACGAAAGAAAGATCTTAAAAGCGAAAAACGAGGTGCAAGATGTTGCTTCGCGACTCACTGCGTCGATTAATGATGCTTAATTAAACCGCTTAATCTTCAGCAATTTTTCTTTCGCAACAGTGATTCTCACGAGAAAGCCAGGCGACTGTTGCTCACGATTTCTCTTTTATCATTTTCTTTAATATGTCGAGATATTTACTGAACGCGAGTCATTTTCCTTCTTTTTCCTCGTTTCCGTGAGAAAGACTAAAATGATAGGAACAAGGCAACTGAACATCTCGTGGATAATTCGACCTCGATTCTGTCGTCGACCAAGAGATGATCGGTTCCGGTCAGTGTAGCGGATGCCAATGGCAAAAGTCAATTTCTTGTCGGAAATGAAAGTAAAAAAGAACTCGATCAGGCAACCCTCTATAACCGTTTCTAACCGCTAATCAGACACCACAAAGCGGAAATCGATTCATCGCCGTCAAATATCATAGAAAGAGAGAAATCTCATGATGGCAATAGAAATAATTCAAAAACAGAAATATATCTCAAATATATTTTTCGTTAGACAAACATATTTTAGTGCCATACGGCTATACGAATAAACACCTAGAATTAGTGAAGCGTTTTCGCTGAGAAACGCAGTTTCGCGTTTATATGGCGCTCGTTCAATTTTGGACATATCGATTTGCTCGTTACCGTGGCAGTCGCTGACAAATATGTCTTGCGGTTTTCGTGGCTTTCTCCTTCTGTCACACATATTTTCAAACAATCACAGTCTGGGAAATACTATCCGTTATGCATTACAGTACAACTGTCTCGAACATTTAGACAAAATATCCCTCATAATAATTTGTATTTCTCTGAACAAATTTTCTTTAATAAAATTTCTTTAACCCGTAACACACTTCCAAATAATAACATAATGGTCACACGGGGTCTACGGGGTCAATCAGTCGCCATTTGCCAGCTTTTTGATATTTCGTCGCAAAAATTTTACTAGACATACCTTGAGGTCTGTTCTTTATTATCTAATAATTTTTTTTGTTTTATTAGAATTTAACATAATAAAAAAATTCAAATAAAAATAACCGCAAAATTACAAAAATATCCATAAAATTTATAATTTTTGAGGTAATTCAACAAAAATTTAGGGATATATTCTCAAGATTGTATACTTTACTTGAAAATTAGTTTCATAGAAGGTTGTTCAATTTTGAATGATCTGTGTACCCTTAAAGTTAGCGTGGGGTCCTTTGGACCCCGAGTGACCATTACAGGTTAATAATTCTTTTATTTTTATTTTTTTAATGAAAAAATATGAAAATACTAAAATATTCAAATTATTAGTGATTGCAAAAAGAAGGCTTTTAAGAGATTAAACTTTAACGATGCAAATAAATAACAAAAGTTTATACTTAACTTTAAAATAAGAGAATATTTATAATTTAAATGCTAAGTTTAAAGTCAAGAAAAATAACGCTTTAATTAAAACGGAAAGAAAAAATTTTCATTTGAAGAAAGTTATTTTGGCATCTCTTATTACTATTCTCATATTTCATCACGCGATATAACAATGACAATTGTTTATGTAAAAATAAAACATGATGGAGAAGAACCAATCCATAGCAATGGTATAACTTTCTTGAATAGTAAAAGGGTTAAAGATTAATTACGTTGTCAGTACTCTACTTCATTTAGCACTCCGTTTTGTCGATGTATAAAAGTTTCATTACGAGATCTCCCAAAGATTTTTACCAAAGACGGAATTTCAAGAAAAAATTTTCGTCTCCGTCACGAGCGTCACGAGCAATATTTACCGGAAAATAAAATTTTCGCGTCGAACAAATAGCGTCGCCACAATGTGCACACGCAAATACATGATGTAAAAACGATAAAAAAATTAGAATGTCGCTCGCTTAGAGTGCCATCACGTGCTTATACGCATACAAAACAGGTTTTCGCTAATGCGCTTCAATCACAGTAAACTTCATTTTTCATGCGCGAGACGAACGCCGTCGTGAAATAATAATAAAATAAATTGGCTTCAGAATATGCATGCCTAAGAATTTTTTTGTTCTCTAAGGTTCACCAAGAAAAAATATTTATCGTATTAAAAATACATAACGTAAGAATATTTTCCAGAAGATCAAAATTAAACAATTAAATACTTTTTACAATAAAATTGATAAAACAATATATAAAAATACTTCTTTATATGTATATCTAAAAACGAAAAATTCTTTTTTCGACCGAAAATTAATTCGGCGCACATTCTAGTTGAATTCGGAGAACTATATAAAATCACAAATAAATATAAAGCACTAAGATCTAGCTGCGACCGAAGAAGGCTTTCTTACTATCATTGTGTTGTTACACTATCGGTCCAATAACATATATGTAATTTAAAAATTCTTTTCCTAGTTCGAAAAGTTGCACTACTACACGCGCCCACGCACACACATACATTTATTTTATTATTTTTTTTTCTTTTGAACTCTTTGCATTCGAAAATACACGCAATAGAAATTTTATTTTAATTCTGGTATATAGCGACACGATATAACACTGTGAGTTTCGATACGACCTTTTCAATACACATGCGAGATGCTTCGATTGCAATTTGTCGCGTTAATAAAACGTAAACGAAAAGTTTACATTCCAGAATAGATGCAGACATGACAAACGAAAACGTTTTGTGCTGTACTGTATGTGACATTGTGAAAGTAAGAAAAAGACATATTTATCGCAAAATGATAAAAAGAAAAAATATATCGCAGTTTTTTGTAATAATGTCTTGCACCTGTCTTCGTGCGTTGTATCGGTTTAAAATTTTTTTAAAATGTTAAAATATCTACAAAAAAATTAATATATTACACGTCTTAAAATAAATTAAAATAAAAAATATTTTTTTTATACAAAGTTTAAATCGACATAACTTGTATAATTTGTAAAATAATGTTGATATATCATACATCATTGTACTCATTAGGAAAAACGCTACAACTTTTATCATATAGAAGTATTCACTTTACTATGCAAGTTATGCATGTCTCTTCGTTCTTTAACATAGATAATTTCTTTAAGTAACCACTGTACTCATAATAAAGTTTAGCTCAAGCCATTTAATTTAATATTACATTTATTGGGTCTATCTCTGTTAGTTTAGAGGGAGAAGGAGATAGAAGGAGGTGACCACTTTACACGATGTATATATGTATACATATATAAAACTTGTATAAATAATTCTATAAATTGTTATTCTCCGAACATTTTCTCAGACAGTTAATGACTAACTGTTACTAATAGAGTGAAACAAAACACATGTTCCAAACATATATTAGTTTATACTACTAATTTATTTATATCAGTATTGTAGTAATTTGAAATTTTATTACTAATTGTATATTTATTGTACAATTAGAGAGAATACACTTATACATATATTTTTTAGTTAAAGTAAAATTGAAACTGAAATTAAAACTGTAAGGCCCGATTCAACAACTTTCAGTTTAACCTGAGTTTAATTGAACGTCCGTCAAAGTTAAACCTGTATGGCGTTCCACAACTCATTTTTAACCGTAGGTTACGTAAACCTATTTACTGAAAATCGGAACATATGCTTCTTTCTGCTTAAACGTATTGTGATTCGTTAGTTGATATAAAAAAAAAAAAAGAGAAAAGCGTGTCGATAAAGCTCATTCTATGAGCTGTAACATAAAACCGGTAAATATAGTTCTAATATACAATTGTAAACAGGGTTGGCAAATATTTTTTTATTTTAAACAAAAACCACCGTTTTGTTATTTCAAACAATTCGTTTCTATTTTATTTGTATTTTTTAAGTAACTAAAATAGAACATGTTTAAAAAAAAACACGTTTTAAACAAGCAAAAACAATTTGGTACAGCAAAAACAATTAGGCATAGAAAACGCTTTAACAT
The DNA here is from genome assembly GCF_016802725.1 of Solenopsis invicta. NCBI lineage: Eukaryota > Metazoa > Arthropoda > Insecta > Hymenoptera > Formicidae > Solenopsis > Solenopsis invicta. The sequence goes on along the minus strand of NC_052664.1, from coordinate 7,513,873 downwards.
TGTAACAGTTTTGAAGGTATTTAACAAAAAAAGGAAATTGAACATGAGACTGAGTCTATATAATCTTATATTTAAAAGTTTTGTTAAATAACAAAGAATATTATTCTTCATTAATAAAACTAAAAGTTTTTTATTTTGAGTTATTAAATTTAAAAGTAGATATTTAAAGAAAATATGCAATTACTACAATGTAATGGCAATATGTTATTTATTTTTTTTTATAGCTTTATATTTTTAGTTAAAAGATTGGCGTAAAAGATTGACGCTATTTTGTTTATTACGTGCAATTAATAATATCACCAAAGTCTTCATCGGCCGATGACAATAATACACGTGCATATATTGTATAAAACTTTTGAAATGTCCATGAATTTTGAGAGTATTTTGTAATATATATACATATACAAATATATATATATATACTTTCTCATATGTACAACGAAACGTATATATAACCTCAAAAAATATATATTATTTGGAGACGTGTGAAGCTTTCACAGCAATTTTAATAGTGCCACGCTTATAAATTGCCTCGGTTAAATTGCTTAAACGTCCAAAATTGAGGATTCATTTTTAACCGAGGCAAATGAACATTAACGAAGGTTTAAGGTAGTGTGGAACGCCACAAATGCGCTAAACTAAGTTCAGCGAGTTAAACTTAGGTTATCTCGAGCTAACCATGAAACCGGGCCTAAAAGTTTGAGTTATCTCGTAAACGGGGTAATTAAATAAAAAAAATAAAAAATAAAAAAAATACAAAAGGCAGTTTTTATAATTTTAGTCTAGAATTTAAAAAATTGTTAAACTTGAAAAAAAAACAGTGACGTACTATTCTTTCGTTTAAAAAACTAAATATGATTGCCCGTATGTACGTTCCTGGTGGATCTAAAAATGTTTTGTCAGTACTGAATAATGGTTCTTAATATACTTCGTGTACAAACAATAAATTTGAATAAAATAAATATAATTGTAATATCTCTAAACTTTTTTCTAGATTTTGGAGAGTTTTATATCTTTTTCTCAACTTTAACTACCTGTATTTTGAAAATATTTCAGGGAAAATGTGCATAGGATCTTTTATTCATAAAATAAACTCAGGAATATCCCCTTAAAATTCAAAGAACATTGTACATATCGGAACAATGTGCGATTCTCGTACACAAGATTGGGCGGAGTTCTCGAGAACCATGTTGTGCCAGGATCAACCTAGTGACGTCAAGCACGAATTATCCGCTGTCTGAGCTTGGCAGGGCGATTTGTTGCATACGTTATGACTGTCGCACCTGCATCTGTCACATTGACAGACAGCGACTGGTTAATTGTGTATATTTGCGTAAATTGCTCGCCGCAAGGATGATAGCCGTTCTATTCGAATACGCATATCAATGTTAAAATCTATTTATAACCAAACATATACAGAGTATCCCGTCTCTATGTCAACGTTAATGAATTTCGACACCTGTTCGTTCTGCTTCGTTCTCTGGGGATGCATTTGAACACGATAATAGGTACATATTTGAATACATATTTGACATATCGTATCAGAAGTCAAAATACTGATATATTATACATCAATTTTGATGTATTATACTATTATGCTTGATGTAATATATAAACGATCATGAAAGAGCTAATGATGTAACATGGTTATTAGATATTTATAATATTTTTAATATTTGTTTCATGAAATAGACGTGCAACTACTGCACAGAAAAAATTTGTTGAAAAATTGATTTAATCAATTTAAAATATGGATATAATAATCTGACCTGACTGTGTTTAAAAAATCATCCAGAATTTTTATTAAAATAACCACAGTTATTCGCATTCTGGTTGAAGAAATAAATTTAATTATATGCATTCTGGTGACGGCCATACTGAGAAAGAATTTAGTTGCATTAATTGAAAATGTGGTAAGCTCAATTATAGTATATCTATTCAAAAACGTACAAATCAAAATTTTATGCAAGAATTATCAGGTCTCTGAATTTTGGTCACAGATTTAAAAATTGTACTGTCAAAATACATTTTATTTATTTTTTTTGAAACCCAATTTCGAGAATTTGCAAAAAAAATCATTTTATTAGGACATCGATGAAAAAATTCATAATGCTGCACCTTTCATTTTATTCTGTATAGTTTTTTTCTTACAAAAAGGGATAGGATGTCGTTGCATCTATCTGATAGCGATACACTGCTATACAGAAGTTGATAGATTTTCAATGGAAAATTAAATTCAGCTAAAATCTTATAGTCATCATACCTAAATGTTCTAATTGTACACTAAAATATTTAATTATAATGACCAAAAATTCTGTTTATTTGTAGAAAAATTTGCTTAATTGAACAGATTTTGTTACTTCAACCATGATTATTTTTTCTATGGTTAAAAAAATAATCAATTGTGATGATATTTCCATAGAAATATTTTAGTCTTTTTTTTTATAGTGGCATGCAAACAGATCATATAGGGGAGACCGGGACAAATCGTTAGACAGGATAATTCGATAATTCGAAATATCTTTTTATGGGTATATATTAAAAATTTACTTTAAACACTGTAAACGTCCTAATGTAACAATGTTGCTAACAAAGTTTTGTTGGTAACGGCGTTATATTAAAGTCGTAGTAGTGAAAAATGTGTTTTGCGACAATCAAAGAAATTTCTGATAGTCAACATTTCTTCAAAATTTAAATAAGATAATAAGATTTTTTTGAAAACTTTGAATGTATCGTTTCCAGTTGAATGTATTTGAAACATTCCATGTTTACTTTTTGTTGTGTGATGTCTATTTTTGTCTATCATACGCAATAATGCGCACAGTTGATGTTGGGCTATTCGTAATACTGAGCACCGGGGTGATTCGTTAATACTGATTACAGCGCCTAACCTAAGTTGGATAACCCTAACCCTTTGGCTGTGTTACAAACGTCTGCGCTACGCAGAGTTAAGCATTGAGGTAAAGTTCTTCATTAATTTAGTTCAAACTTGATAATATTGTGTATTTTAGTACATAGAATATGAATCTGAATATAAAATCGACGCTCTTAAGCAGGTAAAAAGTTATAAAACGTTAAAGATTGACACTTGTGAGGTTAGGAAATCTGTCACACCGATGGCATAAAAAGACATGCGAACGTGTATGTTTGCATTTGTTTTTTGTATACCTATATCTTTTTTTTAAATAAAAGAAAGTCTTAACAACAGCTTTTTTACAGTCTTTCTTCTTGTGTTTCAACTTGAAACACAACTTTCGGGATATTTCCGGACTAGTTACAAATTACCTCTTGGAGCTATTCGTAATTTTTGGCATTGGTCGACATTTTTATATATACTCCAAAGCAAGTACACTTCCATGTTCTATCTATACCGGCATTGTGGAGGGGAATATTCAACCTTTCAAACCGTCTCATGTTTCTTTTTTTTAAATGAATGTAGGACTCAGGAGACACAAAAGAAAAAAAGGTCTAACGAATAGCCCCGGTCTCCCCTATATTATTCTTTTCAACAAAATTTAAATTGGATTTTTCAATAGTGGAAAATAACAAAAAAGTAGTACAAAAGACTTGTAAAAAAATATATAACAGTCACTAGCATCTGCTATTTATCAACGTCAACTTGTTGCAAGTTATATTATCCCTAACCGATTAAAACCTACTTTATTACATACTTACTCAGAAAAAAGTCGGTTGGCGATTTTAATCGCTTTAATTTAACGTCAAATAGAAAATAAGGATTAAAGAAGCGCATCCGTTGATAAACGTGCGGATAAGACCGTGGATTCTCTGTTTAATGAATTTATCAAATTATTCTTGTCCTGTTATGAAAGAAAAAAATTAACAAAATTAACAAAATTATATTTAGTTGCCTCTTTTTAAATTATAAAAATCAGATCGGCAACGTAGAACTCTGTCAATATTAAATATATAATTTACGTGAAATTGTACTACTTGACCTTTATCGCATCCACGATATATTTTTATCGTATTTATCGTAATTGATATGTAGAGTTGATGAATGTATGCTCGCGAAAACATTTAAAATTGATCAGGCACGACAAGATGGTTCCACAGAAACATCTCAATCAAAGTTCTCATGTCAAGAATCGTTATATTTAAATAAACCTCAACGCAAAGGTCCGTTTTTTTGCGCCTGCCGGTTTAGAAACGTTCTCATCCGTTCTCGCTGATACGCGGTATGGCTGGCAGTTGATCGGATCGATGAACGGCGTCGAGTAACTCGAGTGCCTCCTCTCCATCGCACTGACTTTTCAAGCTATTTTTAGCACAGGACTATTCTCGTGATACTATTTAGCAGAGTCAGCAGGTGGTACGAGTTCACATCGATGCTGTAACAGTACGGGGATCACACGCGGAATCGTGTTACGCATTCGAGATTTCTTTCACATCTACATCAGAATGTGAAAACGGGGATACGCGTTTGAGACAATGGCTTTATAATTGCTTATCGCTAAGACAATCCAATTAATTATGGACGGAAAATCCTGCGAAACGATGATTACTCGGGAATAATTTAATCTCTTCACTTTTCAAACATCTCATACATGATACTTTTAATAATACTTAATCTTTATTCGTGTGAGGTTTATTTTATGTCATGGTTATATCAACACTGTTGAAAAATTTGTGCATTTTTGTGAAAAAATCTGCTGGTTAACGTTTCTGTGTTAAGTAATAAACATATTCATGTGTAAATTTAACACATGTCTGCTATATTAACTGAACTTAACACAGTATTTATCAAATACGTGCAAATTGTGTTACTTTAACATATTTTTTAAATTATTTTTATAATTTTACATTTTGTATGTGTTAAAATTTACAGAAAAAATGTTGATGTTACACTATAGCAGGAATAGGGATAACTGTACCATACTATTTTATTATTCTTCTGTTAATTTTATCATAAAAATTATGTTAATTGTACACACAAGTAACTTCCAAGACGATCAAGATTACATTTTTTTTTTGTTGAATGTTGTATATTAACGCAGTATTAATGTTATCATTTAACACATCCAGATTGTATATCAAATTAACACAAAATTTGACCGTTTGGGACATGTGATTTATATTAACACAATTTTTCCAATTGTGAAGGTTTGAACTTTTCGCACTATTAAAATATTACTTGTTTACGTTCTTCAAATTGTGATGAATTATTAGTAATTGTTCCAAATAACTAGACACTTCATAAATAGTTCATAAATAGTAAAACCACGTGAAATATAAACTTTCATCTGATCTTCACGACCAGATCGGGAATATGTAACGTAGATTTAAACATTTATTAATTTTGAAAACATTAGTAGAATTTAATGCAAAACATGTGGTACACTTACTATATGCGCGACAGTGCTGTAGGAAGAAAAATCAATATTGCAAGCGAGGCGAAATTTACATTGTAAAATTTTCGCTGCACTTCCGCTAAAAATAACAACTTCCAGAGATCCCCAGAGGTTAATCAATGAACTGGAGAGCGAAAATATGAGGAAATGGGCTACTAATAAAAGCGATTGTTCACAGAGAACAATGTGCGCAATATTGTGCGTTGTATATGTAATGAATATCATCGTTAGTCACGCGGAAGTACGTGGCGGCGATTCAAATGCGTGAATAATTCCCGCATATTATAGGGAAGTCCCAGCCCTGAGCAAGCAAGCAAACGCGGAGAGAACAACGCGACGATTGTTTCGCGGCCTCGAGCACGTAAGTGACATGGGAATGATCGATTATCGAGCTGTTCGTCGCAATAAATGCGTACGCCACCGATCCCGCGAGGTATCCCAGTATAGTGGTTGGTTATCACCCATAATCCGCGCGCGTGCCTCTAACGAGGCATTCGGCGCAGCGACACAGTTTCTAAAACCGTTTAACCTGTTTCTATTGGAATCGCCGCGAGCGACAACAAAATCGACGTGCACGAGGCCCGATTATCTTCATCTCGTTCACGTATACGCTTGTATTCGCGTTTATAAATAGTCCGGCGTATTTCGACGGTGATTTCCATATTTATTTAAAATTTCAAACCTCGGATACATTATTATAAATTTTACTCTGTTCGACTTATTTTAGTCATGCAACATTTTGGAAAGTATTTTTATAATTTTTATAATAATAAGAAAATTATGATCCTTTCGTCATTATAACGCGGTTTTACTAACAATTGTAAGTAGTGCACCGTAGTAAACTACTTTATTGTGTTCGTCTATCCGTCTGCCCGATTGCAAGATTTTTCAAAAAATGGCTTAACTTTTTCAAATTTTGTTTCCGTTAATAGATAAAAGGACTTTAGCTGCAACAAATCATATAATTTAATTTAAAAAATTGTGATGATTTTCATATGAACTTAAAAAACCAATTTTTTGGAATTGATTTTACCATTATCTGTCCTCTCTTCAGATTATGCAATTTTCATTTGGAACTTTTGTTCTAAAAGGCTTTCTTCTCAAGATATTCTACTATTTCCACTAAAGTGCAGTATTACATACACACACACACACACAAACACGCACGCACACACGCACGCACGCACGCACACACACACACACACACACACACACACACACACACACACACACACACACACACACACACACACACACACACATATATATATATATACATACATATATATATATATATATACACTTATATATTTATCAATAACCAGAATAAAAGATACTCTCTCTGTCCGAAAATATGGTATACATTTCTTAAAAAACGTAGAATTAATGAAAGTAATTAATATTTAAATCTTTTTTTCTTTTTATATGTAAATAAGTGATAGTTAGGATACAAAAAAATAGATGGCGCTGCAATAGTTGACAAACGTCAAAAGTAAATTGACAGATAAACAACTGCGTATTTTAGACAAATCTAAATGACACTGTGGTTACAAAATGGCAAATTTTGATCAAAATTGTGATCAAGTGCGAGGAAGAAGTTCGAAATCAAAGCAATTAACACTTAATCAACGTAATGGTATTATGCAAAAATTGTTACAGTATAAGGAGAACGATCACCATCAACATTATTATGTTCCAAAGAAGCTGTTGAGTCAGCCACATCATCGTTAAACTGAAATACTCTTATATGTTATTATTCTTTATGTAAATTTATACTATTAAACAATTTGTAATTATTATATAAATAAAATCATTAAATTTGTAAATGCACATCATATTTTCGGAAAGATAAAAAGTTCAAATGTATACCATATTTTCGGACGGAAAATGTATTATTTTAATAAAAATAAAAAGCAAGGTTTCTCTTTCTTACACAAAAACATGTATTGTGACTCATTTACCAGTTTCTACAAGATCTATCATAATCCCACTCGTCCGAGAAAAAAAGCTTCTCATGTAACTTACGCAAAAACTATGTGTTATAAACAAATTAGCATATTTCACGCCATCGCAAGTTGAATCTCATAGTCTTGTTAAATAGGATACATGTCTTATACGTATATTCTCAATTTTTGCCACTATATCGTTCAAGTTCTGACGGCTACCGCGATGTCTATGCGACGATTACGTTGGAAAAAAGTTACAATAAACGTAAGTACGAAGGTATACACGTATGAACGGAGAAACCTTTTTGACATATCTAGGGCTTAGTCGCATTGCCGTCAGAACTTCTCAGGCAGACAGAAGAGCGAAGCTGAAAGAGACCGAGCGACAGAGAGCTATAGAAATATACTTGTATTCTGTTTGAACAATAGATCAATAGATGTATGAATATACGGTTGAGGAAGTCAAACAATAAAGATAATGTATCAAATAATTTAAGCCATGACTAAATTATCGTGGAATTTCCATGAGCAAGGTTGAGGTATTAATAGTAATTAGCAGACATTGCTCTCTCTCTCTCTCTCTCTCTCTCTCTCGTACGGGATATTACTTAATCCCTCAGTTGCGGTAGGTTAATTTACTTGCTCGAAATTATCGACAAGCTACGTACTGTATGCTTGCGCGACATTTACTCAGATTTCTAAACAGATTAACATGAAATAGCGTAAATTAACGTAGGATAATTTTTCTCCTTTCATCACTTCTCAGTATTAACTTTTAGTTTAATTTAATGTTAAAACTTTGCGATTTTGCGTTATCAGTATGTATATGACTTAGTTACTCTTAAAAGTTATAAAAATAAATGACAAAGAAATAAATTATTTTATCAACATATATCTGCTTAGCTTTAACATTTTAATAGTGTTACTTATATTTTGAAGAAATAAGAACTATTGAAAGAACTATCAATTATGTATACTAATGTAAAACTCATTCTACCATTGTAGAACTGCACAATTGTAGGATTACGAAAGCAATAGTGATCGTAGTAGTAGAAGTAGTAGTGGTAGTGGTAGTGGTAATAGTAGTAGTGAATGTTGTACAATAAAGTAAATGAAAGTAAAGCTAAATGATAACGCGGACACATGACAATCCTTTGAGCACTCTGATTGGCTCGTTCTTATAACCAATATTGTAAATATGGAAGAAAAAAATAATCCATAGTCTTTTCTAGAAAATAATGCAGAGTTGACAGAAATATCACTAACGATTAATCTGCGCCGGCATTCGATTCATATAAACAAAAGGTTAGAGATCACAGATGTCGCGACACGTATGTTTGCGCGCCCGTTTTGCTCATCGTGCCGCAGGATAAAGGTATAAGGGATGACAACCCAACTCCAGCTAGTGGTAGCTACAACCAGGGCAAGGACGATTAGTGCTCCAATCCCTCCTCACCTTCCCTCTCTCGCCTCTTGTCTCCCAACCTCTCTCGTGAACATTTTGACCACTTCGCCTTTTCATCTCTTCTCTCTGGCAGCCACTTTTCAAATTTAACCAGTCTCCTGCATTCTAGCTATTGAATTTGATGGCACTTGTCGGCACTACCGCGCTTGTCGGAATATTAAGTTCGATTATCCTCGCGTGAAACTACGAAAACCGATATGTTGAATGATTTTTTCGAATCTTTCTCGCACATTGCGAGAGAATTATATCAAACATCTTGAAAGAGAAACTATTTCGTTCAAATCTTTTCAATTAACGGACTCAAGCTTTCATCAATTCTCCCGATTGAGTTACACTTTAAAACTCGCGCCAAATTTTACAAGCTTCATTAATTCATTTCATGAGCTGCATTTAAATCGTATCGATATGATCAAGCCATCAAAAATCATTTTTTTGTATAAAAAATTTGATAGATCTCAGATTTCTTTATGTGTGCACAAGGTTCAATGTATTTGAAGTTCGTAAAAGTCCGTTATGTGTATATCATTCGCTGCTCCAATAATAAAACGTAGCTTTGGGATATTGGATTTTGACACACTTGACACGAGAGTTTTCTAGACCCTTGGGCCTGATACAATCCCAGTTTCCTTGGAGTAGCTTTCGGAAAATATATGTAGGGCAATCTTGGCAAAGTTTTAGTGGTTTGCTGTTGCGGAGATGTGGCAGTCAATTAAAAAAATTTGATGTTTTAGGTGGATATAAGTTTGAATCTTTGGCACATAGAGCAGTAACGCATTCTGAATAAAATATTCAGCACCGATGTTCAAAGATGAGGATATACCCTGCCGAGAGCAACCGAATGGCTTAAAAGCATGCAGTATCGAGTAAATCGATCCCAGAAAGATGCATAAGTTCTTGAATTATGTACAGAGAGCAAGTTTGAATTTTGATCCTTAGCAAGTCTTTGACGGAGGAGTTTGCGGAGGATCAGCAGTTAACTAAGAACAAACGTTGATTCGCTTACCCCAAAGTTCTCTTCGCTTCTGTCGATAACTACCGATATTCGGAAGAATAATATTGCCAGTGCGTTATATTTATATTTAACAATGTACATATAATTATTGTAATTATAATTGCTAAATATAAATAACAGCGATTAGATCACAGTATAGTTTTTAGATCTTAATTTGGAAAGTGCTATAAATACAAAAAAACCCATGCTCTATGACGATCGTCTCGCCTCTATTTATTTGATATGTAAAAGTAAAAATTATTTTTATCCGGCTATATTAAGAAGTTTGCAACGTATGGAAACTAAATCAGTTGGAACTTCATATAAATGAATATGTGGAATAAACAGATGCATCAGTGTATAGTACACAATGCACTAATATTTGATCAAATAGGTAATCGTTTAATTCCTTAGATTAACCGTTTCATATGTCGAAAATTTATGGAAACAGAAATTTTTACGTTGAATATAATCTCGCTTTTTGCCTGTGAAACGTAATCGAGCTCGCTGGTAGCAGCCGCGAGAATATATGCACATGCTTCGCGTAAGATATGGGGTAAGTAATGCAAGTGATAAATTAAACTCACTCTCATCGGTCTGTGGCGCAGAGAGAATGGCGCTATGCTTTTTCTTCACATCTTCCACATTCGTCTGGATCCTATCTATCATTTCGCGGATCTCCTCCACCTGTGGAAAAAACACACATGTCAAAATCAGCAGTTAGCTTAAATTTTACCAAATTTATTCGTGTTTTACAAATTCAATATTGTTACGAACTTTTCACATATTTATTAAAATAGGTTCTTTCAAAAGAACGATGTAAATATAAGGTGAAAAAATCTTAACACAGAGAGTTGACACTATGTTAATCTAAATTGACACTTTATTTTGTGAAATTTATATCTCTCAAAATTGAGCTTACGCAACTTTGCATAAAAAATAAACTAAGACCTAAATATTTCTAATATTTTTGTTTGCGATGATCAAAGATGTTAGAAGCCATTAAATTATTTTTTAATCCTATAATAATCCTATAATAATACTATAACCCTAATAATTTAATGGCTCCTAGCATCTTTGATAATCGTATTAAGTACGTAATAAAATAGATAAAAATATTAAAAAGTTTTATATTGATTATGGAAACATTTCGGCAGTGGACTGCCGAAGAAAAAGTAAGCAGTGACCTATAATATTGACGGCATTGTCGTCAGTGGTTGGGGAGTGGTGAGCTCACTTCAGAGTCGGTTTTTCGATCATGGGGTTGAGCACAAAAATTTTTGAATACTTCGGGAAAGCTTTAGAATTCTTGTGCAGGCATTGGCGTATGATAATGGGCACGCGGTAGTGTTCATAATTGCATGGCATTGCCTTAATTTTAATATAGGATTGACGGCATTGTAGGCATTGACTAACAATAAGCATTGTCGGCAGTGTACAAAAATGTCGGCAGTGTTAATTATTTTTTAATCCTATAATAATCCTATAATAATACTATAACCCTAATAATTTAATGGCTCCTAGCATCTTTGATAATCGTATTAAGTACGTAATAAAATAGATAAAAATATTAAAAAGTTTTATATTGATTATGGAACACATTATCGAAATTAATGTTTTACTAAGCCGATAGTAATCAAATACTGCCTTTAATAAAAAAAAGTAATTCGTTCAAAAAATAATAAGAATAAGCGCTCTATTACATTGTTCATAAACATTGCTGATAAACCAATTTGAATAATCGAGGTCGATAATATTATATTGAACACTACTTTCTTTAAGTAGTACAGGCGTAATTATGAAACGAGTGGCGCTTTGGCAAGTAGTGCAAACAGCATTTGATCAGACGAACACGTATGCTGCTCAATTTCACATGTTTTCTAAAACTTTTAGAAAAAGATACATAAGCGTAAAAACTTGCAATAATTTAAAATATATAAATATTTTGAAGTATAATCTGTCCTTTAACACATTTTACGCTTAACAAATTTAAAGTGATTTGTCCAATATACGAATCTACGCAGCATGGTTATTAGTGATATTACATTTGTGAAATAAAATGTACTGCATACTGATTGTTAAGAATTGTTTATTGAAATTAAACACAAAACAAGAATACATATAATGAATCTACATATAATAATTCTTGTCTGTAATAATGTATTTAAAAAATTGTCGCATGAATTTCGTGTTAAAATAATTGTCGGTTGTGTGCTAAACATTTCGCTTTAAAATTTTTAAGAATTTTATGTTAAATTCTAACGTTCTCGTTCGATCAATTCTTGCATTCGGTATATAATCTTACTAAGGTTTGTTGTACTTTATTTCGAATATCAAAGCTTTGTTTAAGCTAATCAAGATACAAACCAAAATATAGAACGTGCAAGTTAACATAATTTAAAATTTGAAAATGCGACGACAATTTAGTGAGAAAACGGATAACTTAAGCCGACAATTAACTCTAAACTCATCCGACAGAAAAACAAAGCGAGTGTGGTTTGCCACGCAACTGTTTCGGTTGTTCAATTTGTGATTCACGTTGTCACACGGTGTCAGCAAAACAATAAGACTGCGCAAACGATTTTGTGCTTGGATCACGCAATTAAACTCCAAAATGCTGTTGAAATGAAGATCAAAATAAACTGAAATTGTACTCAATTTAAGTAATCGTTTTAAATTATTTAACTATCCATTCGTGATACCTGTCGCATTCTCACATCTCTCAATTTGATAGTCGACTCTACTCTAACTTTTTACCGCACGATTTCTCTCACTTTCTCTGAGAGATACCAGCGCTTTTGTTTGCGATTCAAAGACTTGATCGTGAATACTGATTAAAAAAAATACAAACATTATTTCTATAAAAAAGAGTGGCTTAGTATACAAAATGTAATACAAAAAGCAAAAACACTTTCATTAAAAATTTATTTAATAAAACTAACATTTAATAAAATTATTTCAGAAAATTTACATTTTATACAAATAGTAATAATTATTTAATTAACATTTCATATAACAAATATACACAACAAAATTATCGCAAAAAGAAGAAAGTCCAAAAAGTGGCCCCAAACTAAACCTACCTAAAAATTTAATGTATACTTGTATACAAAGAGAAAAGTTTCATTATATTTCTATTTGTTTGGTTTACATTTGTTTTGCAGAAACAATATTACTTAAGATAAAACATCACTTTATTTTACAAATAATTTTGAATACAAATAATTTAATTTTGTAACATCAAAGAAAAAACACAATTGTTTGAAACAATATTTTTCGATGAAACAACATTTTCTTTAATTATATTAAATATTACTCCAGAAAAGAAACATCTGTTTGCATAAAAATATTATAAAATGTATGATTGAAATAAAAATGTTACTATATATTTACAATTAACATCACTACTATTTACATCATAATAACAATTTTTAATTTAATTGTTTCAACTAAACAATTAAATTATTTCAATCAAGAATTTTATTTAAATAAATTATTTCAATGAAATAATTTATTACTTCAAGTAAATAATTATATTTATTTAAAGAGAATTCAGATTCCTCTTCTTGAAATAATCATTGTAAAATTTGATTCCAGAAATGTATTCGCTGACATAGTTATTTCAGCACAATCCAACAAAACATATGCAGAAATTTAGTACTCATTCGTTGCTAATTTGTTGTTCAATTCTTGATTTTATTGCTTCAGACTCGAAGAAAATGGTAGCTGTGCTAACACAAGATTAAAATTAGCATAACCATTAAGAAAAATTTTTAATGGTTATTTTAATGGTTAGCCCTCTTGACAAGATTCAATTATTAAAAATTTTTAAATTAAAAATGTGGCATATTATTTTAGTACTAATTAGTTGCTAATTTGTTACTCATTCCAAATTTTGTTGCTCTAATCTTTACCCTTGAAAGGCTACTGCTAGCGACCCATGTCAGCATAACACTCCAAAACTGAGCAACAAGTTAGCAACGCTAATTAGCACTAAAAAAATATGCATATTTTAAAAAATCTTTTTAATGGTTGTGCTAATTTTGATTTTATATTAATACAGCTATCATTTTTTTTTTATTCAGTCAAAGCAAGAAAATCAGGAATTGAGCAGCAAATTATCAAAAAAAGCACTAAATTTCTGTACGCGTATTTATTTACATATTAGTCTGTGTGTATTCTGTACAATATGATAAAATCAAAAAACAATTTGATAAGTACACGTTTGTTGTAAATCTGTTTTCTAATCAAGGCAAAAAAACAACGGCTATGTTCAAACCGAACAAAGTAGCTAATCTGCTCGCCGAGCGATTAAATATATGATTGATTGGATCTATAAATTGTAAAAAATTTAGAATCGTAAGCCTGTTAGATCTTGTTAAACGAGTGGAATAGTTACAACCTCAGCGGAGCGCCATGGTTTATTGTTAGCATTGAGAGCGCAAGCTTACGCATCGATTATTCCTAATTTCAAATTTCGATCGGTTTCGTATTTCTTCCGTCCATCGCTTACAAAGTAAAAATATAATATAAATAGGCTGAGTGTACTAATAGTTTGTAAGAGTGTCTCTCACATGCAAGAAAAAAAACGCTGCTCGGGTCTCTCTTCTCTTTCTAACAGAAAGACCATAGAAAAAAAGGAAGAACTTGAGTTGTTTTCCCTTGAAATAATTTATTTACTTAGTTGAAACAATAAATTATTAAAATTTTTTAATAAATTAAAAATAATTTATTAAAATAATTTAATTATTTAACAAAAACAATTTTCTATAATTTTTTTCACAGAGTATTACGTGTCAAAGTTACGTATGTGCACATGTGTACAAATGCATGTACATGTGTATGCATACATGCATGTTGGAGGAGGAACGTTGGTATATCACATTCAAAATTGCGTGTTCTAGCTTTGCATTCGAATTATCCCTTCTAAACACTGACATACAAACATCCCTCCTTTCAATGCATACGTACATATATGCACACAATCCGATAGTAACCTACCTGTGGTACATATTGGATAATACTAACACTACCAGTAACTAAGCAAAAATAATTTTGACATGTCATAACTCTGAAAAAAAATTGTACAAATCTTTTTGTTAATTATTTACTATAAGAGACCTAGCTCCCATCATCTTGACCCTACATATGTTGTTAAGATCCTGAGTGACCAGAAAGTTTTACCTGTCGCTTATTCATTAAAAAATTATTAACAAATAAAATTGACAATGTATTTCTTAGCAAAGTAAGGTCCACCTGAAGGGTTCCCGGTTTCCTTCCAATAGGAGAGCAAAATCCGGAAGGTATAATCTAACCCAACCAGAATTTTTGTTGCGATTGATCACATTGATATTGACCATATTTCCAGTCCGAAATGGCAATTTGGTCAATTGGAATGTGATCAATCGCGTTGACAATCGTTTGGGTTGGATTAAGTTATATCTTTCGGGTTTCGTCCTCTCTATGGGAGGGTAAAAACCCTCCATGTCACAGTACTTTGCGATGCAAAATTAATGTCCCTAGAAGATAGAATCTGGCCATATATTTAAAAATGGCTAGACAAAGAGGCGACACGTTAGCGCTTAAGCGAAACACATACGATTTCTGTACAGTGTGATCAGTGAAATCATTTTTAGGGCTTTATTTTATCGACTAATTAAAAAGATTATGTTATATGGCCAGATTCTATCTTCTAGAGAAACTATGCGAAACGAGATTCACTCCACATCCTCCCTACTTATGGGGCGAAACAAAGTTTAGTTGTACTATTCCATATGGATTTACAACTTTCTACGTGGAAACTTGGTCAATTGAAACGTGATCAATCACAATAAAAATTCAGATTGAGTTAAGTTATATTTTATACTTTTTGGGTTTCGCCCTTTTGAAGAACGAATTCACTCAGAGTAATGACCTTGACAATATAGATTAAGGTGATCGGAGTTGGATCCTAGTGAATAATTACCATCTCTTTTTAATTATAGAAAAAAGTATAAACTTAATTATACAATAATTATATTTACGAAAAAAATTGTTCCACGGGGTAAATAATAATTTTCGTAAAAATTATACTTTTGTTTACAATTAAAATGCGTCGAAATGCAACTTTTTCGGAGACAACATATCCTTATTTTAAAAAGATTACAGGAGAAAAAAAGATAAATTCAAACTATAACTGTTCCAGACTTTTCCCTTAAAAATGTAAAAAAAAAAACTTTTAAATTTACTGCAGAGTTATGTTTATTTAAGTTATGTGAAATTTTGATAATTAGCTTATGCAATAATTTTGTTGACGTATGTCGAGTGTGCAACGATATCTAGCTGTGATAACATAAAAATTTTCAATCTATAAAATAAAAAAATTTATACTTTTACGTATCTATGTGTTTTCATAAAAATTATTTCAGAAACAATAAAAATTTTTACAAATTTGATCAATTTTAATTAATAATTTTTATATAAAGCAAGAAATTACAGATTTCAGTAATAATATTCCATATCGTAAATTAAAAAACTGCTCACAGCGCTATGTTGTTAATTATCTAGAATCAATATTGTACGTTAATATTCCGTCTGTCATAGATTATAATCATGCTTTATGTATGATATTAAAAAGTATTTCATGATTGTTTCTCTTTTAGTCAAAATAAAAAACGCCAAGTGTAAATTTCCATGAACAAAAATGGCACGGAACATATTTATTGTAATAATAATCAGTAATAAAAATGTAAAATTATAGTCAGATTCAATGTGAAATTACTAAAAATTACGATAAGATAATAATTTATTGGTAATTTTAGTAAGATTTATTGTGTTTGATAACTTTCTGCGTATATAGGTAGTAATTTTCCGTATTAATCCATAAAGAAACAGCATTCTTCTATATTCTTATTAATCGTGCTCTGATGTAACCAATTTCCTATAAATTCTGTCTGTAATAATGAAAATGCGCAAGCATCAATGTTATAAATATAAATAATAATTTCGTCTCTGATGAACCACAGTAAACAAGAATTAAAAGAGAGCAATGTACTAAAAATTTTTTTATATAATTCTTAATTTTTAGTAATATTATTTTCAAGTTTAGCTTTTTGTTTTATTACTTAAAAGTATTCTATATTTTTCTTATGCTTTTTTTATGCAATTTACCGTGATTGGGTCATTCTCATCTCTAATTAGTAACAATATCAATATACACTAATTTTTATGTGCAATTTTTCTGATATTAAATAACTTAAGATACTCTCATATATGGGGCATTCCACACCAACTAAACCATCAATTTTTTGAAGTGTCACAGATTTTGTTTATATTACGTAAACTTGAACAGTTTGATGACCAAATATTTTATGCCAAACATTAGGACCTTAACTAGTTTCCGGCCGCAAATGTTAGATGGCAATGTAAACAGTTCTAGTAATCATTACTAACGCATCTAGTACTTTTTTCTTAGTTTTGACATTTCTTGATAACATTCAGTCAACGTACACAATTATTTGTGTAAACAACAATTTTTTTTGATTTATGAAAAATGGAACGTGATAAAGTGTTTTTTCAATATGTGCTTTTGCATTACTTTGATTTGAAAAAAAATGTAGCAGAAGTTCATCGATTACTTGAAGAAGGTTATGGTGATCAAGCTCCATCGCATACAGCATGTAAAGAGTAATACAGACAATTCAAAAGTAATGATTTTGATGTCAATGACAAACCACGCTCAGGACAACCGAAAAAAATCGAAGACAATGAATTGCTAGCATTATTGCTTGAAAACTCAGCTCAAACGTTAGAAGAACTTGGAAACAAGCTAGGAGTTACTGAAGCAGCTATTTCCAAACGTTTACACATGAAAAAGATCCAAAAAGAAAGAATATGGGTACCACATAAATTGTCTGAAAGTGCCATTCACAACCGTTTCAATATCACTCATTCCTTGCTTGACAGGCAAAAAAACAAAAAGTTTTCTGTGGCGTATTGTGACTGGCAATAAAAAGTGGATCTACTACGACAATCCCAAACGCAAGAAATCATGGGTAGACCTAGGACAATCATCAACATCGTAGCCAAAACGGAACATCCACGGTCATAAAGTAATGCTTTGCATTTGGTGGAATCAGCAAGGAGTGCTGTACTATGAGCTGCTCAAACCGAACGAAACTGTTACTGGCGATGTCTACAAACGTCAATTGAACAAATTGAATGATGAGCTGTTGCAAAAAAGACCAGCAATAGCGAGTAACAGGCGCAAAGTTATTCTCCTTCACGATAACACTTGGCCACACACTGGAAAAATCGTCAAGAAAATACTGACGTAACTCGAATGGGAAACTCTTCCTCACCCAGCGTATTCACCAAACGTAATGCCTTCTGATTATCATTTGTTCAGATCAATGTAACACGGCTTGAGTACACGCTTCTGAAATGTTGAAGAAGTTCGAGAATGAGTGGACGAATGGATTGCTTCAAAACCGACATCGTTTCATCAAGATGATATCGCCCAGTTGTCAAAAAGATGGAAAAAAGTTGTAGAAAGTGATAGAAAATACTTTCATTGAAATAATTTGTACAAATATTTTCCATTAAATGTTTTTTCTCAGTCTTTTTCAGGTGGTAAGTTAAGGTCCTAATATTACAGTCAGTCAAGTAAGAGCGTGGCAGGGTTAATTTATAAAAAAATTTATTAAAAAAAAATTTTTAATGCATATACGCATGTACTCAATAAGAACAAAGATGTAATTACGTTAATAATGCGTCCAGTCACCACCGGCGTCAATAATTGCCTGGCATCTCTAAGGCATGCTTTTGACAAATTGACAGTATAAGACTTTCATATACGACGAATTTCACGAAATAAGTGCTTCAAAGTGTACGTGCGTTTTCCACGCAGCTTGTGCTTAATATATGCCCACACATTTTTGATAAGATTTGCATCGGGCGACTGCGACGGCCAACCCAAAGCAACAAAACCAGATTGCTTCTTTCACTCAGTACAAACCTTGCTGCGGTGTTTGGCATTGTTGTCTTTCTGCAAAATCCAGTCCTCATTTTTGTTGATGAATCAACATTTGGCAAACGGCAACAAGGCTTTTTTGTAGATTTTCAGCATTTTCTCGGCATTTAAGTTGTAGGTAAACAGGTGCAAGATGTCCCTGCTCTGAGAAACAGCCCGAAAGATGCACCTTTACTCTGTGTTTAACGGTCCGCTGGACAAGTTTATTAGTGGAAGTTGACCAGGCTCTCGTGAGAATACAACGTGCCCACATAGAACATTCGTCGGTAAAAATTACGTTGCTTTATTTTCGGACCTTTCGGGTGGATGCAAAGGAATACAGCCTCGCAACGCGACGCGTATTTGGCACTTAACGTGTTTCTCTTATAAAAAATCAATGGCAACTCTTTGTTGATAATGCATCAAGAACAAGGTTTTCCTCTATCAACTCACAAAAAATTTAGAGCGATATCTTTTACCGATTGTGAATAAGGCCTGCCACGCTCTTACTTGACTGACTGTAAGTCTGTAAAATAATTAATTGCCAAACTGTAAGATTGTGTCCTATTAAATCCTTTTAGGGTAACAAAGTAGAGATCTGAGACTACATTTTGAGCCATTTCCGAAAAAAATCAAGATTGGCCTTTTAACCCTTAAACACATAAGTGGGTCTGAGAGACCCCATATGAAGTTCGAACGATTGCTGTGTGAAGACGGAATAAGATAGGAGGTTCGGACCAGGATGTAAAAAAAGTTTGAAATCTCCTCTTTCGATTGATATGGTTGGTCAACTTTTTTGGTCAAACAGAATTCGGACGGCACGGTAGCAAAGTTTTGTTAGGGTCAATGAGATTCATAGTATGTAAGCGAAATTTTTTTGTGAGTAATCTTATGTAAAAAAACTGGACAAAACACGTTCAAACAGACGTACGCGTATGTGACTCTGTCTAAAGTTAAAATACTATAGTGCCGTGAAAAAGAGGACTTTTGCGTAGGGTCCAAAATATACAATATTATGAAACACATCAATTTTCAACTTTAGACACATTAAGTTAATCAAAAATACCTCGCCAAAAATATTCGCCTTGTTACGTAAGTATATTTTTCAATAGAAATGGCAGTGATATAATTTTTTTTTTTTTTTAAGTATGATTCTTTAACTTTAAAACGCCGTATTGTAAAATTCTTAAAAGTTTTTTGTTACAAAAATATGATTTTTTTTAAGTCAATTTTTAGACACCCAAAAATTCCTCATATTCTCTTTGTTATATTTTTTTAAGAGAATGACAATACCATAATTCTTTTTTTAAGTATAACTCTTTAACTTTAAAATACCGTATTTGAAAGTTCTTAAAAATTTTTTGTTACGGAGATATGATTTTTTAAAGGAAAAGTGGATTTTTGAACAATTTCTAATTTTTGCTTAATAGTTTTTTTTTACAACTTAATAACAAATCATTTTTCGGCAAAGCCGATTATGCAGTCATATTTCTGAGATTCTGAACTTTCATGTAAAAAAAAGTTTGTTGAAAAAAGTTGATTAGAACCAAAGTTATAACTTCTCAAAGTTGAAAGTCTCCCAAACCCAAAAATGTGTTTATGTATTTTACGAGTGTGTTTAAGGGTTAATCGTGTCGCTATTTTGAAAATTTAAAAATGGCAAATATCGTCAAAAACAGATCCTGACCAAAAAACAAGTATTTTCATGTAAAAGAGCGTTCAATTTTCTAGAAAACATCAACATTTTATTTTCAAACTTGCTTTTCACGCCCACTGTAAAGCAGCGAAAAGAGCGCTGTGACGACAAAGTGCAAAAACCTATGGTCCTACAATTCGGCAACCAATTATTCTACGAGCTTAATATTTGGTATAGAGTGTTTGGTCATCAAACTATTCAAGCTTACGCAATATGAACAAAATCTGTGATACTTCGAAAAATAGGTGATTCATTTGGCATGAAATGCCCCATAAAGTGTAAAAATTGAAAACAAAGAGTGAAAATTTAATTATTTAAATAACTTGTGCATTTTGAGTTGCCACTTTAAGTAAGTGTTAAATTTAAATGAAAAATTTACTACTAGAATTCTTTACGAGTGCCCGCATTCACTTAAATTAGAATGACAATTTTCTTATGGAGTGACTATCGTAATAACCTCTAAAATATATGTGACATCACTTTATCAATTTTAAAACGTATGTAACGTTAGTAAATGTCGTTTCATTTATCGACATAAAAAATATAGCTTACATTAATATTTTTGCCTATAATAAATCATATGTTTATATTTAATATGTGAGAATAGTTTCAACAAAGTCCATGTGTTATTAATTTCCGACCTACTTGCTCTTCGCTCGGTTTCAAGAAATATTCCTAGCAAAAAGACTGGACTATAATAAAATTTAAAAACTCCCATTTGCATATCATTTGCGCGAGCTAATTAGCGGGAGAAAAGAAAATAATTGATATAATATTTGGTTGATAGGAGACGAAAAGCTATCTTGTATAAAGTTGGTGTACCTAAGCAGTATAAAACTAGACGCAGCATAAAATTTCATCGATTGGTTTGCTGAAAAAGGATGCATTTTTTTCCCTTCTCTTTTTCTTTTTCTGTCACATTATTTGGTGCAATTTTGTCTGACTCATCAAATTTTCCATTGCTTCATTGTGTAACAGACAAAACAATATTAGTCAGCATTATCGTCATCGAGAACGATAATGACAATCTGGGAATTCACTAGAGAAATTCACCAAAGAAAATTCGAAAAAACCACAGAAAAATATACGTTAACTATTCTATGTTTCACTTAAATTTAATAGCAGGAATTAATTCTAATAGCAAGTCTCTAATAGCAAGAACACCCTATGAGAAAAGATGGTTGATAGATAAAACAAAATATGATATAATTTTAACGGTTAATGTTAAATTTTAACGCATATATAGGTTACCAGATTAAAATGAGGCTTAACTTTGCAAATCTTTTGTAAAATAACGGAAAGAGATTAAGAAGTTGTGTTTATCCTATTTTTTTAAGGTCTAAAAGATGTAAAATTGCAAGTCAATCAACCAATGTCTTCAAGATATTGTAGCCACAAGCTGTGAAAACATAATTTAAATAACAATGCCATTTTATATAATTTTTTAATAAAATTTAAGGAAAATATGATATATACAATGGAATAAATATAACTTCCCTATTTTATTCGTTTTTCCATAAAAAATTCGCAAGGTTAAGTCTTGTCTAGATGTACCTATTTCTGTCTAGGTGAGCTGGTTGAAATTTGGAACGTTCCTGGAGCAATTTTTTAAAAATTATTTTTCACGATTCTATTTTGTCACACAATGACTTTTAAGTGCTATAAACTCGAAAACAAAACACATCATATAAATATGAACGTCGGAAAGCACCTTTATGATCGAAAAAGCACCCTTCAAAACATTCAAAAAATTCTCCCTACTCTAAAATCGATTTGTACCATTTGCCCTTCCGCAAAGAGGCACTACTAACTACCAGCTAACGGATAAAAAATACTCGGACCGAATACATGCGTCGAAAGGAAACCTTATGCTCGAAAAACCGCCCTTCGAAATACTGAAAAAATTCTCTCTACTTTAAAAGCGATTTATACCAATTGCCCTTCCACAAAGAGGCACTACTAACTACCAGCTAACGGATAAAAAATACTCGGACCAAGTACTTGCGGACATAAGAGTGCCTTTCGACGTACGTATTCGGTCCGTTTATTTTTTATCCGTTAGCTAGTAGTTAATAGTGCCTCTTAGCGGAAGGGCAAATAATATGTACAAATCAATTTTAGAGCAGGAAGAATTTTTTGAGTGTTTCAAAGGACGGTTTTTCGAGCATAAAGGTGTTTTCTCACGTTCGTATTTGTACGATGTGATTTGTTTTCGAGTTTGTAGCACTTAAAAGTTATTGTGTGATAAAATAGAATCGTGAAAAATAATGTTTAAAAAATCACTCCAGGAATGTTCCAAACTTCAGCTGTTTAGGTGTACATACATATCCCTGTCTAGATGTACATATTATAATTAAGTTAATTCCAACTCGGCTATGACTGCGCTAAAATTAGCTGGATCATAAATAAAAATATAGCATATATATTGCCATATTTCTTACCAGTTGCTTTAAATGACAAATTAACATTAACTACAAATAATATAAGAATTAGTGAGATTAAACTCAATGAGAACACTCATTTTTTTGTAATGAGATTAGTTTGACAAAGAGCTATCGCGATAGCTCAAGACTGCCTAAAGAAAACAAGTCTGTTTTCGTGAAAAGATAATGGTAACAACAATACAGAGTAGAGTAGAATTTCTAATTTTGATTCTAAGGCAACAATGATAAAATTATGAAAAGTCCTCAACACAAACCTAACAATTACCGTGTATTTGTGCGAACATAATTGCGCATACTAAATTATCAAAACTACAGTGCACACCGATTACTCAGCAAACATCACAATTAACAGTAATATAATGTTAATATTGTAGTTCTACTCATAATGTAATTGTAATATAACATAAATTAAACATATCATTTTCATTATTGTGTAGGAAATTGTAATATTATATAAGATTATATAGTATTAGAGAGAAATGCTCACAATTAACTATATACATACTATGTACAATACTTGCACTATTATAATTATAAATAAATGCAGATGCTCACGCTACCTAACAAATTATGCCTATTATTGGCGATTTTGGCGAGCTACATGTACAGTGGTGGACAAAACAATTGCAATGTTTATACAAATTTTAAAAAGGCACAAATGAGCCCGGAACGTACATGGTGGAATGTAAAGATTTAGTTATGATATATCTCAGTATTAACATCTATAGGTGATTGTAAGAACAAAATTTTTAATTAAAGAAATTAACTCGGAATTAACTAATGTTAAAGGCAAGTAGTTTATAAAAAAAATTCTTTTTGTTTTTAACGTATTTATTAACTCTATTCAAGTATTCACAATAAATTGATTTAAAAAGTATTTATAAGAAAGTAATAAATATAATTTATTTTAATAAATATATTTATTAAAATTAAAAACATTCTTTTCAGTGTAACATGTTGTTTTCATCTACTCACTGATATTATGTTTAATGCGTATTTTCATTTTACTAAAAGTACAAAACCTCAGTACCTTACTTTACTGTTAAATATAGCGTAGATATTAGTCAAGTAAATATCAAAACGGCTAGTTACGTCTCTTACCATTCATGATCAAATACATAAAAATATTCTGGTTGCCAGGTTTAATTCATGCCAAAAATTTCTTTATAATAGAAGAGACATGTCATTAGTGTCTGAAAATGTATAGGAATGTAAAAGTTATAGAAAGCCAAAAACAAAACTTTACTGTAACGGGATAAATCGATATCTAAAAAAGTACGAGCTCCCGTCGAGAGCTCCTTCGGCCATGCCCTTTCGTCGATATACAAAGCGATACTCGGCGCATAGGAACGTGTCTCGTTAGTGCCATCCTGCATCACTCGTGGTACATTCTTGCAAGCGCACCGTTTTCATCGCTCGATTGTATGCCCGGTGGCTCGCCTATTCGGATGCTTCTCGTTACTTCCTCTCTTCGCAACTGCATAGTGCATAGATTGCATCGCGCTTACATACAGGGCGAGCTTCGTAGAACGGACAACCTGGCTGCTACAAAAATATATTTTGGCGAAACGCGCACGATATATGGCGGTCCATCTGGATACAACATATCGATTTCGCGTTAACTCAGACCGATATTTTGCATGATTATTAGAATAGAATTCCCTTGATGCAACTTTTAACTTTATGCCTTAGAGAAAATTTTGAAAAAAAAAGTTTGAAAAATTTTGCGTATTCTTTCAAATATTACGTGTATTACTACTTTCACATCATCTACAAATAATATAGATATTCATTATTATAATATGCAAAATATTATTTATTGAATAATTATGAAATACGAGTTATATTACCATATGTTTCTTCGAACAATATCAATGCAGTATTATTATGCTCCATTTATTGTGTACTCTGTGCTAATTACTGTATGCTTATTTCATTAAACTATATTATATTATAAATTTTGAACTATTATTAAATGCAAAATTAGTACAGAGTTGTCAGTGAAACAGAAAAAAGTATTCCATAACTTTTTCAGGTTTTTCAGGTCATTTTTAAACAAATTCCAAAACCGAAGCTGCAAAGAAATACTCAACAAAAACAAGAAACAAATTTTTTGGGAAGGAAAGAAATCTTATATATATTTCTAATTCTAAAGCATTAATATTTATACATATTCCGGCTTTATAACTGTGTTTCACGTTCGACGAATATGTAGCGCGCAGATTGAATAAGTTGGCGATTGTAAAAATAAAAAATTAAAATTAATATTATGCACTAAAAACCACTGTGACTGACATAGATTTTCTAATCTAAAAAAAAATATTGAATTTTGTGAAAGGTATTGAAAATAATAACATATAAGATAAAATTTTTCATATTTGTAACATTTTTAAAGCATTTAAAAAACAAAAATTTTATTTTCTTTATTCCTATTAAGCCTCTATTGTATCTTTAATGCTTCGGAATATTCTTGATAAGAATTCCGCGCCATAATTATCATTTCCTTATTTTAACACTACCTAAACCACCTGCAGCTTCAACTGCATTATACACTCGTCGTCTTTATGCAATTACTGATCGATTATTTTGATGTTCTATTTCACACAATCTCTTTATTTATTGAAAACCTTCTCTCAACAAATGCATTTGCGTGACTAAGACTCAATATTTCACTTATAAATATCTGAAGCTTATTAGAAGCAAAGTTATCATTAAGAAACAGTTCTCCAAAAATTATTCTTTGATTCTATCTCTTGTGCTCCTTTAACAGTTCATTGAAATCTTCTCTTTCAATAAGAGACTTAAACTGTTCTTCTATCATGTTACAATTCTTACCAGTCAATTATTTTCGAGAAATAACTTTAGGACTAAATCTAATCGTTTTAAACAGGAATTAGAATACCTGCTAAAAAAGTAGAATCATAAAAACTTGTTGCTACATAATACGTATTTATGAGAAAATCAAAACAGGATTATTCTAATCATTGTCGGAAGAAAAGAAAACTGTATATCTTTAATAAATTTTAAATTTATATTAGGTCCATCCATAAAAACTTGTACCATTTGTCTCAAATTTAAAATTTTAAATTCACTCTTATATGCACATAAAAGATTTTCTACTGTTGAATGGCCAAGAAAAGCTGAACCAAAATATCTCACACATTTTGTTTGATATTTCACTCCAGCCAACTGCAATATCCATCTGTTAAGATTGTGAACTCTTATTTAAACTTTCATCAAAATAAATGACAAGTGTTTCCTTTAATAATATTTTTCAACAAAATAAAAAAATAGAGTGTCAAATAACAATCATGTATGCAATTTTAAATCGGCTCAATTGTAAATGTATTGCTACGGAACTGTCTGGCGGAAACATGTTTGGAAGTAATTTTACAAGCGACCGCACATCCAAATGCACCCAATAAATTACAGTAAGCAGTAAATTTAAATTTTATTGGGCGAGTTCAAATCAACAAAGCAACTAGGTTAACATATTTTTTCCATAACTTTTCAAACTTTTCAGGTTTTCCATGCCGCTAACAACCCTGTAGTAAAGAAAAGTCATCTGATCTTATTAAAGAAACACTTCCTTATCTCTTGCAAACTAAACATTGCACTGTATTAATGCTTATAAAAACGTGATCTGCTTAGATAATTAAAGAAATAAAAATCCATAGTTTATACATTTATAGCTTTTTTCTATATATTATACGATTTGCTCAAATTCTTGT
The DNA here is from genome assembly GCF_016802725.1 of Solenopsis invicta. Classification (NCBI taxonomy): domain Eukaryota; kingdom Metazoa; phylum Arthropoda; class Insecta; order Hymenoptera; family Formicidae; genus Solenopsis; species Solenopsis invicta. Next base: position 7,487,242 of record NC_052664.1, on the reverse strand, counting down.
GAAAAAAAAAAATTTGCACAATTTTCTCTTGAAAATTGCATAGTTTAAATAATGGTAAGAATATTATTGATAACATTAGATTATGTTACGTATGGTTGTAGCTTCTTAAAACTATTTTGTTTATATTTTACTCTTTCATATTTTCCTCGTAATGCAATTTGGAACATAAAATCACTGTACGTAAACCAATACACCTCTTCGTGAAAGTAAACAATAACTACAAAATCTTCAATTACAATATTAATAGATGTCATACATTTTTTTACATTTTCTTTAATATCTTAAGATATTAAAGAAAGATAGCGTCAGATTGCGACAGGCCTATTGATAAGATGCCAAAAAAAATTATAAAATGGGAAAGTGCAATTCTAGCCTTTTAATTTTATATTTTTTGTTGATTAAACTTGAAAATATATTTACATTACTTTTAGTTCATTAATTTATCTTATAGTTAACTCCTCTATAAAATCGTATTTGAGTACTGTTATTACTGCCTACTGTACAGTTTTAGAGCCAATTTCTCAGGCTCTCTTTTTCGACTATATTGTGAAATTAATTATTACAAATATAAAACAGTATTATAAAAACTGCTATACCATGTAATAGAAGATACTTTCTAGTTTGTATTCATGTTTGTAAAGTTTTTAACTTTTGAGCTTTTGTTTAAGAAATATAAACTAAAAACAAAGTGACCAATATTGGTGCCTACCCTCTACCAAAAACAGCTGTCCAACAATATGTTCAAAAGATTTAAAGATCCAAGAGGTAAATATTGATGAAAAGATCAATAACAAACCGCTTGATAAGGGGTATGTAAAATGAGTACAAAATTATTTAGTATCATAAACACATACTTCGCACATTTCGAGATTAGAATTTCGAGTGTACAGTTACGTTCGAAACTTACTGCGAGAAAGATATTTATCCTTCAGACTCCGTCTAGAGACGGAAGATTCCGGAAGTTTACTTCACGACCCCACGTCTATGCACAAGTTTCGCCTCCGGTCGCAGTACGCTTGCAAAGTTCGCGAAAACGAACGAGAATATTAAACACTCGTAAGGATGACGATAATAAGCGTCTTGCGCCCTTGCGCGTGATTACTCGCGCGAAGGAATATTGCGTCGACAGAGTTACAACACTTTATGTTCAACGCGTTTTGCTCCTTTTACCGCATGAGTTGGTACTGCCACTGTGTCGAAATCAATTTCACTAAGAGGATGAAAATACCTATTTATGGCAAAAATTCAAATTTAAAGGCACAAATAATTGCAAATGCGACGAAACTTATAGCAATTCGAGGATCTAAACTGATTTCGCAAGATAGCGTTTAATACAGCTTAATTGTAACATCAAGTTATAAATATCAATATTAAAAAGTATTAAATTTTTTTATAATGATAACTTGAAATGATAAGATTTATTCAATGAAGAAGGAAATTTATATTAATGTTATCACAAAACAGAAAAGTAATTCATATATATAGATTATCTTATAAACAATTCTTTCTACAAAGATTTTCTACAAAAACAAGTACAAAAAGTTATTTTTTACGTAGCAAAAAGCGTCAATTCTAGTTCAAAATTCTAGCACTTTTGTAAACAACTAAACAACTGTATTTGTTATAAAAATATTCATTATTTATAACGCGTAAAATAGACCGTGGTAAACAACATTTTTTTTTTATCACAAAAAAAACAGCTGCTGAAGTTCTATTAAACTATGATTGAAACTCCACAGAACTATCATTGAATTTCACCTGATTCTGCTGCATTTATTAAAGCATGCAAAAACTCTGATTTAGACGATTCAAAGTAGTGACTTGAAAGATTAAATACATCCAGGACAGTAGAAAGAGTTTGAAGATGAGGAATTGTAAGCAATAGTGATACAAAATCCGGTTCAAACACTTAGGGAAGTGGTAAGCTTATTGGATGTTAGCCAAAACGCTTTCCAAGCGTTTAAAAATCATGAGAAAGATCCAAAAAGGAAGGAAATGGGTTTAGCATAAATTGTCGGAGTTAGCTATCCGAAATTGTTACAACTGTGTTTCACTGCTTTCAAGACTTAGAAGAAGCAGTTTTTGTTTCAAGTTAAGCCTGGAGATAAAAGGTGAATCCTAAACAAAAAAAATCATGGATCGATTCAGAGCAAACGTCAATAAGTTATAGTGTTTGCAGGTAACAAAAAAGTGCAAGTAGATGTCTGCGCAAACGCAAGTGCCTTTCGATCACATAGCGTCTATACTGAAGTATAAGCCCGCGCACCAAAAATGCCATATATCCCAAACAGATGAGATGTATTTATTATACAAAACATCGCGCAGAATAAAAAAGTAAAGTACTTATACATTGTTATACTTTATCCTTTAATATTCCTCTACATTTACATATCACGAAACAGCTAAGCTTTTTAGACTACTTATAATAATCATTATAGCTACAATGAATGATTGTGCTGCTTACTATGTTGACAATTCGATTCAACTCATTATAGTTTAATTAATATTAACAATAAAAAAAAGTTAATGTAACAACAAAAAATTAAAATCAACACAATGCTAATCTATATAAATAAAAATGTAAATATTCATTTGTTCAAATTCTTAAATCTCCGAAAGTTCTTCAACAAATGCTTTAAAATTGTGACACAACATTGCATTCAAATACGCGCGTGTTTTTATATAAAAATTGTATACCGCGCTTTCTCTTTTCTTACTTTTCCATTTAACCAGACTGAGCCACAGCAACGCGTGGCGAAGCACAGCTAATATAACATAAAAGCACATAACAAAGCTAGTGATTACGTGAAAATATTATCCTTACTCCTTTTATTTTTTCTAACTTCTGCAGCGTAAATATCGCAGTTAATAGTATTTTGAGGACCATTAAAAAAATAAAATCTGTGGACTTGTTTGATTTTTGCAAAAATTTTATAAATTTATTATATATTTATATTTATATTTCCCATTTTCTGTTTGATTCTAGCCAAAATAAAATTATCACAATATAGCGCTACTGAGAGAATAATTTAACGCCATAACCCAGGCTTAAAAAATGGACTAGTTTTTTGTACAACCTTTTATTATTACTCAACAAAAAAATATTGATTTGTTATTAAAAAAACATAAAGAAACAAGTAATATTTCATATTACAAGCTTTTGAATGTTATCAATTACTCACGTATTACTTTGAAGTTTAATGAAATGATTTAAAACAAAAAATATAAAATAAATATAGTTAGACTCATATAATAAATACAAAATAAAAGAAAGTAATAGAAAGCTAACGAGCAGTGCAGGTTGTTATAGGCCAAAAACAAAACAAGACATGTTTACAAAATTCAAACGTTTCGACCTTTTAAGTGTCGGTCATCCTCAGTGAAATACATTAATCTATAATAAGCTTGTGTTGCAATTTACGCAGTTGAGATATAATTAAAAGAACATATGTGTAAAAATTTACCAAAAAATAAAGGTCAAAAAAACTGCGCAATCCACTTATTAAAATGAGACACCTCATTCCGTGGTGGCCTCGTGGACGTGCCAAAAGGATATAATTCTTGGAACAGTTAATAGCAACACAGACTGCAAATTAAGAAAAATGCAACCGATCACAATAAGATAACAAAAGAAATTAAATGGAGTAATAATTTAAACTATACAAATCAAAATTTTTTTTTATGTTGTAAAGAAGAACGTAACAAATAAATACGATAAAAACCGTGAGGCGTGACAAATTAAAAAAATAATAAGGTAAGCTGTACAAGTCAATAATTATAAACTTGTAAAGAAGTATAAAATTAACAAAAGATCAACAAACCTAAGAGTTCCAAAAATTATATCACAGACACTTAAGGAAGGATGTTAACAGTACGGAATGCTTAGAGACGAATATCAGGAAACATACGAGACAGATGTCGAAACGGCTGATAGGAATAGGAGAAGAGAAGAATACAGATTCTAAGAGAGGGAAATACGTTCGAGAATGGGAAGATATGCCTCTGAGAGGAGTTCGGTATCGCTTTGCTTGTTAAGTCTGTTTTGTTGTTTCTTAATAAATAGCATTTCAGATATAGATATTTTTACGTATGAAGGTTCTTTGTCTAAAATTTTAACATTCTCCCAATCAAAATCATGATTATTTCCCATACGATGTCTAGAGATAACAGAAGGGGAGCTGGTCTTCTTGATATCTGCTTTGTGTTCTGTGACTCTCGTTTTTAATTGTCGTTTTGTCTGACCCACATAAGATAAGTCACAATCCTTACAATTGATTTTATAAACTACATCATTACAGAACAGACGATCGATATGATCTTTTCTTGTAGTTATGAATTTGTTTAGTTTATGGGAAATTGTGAAAACCACGTTGCAGTCATACTTATGTAAAAAAGACAAAAATTTCTTCGATACCGAATTGATATAAGAGATGGTGAAAAATTTTTTCGCTTTAGGTTTCCCTTCGTCGGTGTCGTTCTTATAAAAAACATATTTCATTCTAAAAGAGATTCATACAAAAAATAAAACCTAACGGGTAATTGTTCTTAAGTAAAGTGTTAACCAAACATGTGAGATTTTTTCATGGTATTGTGGATGAGATAATGAAAAATTATTTTATCCACCATACTAAAAATGATACCTTTTTTATGGCACAACGGATGGATGATGCAAAAAGACATTGAGGTATCTTCCTGAAAAAGTGGATTTATGATAATGATCGAAAATAATTCTGTTGTTAAATTTAATTAACAAAACATCAAAAAAGCTAATCCTTCCCTCCATCTCCATTTCCATTGTAAATTGTAAGTGGTTGTGCTTAGAGTTAAAGGTTGTGTTAAGAATAAAAGGTATTAAGAATAGAAGATAAAGAATCTACCGGAGCCGCTAATATGATATCAACATATCTAAATAGAATTGAAGATGGAAGGGAAGGTTTTTTTATCGCATCACTCTCTAAATTCTGCATAACCAGGTCTGTTAAAATAGAAGGCAACGGAGAACCCATTGGTAAACCAAAGATCTGTTTATAATAACGATTATTGAATTTAAAAAAAGTAGAATCAATTATTAAATTAATCGCTTTAATAAATTCATCAAAGGGAATAGAAGTCTCTTTTGAAATCAACCCATCTTGTCGTGACGCTTCTCACCGAAATAATTTAAATTCTTTTCTATCAAGATGTGAGAGAGCAAAAAAGAAGATACGCAATGATTCCCGTTATAATTCTTGAGCATAATTATACCACTTATAATATGTTATAATATATTGACTGTTTCAAAATGATAAAATTAACATTATCAAAAAATTACGAACAATGGCAATGAGAATAGCAACAATAACAAATAAACATCACATGATATATATATATCAACGACATAATAGGAAAATAACATGGAAATTTCAGGTTCTGAAGCGTAGAAAAACAGTGAGGAATAAAGATGTGAAATAAAACGGCATATGAAGCGAGTCGAATAGCGGAACGCGGTAAAAAAACAATCTAACTTACGCGCGCGCAAGCTTTCCGCCTGCGTTTTTACGACCATTACATGGCAACGCGGCTTTCCGTCGCAAAGATTCTTTCGGTTTGTGAAAAAATTATGACAGCATCAAGCGAAAATTCCGTGGCATTCGTATGTCGGCGGCAATCGCCGATGAAATTTTACTATCGGATTTATCGCATGTTGCGTTATTAGTATACGCATGATGTTATTATTATATATGGCGTCCGCTACATGTTAAACGGATCACAAATTATTTATTGTTTGGGAATACGACAATTTGTCACAAAGATGTGGATAACAAGTATGCATATTTGGACTCGCGCTCAATTTTAGATTTTTACGACAAATTCGCGCTCGGTTTTACATTTTTAGATTTTTATAAGTATAAATATAAGCAGATGGTTCGCAAATTTTTCATTTCACAGGACAGTTATAATAGTTGCTTTCATACAGAAAAAAATATAATAAATTTTGTTAGTACATGTATGAATTAAATTTATAAGATTTGTGTTAGTAGAAACCAGTGCAATAAATCTCAACAGATATAAGAACATATGCGAGTTTCTATGTGAACGCGAGTTTTCGTTAGAGAATTAAATAAATAAAAACACCTTATTTATGTGTATGTCTCCGATAAATACACAAAGAATGGATTAAGCTGAAATAACAAGTTGACAACGTAATTATTGTAAGCGATTTGAAAGTATAATAATGATATTTATTAATACAACAAACGCGCAAAATTAGCATCGCAAACCGATTTATTGTTGCATTTTCGTGACGAAGTTGAATCTCTGTTTGCAAGAAATTTTCCACCGTAAATATTCTTGGAGATTACAAACTTTTGTTATTTTACTCAGTTGAACCTTCGCATATAATACTTAATGGAATTAGAAATATATTTGAATTTTATTTGATTTAAGAAAATATAAATGTGCTGTAAGGCAACAACCATTTTAAATTTAAATATTACTATATGCAAACGCAGGCGTAAGCGCGTAGCGCCAGTCGTCTTTGCTTGCACGTGCTTTTTGTCTTTATTTTTCTCTTCATCCGAAAATATATGCTCGTACACGTTGTAAAATGATTATATTCCGTGCTTCTGTATCACCACTATATTTTTCACACGGCTGTAATTATTAAATCAAAGATATTTATTTTCTCCTATGTTCACTTGTAAATTTACAAAAATTGTAAAATTAATTTATATCGACTAATCCTACCAATAAAACTAAAAAAATGTTTTGTCAGTTAATACAGTACACGGAAAGAATTCTTTTTTGTAATTTATTCTCAAAAACGTAGGACAACATAATGTTTCAAAGAATTTTATGTGACTTTCTCTGATTTATTATATACATACATCATAATAAAATATAAAATGTTTATAGTTAAATTTTACTATTAAGTATACAAATAATCTTATTCTTTTGACTAAATTCGAAGTTTATTTTAAGAGAAAGTAAAACAATTTTTTAATTAAAATACACCCCGTTATTTTCTATTACTTTAAACTCTTTAAAATGTAAAATGTTGTCTATGATTTATATGTTGATTTTGAGGCTTCTAAGAGAAGATTTATAATTATAAGAGAAAATTTGTACGTAGAATCAAGATTGATCTAAAATTGATTTTAAGAATACCATATTAGAATTGCCGATTAGCATTTTCCTTGATAATGTACCTACATTTCCTTCCGAATCATCTCGTGCATTGCTAGTTGATTATAAACATCCAATCTGAATCGCAGTTTGAGACTGTAATCCGGGCTTATATAATGCGAAGTGACGATGGTACTAATACCGGAATGTAAGGCTTATCAACAAAAACAACAAACAAATAATGCCACTTCTCACACCACCGAGTCATATTTGCATTTGAATCTACACCCCGATATTCGCATTGCGTACGTATTTGACCGCGTTCAAATCCAACGTTCACGGTATCCGGTCCCTGACTCTTTCCTTGTTCGGAACAGTGATTTTGCGAGCGTTGTATTTTCCACCATTAGAATTGGGACCCTCGTAAATGTCAAATGCACGCAACCGCGAATGTCGACGAAACGACCGCGTGAGAAATGGCGCACCGTTCGCGATAATTATTACCCAGCCGTCAATGAACGAAACTGTACATGATAAATACAGTTGTGCATTATCTTGTCGCTTCAAGATATTTCCTTTGATTATAATCGATGAATTGATCGTTAACGCGGAAAATTCGTTCAAATTTAGACAGATATCGAGGTAACTTTTAATTAACTAATATCCCTATTGTAAATAAGTTATGGAGGTCGCTTCATTAGCGGGAAAAAATTGTGTGGAAGCATAATGGCGAGATGAGTAAGAACAAATGTATTTAACGAAAAATGGATGTAGAAGTGCAAAAGAACTCAAAGTAAAAACACATTTTATATTTTGCAGAAAATTATCTTGACCTTTTTATCCGTAAACGGATGGTATGTAAATGTGAAGCAAATGCCATTAATACAGTCGTTTAAAAAACAAAATAGTTTTTGAATAAAAGTGTATCTTACGTGTGATTAAACCTTCGTGACTATCTGGGATCCATCAGATTCCAAAAAAAGTTTGAGGCTCTATATTTTTAAGTTCTTATTTCGAAATATATTTCACACACACACACACACACACACGCGCGCGCGCACGCACGCACACGCACACGCACAGTTGATACATTTCACTTTTTTAAAAATTGTTTCCTTTATTTTTCATAATATCCTTTTTAGAACGTAAATTTTGCTATTTTTTAGAAAGTATCACATCTGCAGAGTATAGTCATAAATTTGTATTCAAAAAAATTAAAGATTAAAAAAGATATGATTTTTAAAAAATTCATTTTTCAAAAATTTTGATTTTTGCAATTTAAAAAAAATATATTATAATTAAAACCTTTACAAAACCGCTGTATGTGTTACAATGTTTAAAAATGTTTAGTAAATTTTTTGACTTCAAAGAATGAAAACTGTGAATACGGTAACCGATGGACAAACAAACATCTCTTATTAGTGATAAAAAATTACAAACTCGCAAAAGAAATGACGTATAAAGGAACTTTTTCGCATTCAAAAAGAAGAAAAAAGCGACTTATCATCACTTGCGTAACAAAGCTCATATACACGAGAGAAAATCACGTGTTCACTATTAAATTAATAGAGATGCAATTTTATGTTTTTGGAAAACATATGCGCGATATTTTGCCAATATTATTTATTCTGGAAATAACCAATTTTCGTTAAATTAATATAAAAGCGATGTAAAAATTGATCAATTTTCCACGAGATAATTATTTAATGGTTTACAAAATACATATATTAAAATTATTTATATACGAAAAAATTGCTATTGTTATTACAACAATATTATCTACATTTAAAAAAGAAATGTATGTAAATTCAAGTTATATTGACATTACATTAAATACAGTTGCTAACTGTAAGATATGCTCATCTATATGATTCTCACAATTGCAGTTGTTAACATTAAGTTAGAATACTCTCATATATGAGGTGTGTTTCACTTAACGCTCGCAAATATTGCGAATGTCATTTGTCCTTGTTTAATATTTGATAAACAACAAGGATGAAATAATTTCAGGAGCATTGCGAGCATTAACAATAAGTGAAACACACCAACGGTTGCTTTAATTAAAAGATTATTGCTATCTCTTTAATGTGGTCTGCAGAACAAATAGCACGATTGAGAGATTTATAAGATATAGTTGCACGACACAGCACTGAAAGTTCAACTCCATTGCAGCAATAGAATACACAAAAACAGTATCAATTCGCGAAGAATTTTCAAATAAAATAAAGTATATGTTATTGTGATATTCGTTGTATACATTATTTATATTCCAATCAACAAAACATCTATAGTATACCATATTAAATTAGCAGCAATTGTATCTGCATTAAACTTGTGTTCTTCTGGCAGTCTGCCGATATAATCTAACAATAAGTTAAACTAATGGCAAATTAGCAACCAAATTTGAATCGAACTGCTGAACTGTGCATAGAGCTGCTTTGATTTTATCACCAATTTGCTGCTGTTTCATGCAAACGGATTTTATCATATTTCTCTAATACAGTTATATGTTAGTTAGATTACAGTTGTAACATCCATCTAACAGTTATATTTGTTCAGATTGGGGCAGCCATTTATATAGATCACTACCATTGTTCCTATAATTCTGAATAGGCATAAGAAACAATATTTTTATTTTGTTGAGGCAACCAAGTTTTTCTCCGTGTAATTCATAATTATTCAGGGAAAACGTTACATAACGGTAAAATATGAGTCACTTTGGGTACATATTTACGATTCTGCCGTAATTCTCACATAAATTGATTAAGTAATACGATGCGTGAGACATACGTATGTATTGTAATATTAGAAATTTTATTTCGGTAAACGTGTGAATTATGAGGACAACCTAAATTGTAAAATCTACGCTTGAAAGATCTACGGCTACAAGAAAGCTGCATCTTGTTTCCCCGAGCAGGTGCACTTGTACGAGTAAAAACATTTTATCGTAGAACAAGGAAAAGCTTGCGAGAGATGCGATCGATAAAATACGAAAGACTTGTATAAAAATTCCGGTGCGGAATTTTTGCAAAATGCCCGTTTTGCCCGAGTTATTGAATTTTATATACGAGCCTTCCTTTGTGTTATCCTGTGATATTCGTATCTATATGAAAAGAAGCAAGAAGAGAAACTGTGCATTGTTCTCGTTAAGACCGATATAATCTTGCTGATACTGGTTTAACCTACTTTTGACTGTCTGCATTCCTTTCATACTTTCGATCGCATTACGGTATTAAAAATAAAAGTGCTGCACTAATAAATTAGTTCGTTACTCACCTCCGCGAAAAATTCTGTCATAAAGTCATCCGGCGCCCCGACGTTGACGGACACATCGTCCGCCACATCGTCGTCGTCCGACTGGGCCTGCAAGAAATACAATCATTATTTAAAATTTCTCAAAAAGGATTTCTTTACTGAGAAAAAAAATATATTCGAAAAGAGAGAATACGTTTACAGTTGTATGCAAACACATAGTTTACTTGTAAAATTAAGAAAAATTTTTTTAACATGTTTTTATTTCGTTTTAATACACTGAAAAATAATATATAAAATACGACACAGCTGATACGCTTTCTCAGTGTATACACTGAGAAAAAATATAATGAAAAAAAATTCTTTAATTTTAGTAAGCCATGTGTTTGCATACGATTGTAAATCCATTTTCTTGTGTTGTCTAGAATATTTTTTTCTCTATGCATAATAACAAGACTTAAAATATTCTTGTCATACTTAATTTTATTCAGTATACAATGTTAAAATGAGGTTTATAATTCCTATTCTTCTCCTGCGAATTAAATAAGTTTGATTTATTATCTTGAGACAAGAGTAATACATATATATTTCAACTTATATCTATATTTTTATATTTAGAATAAAAAGTTGTTAGATATAACGTAGATATTATAACGATAATGCGATAATCGCTATCTAGTTCAGGATACCACCGATAGGGAACTGAGCGGCCAAGAGTTCTCTCGTGAAAATTCGTATGCGATGCATTTAATTAACACGAAATTCACGAAAAAATCAGATACCTTTGCCTACACGTAAAACTATCCTGATAAACTCGTTTACGCTTTGAAATAAAATATTTTCCTACGAGCTCTCTTATCGGCTTTCGTGATATTTTATACGAAATAAACAAGAATTTATTAAACTTTTTATAGATCAATCTATTGTAAAATCAAGAATATCATGAGATTCGTCATAAATTTCCGTTGTCTAATCTAAATCTAAGAAAATTAATTTGATAGCAATTTTATTCTAGATTGAAGAATTTTTTCATTTAAGTATAAAATATTCCTTTACCAATAGTAATTATTAATTGTCTCTATATCAATTTTATTTTGACACACAAGAGTGATAGCATAGAAACCAAAAATCTTTCCTGTAGATGCGAGACATTACAGAAAAACTACATTTTTAGTCTTAAAAATACTTTTTTGTTAATACAGTAAGAAGAACAGATTAATAAATAATAATGGAAAAATCTCATTTAATTTTATCGAATTATATAAAGTGTCGCAACATTTCTGCATACAGAGTATAAGGCGTGATTCTTTATACTAAAAGAAACAACGCTTTTTTTTCCTTTAATTTTTTTTCTTCCTACAATTACGTATGACAAGTAGTTTTTACAAGAGTAAAGATTAAAATTAACGAATGAACGCTTTTTCTCTATTACACTCAGAGCGGGCTTATGCTCCTCACTCATTTATATTTAGTCCTTGACTTTTTCTTACATTATATTGTTTAAAATATAAAACTAACAAAATAAATATTGCTTTCATTTTTTATGTACTAAATAAGAGTATTTTTTTTATTCTTTCTATAACAGCATCTGAAAATAAGCAGTATAATAGTAATATTTGTGAACTAAGAATTTCTATTTTATTATTTTATTATTTCAAATATTGCACAATTGTGTACAACAGTTAAATAATATGGCTAAACTTAAAGAATATTTTATTAATTAAGTGAGTACTTAACTCACAAATGCTTAAAAATTGATCTATTTTGTAACAGAGATTAAAGATAAAGTAAAATAATTTATTTTACTGTTGATATTTTTTGTGTGATTTTATAATACATTTTCAAGTTCATCAAATTGCGCGCCAAAAATTTTTTTCAGTTTTGAAACAAAATTCTAAATTGAAAGAGAGTAGTAATATCACACAGACAATTTAAATCGAAAATCAATTAATAATAATGATTCTAATAAACATCTAATGTAATAATAATACTAATGAAATCCTTTTTTCTTTAAAATTTATCGACGCGTAGTTTGCTGTACTTGAAAATGTACATAAAATCATACAAAAAATATCGGGGAGTCGATCACGTAACTTTTTCCCTAGAGTGGAAAGGTGAAAAGTGAAATTTCTAACCATTAACTTCAATGATTAGAAATTTCACTTTTCACCTTTCCACCCTAGGTTAGGTTAGGTGACTCCTAACACTAAAATTTAGCTATAACCATTAGAGCTCTTTAATTAGTTATGTTTACATATGTCTCTTATTATTATGATTAAAATATTTAAATTAAGGTATTTTGTGAGGTGATTCTTTATTTTTTCACAATAAAACTGACCAAAAATGGCTACAAAATACTGATTTTTAAATGTTTTAATAATTACATAACTACGTAAGATGACAGTAGCAACCATACCAAAATCTTAAAATTTTTTTAAACAATTATTTATAAAGTGGAGCAAGAATTAAAAAAAAAATTATAAAAAGATAAAAGTTGTAAAAAATTGAAATTCTGTGTTATTTTCAATGTAAAACAACACATAAAAATAATTACTCTCTAAAATCTAAATATTTTAATATTAAAATTTTAAAGATCTGATTTTTTCTCTTACAATGAAAATAACACAAAAGTTCAAAGATATTTTGTAACAAGTCAGTTTTTTATGAAAAAAAAATAAAGAATTAGCTTTCAAAATGACATAACTCAAATATTTTAATTTATCTTTAATCTGTTATAAAATATATCAATTTTACGGCATTTATGAATTATGTACTTACTTAATAAAATATTCTTTAGTTTTAGTGATATTTAATTATTATATGTATAATAATTATGACATAATTACAATACTTATTGTCAGCTCATAATGTTATACTAAAAAAAAAAATGCTTTGATATTTGTGATTATAATTGCATAGCAAAATAATTATGATTATAAGCTCCACTTTTGTTACTATTATAATGTAAGTAATAACAATCTTTGTTTACAGTTGTAGCAACTATGACAAAATTTTACTATAAATTATAATAGTTTCAGATATTAATATAATAAAATATGAATAGTAAAAAAAATAAACATTTTTATTTACATAATAATAATTAATAACTATAACGTACATGGTTAAAATAACTACAAGTTGGTATAAACAAATAACTATTATAGTTATATTATTTATGTTATATAAATATATGATAATAATAATTGCAATCATTTTTTTCTCTTAATGTAATATTTACACTAATACCTTCATTGCAGATAGGCTGCAAAAAAAAATACTTTTATTTATTTAGTACATGGGAAAAAAGTAATATTAATTGTGTTAACATTTTAAGCAATATATGTTAAATTACAAATATAAACAATTGAGGAGTGCGCGCCGATTCTGAGCACCACATTGACAAAAGCACTTATTCATTAACTTTATTCTTTTCTTCTACAAAAATTATATATCGGACATAATTTTGCTACAAGAAAAAATTATTACTTTCAGTGAAAAGAATTATGTTTTGTATTCCGAACACAATAATTTTGAGACAGCCTGTAATATTTAAAGTAATTCCGGTTAACGGTCGATAGGACAGATTATGGAGGTGACATCTATCGGATGTAAATTCTGTTCACAAACTGTGGTTTAATCCAATTATAAGAAATATTAAAATAATTACTAAAATAGTAAAAGAATTTCTCTATAATTTCGATATTTATAATTAGAACAATAGTTTACACCTTGCTATTGAGCAATTTTTTTAGGAAAAAAAGATAAAATAAAATTCATTTTAATATCTCACTCACAATGAGTCTGCATTGTAGTGAAGTTGAAGTGCAAATAATTTCATTTATTATAATGTTTTAAAGATTAAATTGCAAAATTCGGCTCTTTAGCAAGCTTTAAAATTTCGTAAGACAAGCTAAAAAAGACTCCTAGACAAAATATTGCTTTTAAGAAAAAAAATATAAAATACACACATAGATATGTATCTGTACTGCGATTGAGATGTAGACAAGTGAGGTGCAGGTGAGTGGGTATAGCTCTTCCTGCCGACCCTTAATTAAAATATTAATCTAATTTCTAAGGTCAAGCTTACTATGTACTTGTTCATACAGCTGCATGAAAATGTTCATAATACTAATAAGGGTAAAGTTATGTAACATTCGGGATATCGCAAAGTGCTATGATATTTCTGCTTGTCGAATATAAAAACTTCTCGCAATTATATTATTACACAGTAAAAGTGCATAATAGTGATGACCTTATCGATTTCAATGGCTTTGACATTTGTTGTAAAAGACATGACTCTAATAAGTAAATCTCAAGGAATGTCAGGTCCCGATCTTCCTCAAATTATTTATTGTTTTATCTATTGTTTCTAGTGTTTATTTTTCTTGTTTCTTATGTAAAAGTATGAAGAAATCTGTCATTAATTTTAGCTCAAATTAATTCTTTTAAATAAAAAGAAATTTGTTATTTTACGCAAATTTACACGACTTTACACATGTTTAAAGCATTATTTTCAATAAGACTAAATGTACATCTAATTTTTTGATACTCGATGCACTTTAACTTTTTCAATTAAGGTAACGTAAGGTTAATACCGGTTAATACAGATCAACCTAACTTCTGTGTTTCAAAATAGTTTTCTGCAAGTGAAATCAATTCTTAACTATTCTTTTACTATTCTATATGTGTGCTAAGTTTCAAAAAATCAGATAGAATATATCAATTACTATCTTTTATTAATTTTCTTACTATCGATTTTTACAAGTTGTAAAAAAAATTCTGTAACAACAAATTTCACACGTAAAATTCATAATTATTTACTAAAAATTATATTAAATCTTACTCTTACATTTGTAAAAATGATTTAAATGCCAGTAAAGCAAATCATTACATCTTTATCGTCTTATTTTATCTCACATTGTCTTATCTTACCATCTGTTTGTGTCGTACACAAGTAATAAGATTATTATCAATTATATCCTAAGAAAATCACGAATTATTGTAATATTCACTTCAAATTGATAAAAATACATTAATATAATAATGTAACCAATAAATTATTGTTGTTACACGTATAAAATGTCAGCTCCTGCAGTTTTAATTTAATAAAAAGTCGTGCATCATAAAAACTAAGAATTTCAAAAGAGATTTCTAACAATTACTTAAATTCAAGCTTAAATTTAATAACTTAATAACCGATTAAATTGACTACGAAACCAAATGATGTATAATTATATAATATTCTAATTTATAATTATCATACTATTACGATTTAGCTAACTATACATATAAGACAAATAATAGTATAAGTTGTATCACTATATTTATTTAAAATTTAAAACACTTATACCATAAAAGAAGGATGTAAGAAATAAATTTTAGATTTAATCGATTCCTCTTACAAAACATTATAAACGATGATTACAACTAAATAGAAAAAAATAATTAAAAAATACAGTTTAAATTTACACAAATAACACATGTAAAAACTACAATTTAATAAATATAAAAAAATCATAATTTTATAAAAATTATGTAATTCTATAAAAAATACATTTATTAGCTTTCATTATGTAAATGTATCTTATTTTATATGGAAAATTACGTATATGACATAATATTTTAAATATTTTATGTAATTATCCAAATTTTAGAAATATTATGTAATACAATAGTAATATTCCATGCAGCGCTGTGAAATATAGTGCATATCAGCGTTCATTGTGCATGCGCAGAAATTCCCGCCTACCATCACTATATGCGAGCACAGCATGAACTTACTAATCATTCTATTGTTTACAACATGAACAATATTTGAATAATATAACTGCAAAAAGTATTATTACATTATTTCTATTGTTTTCTATACAAACTGTAAATTTACTTCTGCAATCGACTTCATTACAAATTACGAAATTATTTTTACTTTTATACATTGTAAATTGACAAACGCATAGAAATATACAACTGTTATAGTGGATCTCAAAATTATCCACTCTAATGGATGTAATTTTACACAAAATTTTTTTACAGTGTAGTAAACCATTGAGCGACAGCTGTGATAAACCACAGAGATTTCTTTCATTATAAGTTTAATATTGTTACATGAAAATGGAAATTTCACAGAACAGTATTTACAGAATGTCATTACTTTGTTTTTATTTCTCATGGAATATTAAAGAAAAAAAATATTAATCAAAGTTGGAAAATATTACACAATATTATGATTTTTTTAATTGTTGCACTAAGTATTAATACCAGTTGCATCTTTATATCTTCGAATACTTTCAAAAACGAAATGCTCGTTCATATTTCGTAATAAGAAAACTTCGTAAAGAGAAAAATGTTAATCCTATATTATGATAATTATGCACGGAAGAGCATAATTATGTCTATATTAAAATAGTTTGTTACTGTTTCGATTCATAAATTACATTTTATTTTGTTATTATTTATATATGCCATTATTTATTATTGGAGAAAACGAATACGATACAGAATAAAGGATAAATAAAGCTGTTTTCTAAGAACCTATAAAAATAATACTGTGCAGTTTGTATAATTTGCATTTATACCACAGTAATATACAGTCATGCCCAAAATTATTAGGCAGCCTAACATTTTTTATTATATACATATAATATAATTGAATCATAAAAAAGATAGTTCAAAGATAGGACAAGCAATTATAAGATAAAAAAAATAATTTAATTAGAAATATTTGAAACAATATATAGGTACGTTTAGATTTAAACTTAGTCTTCATCAACCTAATAGATTAAATTATAATTAATGCAAATAATACAAATACAATGATAAAAATATAATAATCAAAAATTACAAAAAGTTAAACATGTGTCAGTACAATTGTACGTTGGTTTTTAGAAAGCATTGTCGTTGTTCCATAAAGCCGTCTAATAATAATGAAGTCCAAATTTAAAATTAAAGATTATCTATTTTTCGTTTAAAAGCGAGAAAAGATATGTCAATTATATAAGATGTTAAAAGATTTTTCATACGTTCCGTGATTATGATCATTCATCATTTGACTAGGTTGTAAAAGAGAGCTACGCCATACAGATTTATGACAAAACTTTCTGCCACTATCGAAATTCAGGAGACAAAAATAATAAAAAAAAACCAAAATTTCTAAAGAAAAGTCTTTATTTGCAATTTATCAATATTCCATGTTCGTTACAGCCCATTTCATGACATCTACAATACAATTTGATGACTTTTTCTCCAATTTTCTACAATAAAACATTTATAAAAGATATTTTATTCTATGTTTTAGTGTTTGTCTAAAAATTCTTCTTTTGAATTCTCGATTTTATCTGTTGTAAAATAGTATGACAACATGGGCATAATTACATGAAACGTACGGAGAATAGCGCTTCTTATGCTAATTTAGTGCTTTAATACTAATTTTATTACTGTTCTACATATTTAGCAAGAAATTTTTGTGCTAACTTTAAAGAAAGTTAGAATGTCTATTTTAAAAATAATAAAAAAAAATATACCATAATTTAATGCTAATTATATGTTATAATATACACTAGTAATTTTTTTAAATTCGTTCCGTTATCCTTAACGTCAAAAAACAATGCGTTAAAAATATGCGTTATACAAGACAAAAAATCGAAAACAAATATCAAAAATTTTTCGATCGTAATTTTACTATTTTACCTTCATTTGCGGGAGACAATCTACATTAGTAGTGTTTCGGACAATACTAAAGCCTGGTTTATGTAAGCCGTAACCGTAAGAAATTAGCCAATCATAATTCAATTTATAGAAGAATAATCAATTATGATTGGTCAATTTCTTACAGTTACGGCCTGCATAAACCAGGCTTAAGACTGATTTTGGTCTCGACGACGAGACCGAGACGGGACTTAAGGTTCCAATTAAAAACTGAGATAAAACTTTTTATGCTGAGAGTCTCGACAATATCGAAAGTCTCATCAAGACTTACGAATTTTGTGATATGTAAGATATAACCTAAATATATTTACTCTAATTTGAATATAAAAATAAGAGTTATATCATTTAATGATATAAATTAAATAAATTATAAACTTTGAAAAAAAGGTATCTCATAAAAGGCGACCTATTATTTACCCTATAGTCCCGTTAGAATCGATATCTTGTAGCACCTCATCTCGCCGCTAAGTTTGCGAGCGGCGCGGCGTCGCGCAACAGAGCTTTGTAGGTAAAAGGGTAGGTAAAACTTAAATTATCAAATAGATTTCGGGCAGCCAGTACATAGATGATGCCACTTACACAATACAAACATATAGTTCAGGTAGCGTCACTTTATATTTTGACGCAACTCTATTATTACCCCGAAAATCACGCAGCGCGTGATGTTCGTGTAATGTTTTCGTGTTGTAATTTTTATGAATTTATACAATTATATATGGAGGATAAAAAGTATACAATATTAAAAAAAAAAAAGATCTTAAAATGCGCAAAGAACGTTGAACATATGGATACCGCAAAAGAGACTTGAAGCCACTTGAAAGATTCTAAAAATTGCTAGAAAGAAAGCTGACGAGGCTGATAAAAAAGTTGAAGGACAGCTGTATGATGCAGGCATTACAGACTGAAGGTACAGAATTCAATTTATAATTTTATGAACAAAAAATCAGTACTCAAAATTTTAAAACGTGTTTTTCTCAAAACGATATTTTCAAAATCGGTGTACACGATAACTTTCACAATTCTTAATTGATTTACTTAAAATTTTAACAGATTATTCTTAATTACATGTATAATATAAAAAAAGTACGTAAAATTTTGCAATATATTGGAAACATTTTTGCAATTAACATTTTTAAGATTATACTAACATTTTAAGATAAAGTCAAAAACGTCAAAAACATGTTTTTTTTAAACACCATTTTCACAAAAATAGATATTTTGAAAAAATTCTACATATTTCTCTTTTAGAATGTAGATAATGAAAAAGTTTTGGTTTTTTGTTCCAAGTCAAAAAGTGTGGAAGATATCATGTACACCGTTTGTGCACCTGCCAAAAAAAGAGATTTGGTGCTGTTACTATAGTGCCACCATTTTATAAGATAAAAATTTTAAAAAGTTTTTTAGTGTTAAACATTTATATAATAAAACTTAAAAAAAGTTTTTGAGCAAATTAATTTACTACAATAAATCACCAAAGTTGTTAAATCATATTTTTGTCTCACAGATAATTGTCTCACTTTAAAGAAAACACTGTATATAAGTAGTAATCGCTGAAAATTATTGCAATTATTGTAAGACATGCTATAATAAACAGTGAACCTGGTGTAACAACAGCTTTCTTCCATACAAGTACTTAATTATTCTTATTGCTTCTATATCAACATTGTCTTAATCAAATTTCCCAAAACTCAAAATAAATTCTTTAATATTTATATTTCATGAATATTTTCGATAACGTATTAGATGCGCAAATTAATTCGCTATCTTCATGAAATTCAAAATTTATTCATAAAAAATTTAAGGAGATGCTGACGATAGGCCTGTTATCTGTACTTTAATAATAACGACAATAACGGAAAATAAAACCAGTAATTTCGTACAAAAAACAAAAAAATAAAAAAATTATAAGTTTAAGTTTTTGTAAGTATAAAACAAACATACTCCTCTATCAGAATTACATAAAAACACTATATTATATTTTTAGAAATAAGATAGAAGCTTTAATGTAAGAGAAAACTGTCTAAAAATGTGTATACATTTGTGCGTGTGTAGCAATATAATAGTTTGTAGAGGTACGTTGATATTTTTTATCAATATTGCATACACACATGTTAATTCGATCAGTAAAACCAACGATGTCAGCATCCCCTAATTGAATTAATTTCCATTATTTTCTATGACTTTACTCCATCTATCGGGCAGTTGATGAATACCTTCGCACAAAAAACTTCGTGATTTTAATTCAATAAAGTTATCAATGCTTTCTCGAATCTCGTTAACTGTTTTGAAATATGTACCAGGTAATATTGAAATGACTGAAATAAGTGATAATCAGACGGGCTAGATCTGGTGAATAAGCTACACGAAAGAAAATTTCTCAGTCCAATGCATAGATGATATTCTCGTCTCTTTTACGGTATGTGATAGATTATTGTTGCAAAATCACTTGCCTAGTCTCTACTCTTCTTTTGAATTTTTCTGAGTTAATATATAAACGATAGGATGTGTATTGGTGTATAACTCCCAATTGCAAGCTCTTGTTGAGTTTGAGTAAACTTTTCATTCAACGGAGTTGCTTGAGTTCCTTGTTCTCAAACTTTTTTGAATGATCTGGACGTTCTCAATCCGAAAGATCAAAATCTTCATACCAAAACTTCTGGTATCATTTTTTGCATTTGCATGTTTTAAACATCACAGCGTGTCCCCAGAGCGAGACATTTTTATAACATTTTCACTTTAGTAGCATTATTTATTTTTAATGACAATATTTGTTTTACATAATAATTTAAGATTTAATTTTACGGTTTTATTGTCCATGTAGGGGAAAGGGGGAATAATGTAATTTAATAACGCGGTAAATTAACGCAGAATTTATTCATTATATCGAGCATGCCATATTATAGTATGGTATATAATTCCGTGTTATGCACATTGTAATATTAAAAAAAATTTTACTGCCTCACATAAAACAAATTGTTTTAAATTAATGTCAAAATAAATTTTTCTAATAGAATAATGCTTCGTGTCACATGGTCAAGACAGGCAAGTTGTGGTAACAAAGTGAATAATTTTGGACACGGCTGATACATAAAATGCCATAGTAAAATATACAAAATTTATAAAATTATCTGTGTTTTTGCACCAAAAAATAAAATTTATGTACCAAATAATCTATATTCATACTTTATTCTCTTTTCTGTCGTATCTAAGAGTTCTTTTATTATTTAATGCATCATTTTTCTCATAGCACAAATGCTATATGCCTGTCAAATTGGCGACCGCGCTCATTTCTCGATTGCCCTAGTTATCGTTCGGGCGCTCTACATGCGCTAAATCGATACGATATTTGCATACAATTAAGAAATGATTATAGACACTGCGCGTGCGGTAACGCGGTGCAACAAGAGGACCAAGAGTATCATCGTGCGTGCCGTTCTTTCGATCGATTTCCACGTCAGCTAGATTTTCGAATTTCTTTCGCGCAGACACCAAGCAGCCAAACAACAGATACTTTATGGCTCCACGGCGATGGTACTACATCACCACTGGACAAATAATAATGTTATCCAAACAAAGTTTAGCTCGCGTTCGACGATCGAACGCGAGAAGCATTATGTGTTTCTGTTTTCACGGCATACACCAGCGATGATTGAAACCGATATAATTCTGGCGAGAGTCGATGATTTCAATGCTATAGATATAAACAGCTATAGATATGCTTTATGCTTGTTCACAATGAAAATGCAAAAATTCACATAAAGCATACGTGCCCATACTCATACAGCATCATAGTTTCACATTTATCAACGCGACAGTTTCGCGTTTCCATGTTCACGTTTAATTATAAAAAGTATTTAATCACAAATCTACATTTTTCAATAGTCAAAATATATAAAATTTTGTATATGTAATTTTTTCTGATAATTCAAAATAATTTTATTAATTTCTCTGATTATATACATAGATTTACGGCGATTGCAAAACAAAATAATATCTATTCATAACTGTAAAACCAGTAAATCTGTTTATTGACTCCTGTTTCTAAAAAAAAGCTGATGATAGAAAGGATTCAAAACCTTAGAGCAACGAAAGACCAATGTTTGACTGAATGTCGAACATGTAAAGTCTCGCCCAAACGTGTCACATGTAACTTTTTCTATAAGTCACAATATTACCAATTACTTATAACAATGTTATTTTTAGCCTCAACAACGTTTCCTTAAAAGATTTTGATAAATCATTATTTTCCTTTTTAGTTATTGCCAAAAATTGGCGACAAATGATGTCCGGTTCGTTGCATGTTTCAATAACAAAGTTCATTAACAATAAAATATTCAACAATGTTTACCAAAACAACTACGAATCTTTAACTACAATAATATTAGAATTTGTTTGTATTGTATTATTGTAACCTAAGTTTCATGAATATTATCAGATATTATTTCATAATATTTTAAAGTAGCGAAAATAGTGTCGGACAAACTTATGTATACACTGGGGAAGTATCGAAAAACCGTTTGTATTGTTAGTTGAAGACTTAACAATTTGGAATTCCGTGGCTTGAATTTTCCGCAAATGCTAACTAAAATATAACGTGTAACGTTTATTGTAATCTTTTTTGTAGTTATGTGTGCCGCGGATTATATACATTTAGATGCTATTACATGTCCAAGGTAATTTTCACACGATCGATCAATGCTCCCGTTTCGACTTGTGCTGTGCTAAAGCTGAATTGCACCAACAACCCAGGTTAATTACCCTGGTTTAGCGATTCACTGTCCCTTTCTGAATTACATGTTATGGTACAGACAGTTCAGGACAATTGTGTTGAACAAAATGAACACTAATTAACATTTGCAACAAACGGATTTACACCTGATCCTAGTCCAAGTTTATATTTGTTACAAATTCCAATATATTTTTATAAGTGATTCATAAATTCAACATTATTCACGAAACAATAGTAATTCGTAAAATCAGTTTTTCTTCTAAATTGTTAAATAATTAGACATTTGATACAAATTTGATTAACATCTATATTTATAAAAATACTATGTGCGTATATACGATTGTATATACATACATCTTTACACACATACATATATACATACATTATATATGTATATATATCCCGGAATTATCACTTGGCAATGCTCTGAGTCAGCTGATTTGAGTTCTATTTCTTTTTTTTATTAAGTTGCCACATCTATCATTGACATTTCCACCAAATTTTATCGCCATAGCTTGACATTTGTAAAAGTTACGCCGTCTTGAGTAACATCTACCTCTGCGCGTGTTTTCAATATTTTAAAAATGGAGTTAAATTTGTAACAAGTTTGTATTAAATTTTGCGTTAAAAATGGATTCAATGATGCGAAAACCTTAGAAATGTTGGAAAACTATTTCGGCAATGATACTCTAAGAAAACAACTATTTACGAGTGGCATGAACGCTTCAGGAGTGATCGTAAGTCCGTCGAGGATGATGAACGCAGTGTCAGGCCGTCGACGTGGTTTACAACGGTATTGTAGATCACAAATTTTTGCCAGAAGGTCAGACAGTTAATAAAGAGTATTATTTGGTTGTGAGACGTTTGCGTGAAGCAATTTGCCAAAAAAGAAAGGATTTGTGGGCAAACAACTCGTAAATTTTGCACCATGATAACGCACCATCGCACATCATTATTTGTAAATTTTTGATCAAGAACGAAACGAATACCATCTAACAGCCATCGATTATTAATTTTATGAGTGAATTGTCAAAGTAGTGTTAGTATTATGAAAGAAAAATAAGAACATTCCAAGATTAATTTAACTGCCTTGAATACTTGTATTTTTAATATCAAAAATGTTTCAAAATGATAATAATAACAAACTTCAAATAAAAAATAATAATCAAAAATTGAAGTACATAATTTTGACGGTTTCAGATTTCAATATAAAAAATACGCGAGACTGATCTATTTACATTCATGATAATTGAAACATGTAAATTACACTGTTAAATATAATATCAAATTCAAATCAATTCCTCGAGTTATACAACATTTTGTTATTTTCAATTTTTATGTGCCAAAATTTATTATTTTAACACAGAATATGTAGTTAAAAGAACAACTTCATCAATCTATTTCTATGATTAAATTGCTTAGTTTCAAAGTAGTATTTGTATTAACGTTTGCACCTAGTAAATAATAAATTAAATTTGAGACAAAAACATTTTTATAGTTAACGTTATTGTTTTAGTTTTAATAAATATATTAAATAAGAGCAATGACGACCTATAAGAATGATTAAAAATAACTCAAATTGGGTAGAATTCGACCCTACAAATTTAACAGTGTAGAGTGTATATACAGTATAGTGTAAAATATATATTTCTATATTTACAATATTGTAAGACAAACAAAATTTTACTGAAATTATATCAATTTTAACCGCATTGTTTAATGCACGAAATATTATGTTAAATAATATTTCGTGAAAAGACATCATGGATTATTCAGTAAAGCTTAGCATTTCTCTGATAGCATAAATTTTTAAGCATTTCGAATAATTCGCGGCGTTTTTTTTTTTTTCAAAGAATCTGTAGGGAACATAGTTGAAGGCATGAAGTGATTCGAGGTAATTAACACAACAGTCGTTATGTAAACTGTAAGCCTCCCTATAGTAGGGGTAACCTTCACATGCAAGTGAAACTGTCACGAGAGACTAAATGTACGCTATCGGGTCAAGGAAGAAACTGAAGCATGAATTATCGTCACCGAAAGGACAAAATGTAGCTCGCAAAAAGTTAACGCATTAAAAAAATCACATACATAGCACCTGCTGCTGACTAGTAGAAAGACGTATCGTAAAATTTTATAAATTAACTTTGTAAATTAATTACAAATAAAATATTTTACAGTAGTTTTTAAGATATTTAGAATTAGCATTTTATGACATATCCTATTATTTGTAAATTTTTTAGCACTTTATAAAGAAAAAGTTTAAAGATTATTAATTGGAAACAAATTAGAAGTTAAATGTTATTATTCTTGGAAAAACAGTAAAATATTTTAAGCAAATAGTTTTTTTATTGTTATTTATTTTTATTTATTATAATAATTTATATTGTTTGTAAAAATAACAATAATGAAGTGAGTAATGAGAAAGCGAAAATTATTTCTCTTTGTTCTTAATTCTCAATTAATACGTAAAAATATTATAAAATCTATTAATAAATTTTTTGAATATTATATATATATATATATTTTTTTTTTTTAATCTTTATGCATTCAGAGAAAAATTTATAGTAGTAACTATAATGCTCAATTTTTTCACCACCAGATAACATTACTCGTAAGATATCAGATGATAATTTCTATTAAAATTCTACCACATTTTGTGTCAAAAGTTAATAGTACAAAAAATAGCTATCCGTTAAATATATGTAACCAGAGGTTTCAGTGAAGAAAACGAATTTTTAGTTAATTGACAAATATGTTTATCTGAAAGATTAGCTATTGGAAGGTATGAAAAAATCAGGCATAAAAGTGCAAACTGTATAAGTTTAACATGTAGAATTAATGTACATAGTTCAATAAACTATTTTATAGTTAAATTGTTAATTGCAACATACCATGGCAACAATATTTGTACAACTATTAGTTTATAGTAAAACAGCACCTCACCTATAATTACATACAAAGTATACGACCGGGAAGTGTATCAACACATTTGAATAACGAAAATGGTTATACCAGTCGAAAACAGATCTTAGTGCTATTTTCCAAGTAAATTTGCAAGATTCCCCAAACTGCGTACCGTATATTTGTTAAACTTTAAAACACGGTTTTTAAGAACTCAAAAATGTAATATCACAAAATTAAATTGCTAATTAATTTAATAATTTTGATGCTTACACGAATCTCTCCTTATCCCGAAAATTGTAAAGAATCTATAGAAATGCATGTAAACATCAAAATTATTAAATTGATTAGAAATTTAATTTCGTGATATTACATTTCTAAGATCTTCTTAAAAGCTGTGTGTTAAAGTCTGGCAAATATGCGGCGCGCATATTTGGGAAATCTTGCAAATTCATTTAGAAAATATTGAACACTAAGGTCTGCTTTCAATCAATACCTGTAACTATTTTCGTTATTCAAATGTGTATAATTACATAGTTTTATAAATTTTACAAATAAGTTATTACACACTTTTAATTTACATGTGGCTGATTAAGTATACAATTAGAATAACTATAATAGCAGTGCAGATAGCGGTGCAGGACCCTAAATGCTACGAGTGAGAACGAAGTATCCCGAGTCAGTCTAATTTTTTCATCACTTACATTTACATTTTTCTATAATTCATCCAACAATTTTACTACAAATGATTAATATCACTATTTTCTTAGTTCATATAACTTATTGTTTTTATTACAACTTTGTAATATATAGTTGAGGTGCCATTTGTTCACATAGTTATAATTGCTGAAATGATTTTTTTCTGACAATAAGTGTGAAGATAGATATTAGGGCACGAGCCGATGTACAAGCATTGTATCATTTCCAAAAATAGAAAGCGCAAGCAAATAATTACGTTCTTTGCTTTTTTCCTCTAAACATTTTTATCAAACAGCATAAGACAAAAATATTAAAATAAAATTATGTTATACTTATGTATAATATACCTTTTTACTTATGTATAATATACCTTTATACTTATGTATAATATACCTTTATTTTAATAATTACTTTCCTGTTTTCAAAAATAGATACTTTCAAAATTCAATTTTCAATCAGTACTGTATTTCTTCGAAAGAAAGAAGAAAATTTGATAGGTGAGATTGTGTTGCAACCAGTAATACATAATACAGAATCTTTGATAGCAAGCATAGAAAGTCATAATATACTCTCGAAGATAAATCGACGTGACACGCAAATCGCAATAATAAAACTAATAATCATTTTTTTTTTCAAGAAAAAATGATCTCATATCATGCGCGGAAAAATGTTTCGCGATATATACTCGCCTTCATATCTCTTCATACAGGAATCTCGGTTATTTATAGAAGAT
This sequence comes from Solenopsis invicta, assembly GCF_016802725.1. Taxonomy (NCBI): domain Eukaryota; kingdom Metazoa; phylum Arthropoda; class Insecta; order Hymenoptera; family Formicidae; genus Solenopsis; species Solenopsis invicta. The sequence goes on along the minus strand of NC_052664.1, from coordinate 7,460,120 downwards.
GTTCGCATTTTTTACATTTCTTATGCAGTGGGGCAACGAGACGTCGTCGATGATAATAATCGTGCAGTGAGTATAATACAGATTTTAATTTCTTGCGTAAAATAAAATTCATATCTTATTGAAATATTATTCAAAGGTTATAAATAATTATTAAAAATGAGAACAAAATAAAAAAACAAATAACAAGTCAAAGATGGAGAAAAATGCAATGTATTATTTACAAAATGAATGTTTCATTTAAATCATTCTTAATTTTAAAAGTACGTTTAAAAATGTATGGTGTGTGGTATTCCTTATTTTCGCATTTAGATTTGTTTTGTTGTATTTTGTACTGTATTTCGTGATACATTATAAATTACTTGCGTTACAATTTTTTTAAAATTAAATAAATTCTAAAATATATCTACACGTCGAACATATCTTCTATAAAAAAAAACCGAGGGGAAATTCACAGCCGGCATTGGTGTACAAAATTTCGGCAGTGGACTGCCGAAAAAAGTAAGCAGTGACCTATAATATTGACGGCATTGTCGTCAGTGGTTGGGGAGTGGTGAGCTCACTTCAGAGTCGGTTTTTCGATCATGGGGTTGAGCACAAAAATTTTTTCTTGCATATTCCGAAAGTACATAAATAAAAGAATATTTTAAGCCTATAATCAATTTCATAATTGCTTTCTTTCTGGTAGTTTACTCTTGTACCTGAACGGTGGGGTGCTCACTTCAGGGTCGGTTTTTCGATCACGTGGTTGAGCACAAAAATCTGGTCTTGCATATTTCGAAAGCACATAAATAGGAGAATATTTTAAGCCTATAATCAGTTTCAGAATTGCTTTCTTTCTGGTACTTTACTCTTGTACCGTTAATGTGTATTCGTACTTTCGGGACGATTTTCTGGTCGAAGAGATTGAGTACGAACATTTATTTATATATCGTTGGAAAGCACATAAAAAGCACTTAATTCTAGTGTATTTATTTTTTTATTTTATTAATTATTTATATGAGTTGATGCTGGCTTAACGTTAAGCTGGCACCCCCACCTTCAATCTCATTTTCCTGCTGAACCGCTCGAGCACAAAAATTTCAAATAGGGTACATAATTAGCACATAAAAAGCACTTAATTTTGGCATAAGTGGCGTTTCGATTTTTTGTGGTGGGGGTGCTAACTTAACAGACATTGTTATTTTTAGTATTCTATTGTTTGAAGTTAGGTATACCTATGCATAAGACATCACATAATAATGTGCAATTACAGTAAAATGTATAGAATTTTTAAAGAAGAATGTTTAAAATTTATTTTGATTACAAACAAATACAATATCAAGGTCATTATTTTGATTATTTTTATTATTATTTTTAGTGTTCCATTGTTTGAAGTTATATGCATAAGACAGCACATAATAATGTGCAATTACATTAAAATGTATAGATACAGTTCGTAAATAAAATTTTTGGAAGTTTTTTGTATAATTGTGTAGAATACTTCGGGAAAGCTTTAGAATTCTTGTGCAGGCATTGGCGTATGATAATGGGCACGCGGTAGTGTTCATAATTGCATGGCATTGCCTTAATTTTAATATAGGATTGACGGCATTGTAGGCATTGACTAACAATAAGCATTGTCGGCAGTGTACAAAAATGTCGGCAGTGTTTTACAGCAATGCCAAAAATCGGCATTGGTGTACAAAATTTGGGTTGTGAATTCCCCCTCGAAAAAAACAAATAATATTAAAAAACTGTTATTCGTTAAAAATTTCGAACTACAGCACAATATATTGTTTTAAAAAAGCTGTTTGTTTTAAAAATATAAATTCAATATAAAATTCAAGTTTTAAATATCAAGATATAAATTTCAAGATATAAACTGATCTACGTCGATTTGAAATTTGTATTTTCCGGGAGAAGATTCAAATAACTTTTGAATAAACAATATTGTTATGGTGATAATGAGTTAACAAGAGCCAATAACAGAAATAAGGAAGTTCATTGGATAATGTCGGTCAAATTTTACGCCTATACGTGCTTTCCATGAATATCACAACTAATGAGTCATCGGGTATCAGCTAGCATGATGCTATGCATTCTTCCCGAGTTGGAGAACCAAACGTATTAATTGAAAATAAAGAACAAAAGAAAATCTCTTTGCTATTATTATTTATTACATGCGGCGACATAAACTGTATCAAACGAGGTATCAAATAAAACTGTCCGCTTAAAAAATTCTATTGTTCCTTCAAGATATTGTATATAATACTTATATTGTGTATATATACTTGTCTAAAAATACAACCAAAAGTTTTTATAAGAAAAGTAGTGATAACGAAATGTATTCAATTCCGTTCTGGATTATTTTATGACTTTTTAAATATTTAAATAACATGACAAAATATAATAATGGAACAAAAATAATATTTTAAATAATAATGATTAAGAATTCTATTTTTATTAATGTTATAATAACAATAATAATAATAATACAATGTGTGAAATTGACAAAAAATAATTGAATTTAATATAATTTAAATATAGTCACTTTCAATGCCTGTTATATTAAAACTATAAGACTTGCAATTATTTTTTTGTCAGTATAACATATTTAATCTAATTA